>NC_092414.1:88034696-88634696 GCF_040894005.1 Engystomops pustulosus | reverse complement strand
CGTCTTTAACTATGGGTTGTCTATAAGTCGGGTGTCCTTAAGTAGGGGACTGTCTGTATCTGGTTTGACACATGGCAGAAACTCCTGATTCTGCGTATACTATTTTGTGACTAAATAGTACTTAAACTTTCCATTAAATATTGTCACATTATTAAAATAAAATATTATCTTTTTTCTTAATATATTGCACTTTCAAATCAGATGATTAAGACAATTTACGATTAAGGTATCTATGAAGAGTAAACTTTTAAACCAAATTGAATACAGGCAGTCCCCGGGTTACATACAAGATAGGGACTGTAGGTTTGTTCTTAAGTTGAATTTGTATGTAAGTTGGAACTGTATAGTTTATAATTGTACTCCAGACAAAATTTTGTTTTGGTCTCTGTAACAATTGGATTTTAAAAATCTATGTTCTCATAAGAACCAGGATTAACAATAAAGATTCATGGGGGCGTGGCCTGGATACCGGTCTGCATGGACGTGTGAGCAACTAGCTCCTGCACGGACTTCAGCCTAAAGCGACTTTCACCGCATAATACCCGGTAAAAAGCAGATATGGAGGTACTATACCCTAGCGGGAACATGACGAAGAGGAGAAAAAACATCTCTAAACCCCGCAAACTTACGGAATTTTATTTTCCGACTCCTCCGGACTCGATCCAAGATGGCGCTGACCGCATGCAAGCGAGTTCCCCGCGCGCACAATGTCAGCAATTGGAAGAAGAGGGAGAGAGAGCACTGAGCCACAACAGAAGATCCAGCTCAGCTCCGGTTTCCCCGACCCCTGCAGAAAGAGAGGAAGAAGAGAACATGTCGGAGGAACGAGAGGGCCGAGGCCGAGAAACACTGCGGCACAGCAACTTTGCATTATGGCCGTCCCTTCCCTCCCCCAATGTGACTGTTAATACTACCCGGCTATCAAACTCAGCGCTAGCGCAGAGCAGCCTAGCATCTGAAACAGATGGCTCCTCCAGTACACTATCCTCATCTCTGGACGCCTTCGACCTACTTCCAGCATCAGATAAGGTACTTACTGAATATATGATGAAAAACATGCTGATAGCATGGAGACAATCCTTCCAAAGTGATATGCATAACATGCTGACCCCTATCAATGCCGAAGTGCAGAAGCTGGGTCAAAGAACCCTCCATACTGAGGAGAAGATGGGAGAACTGGTTAAATCTCATAATGAACTCATAGATGCCCACTATAGCTTGGAAGAGGAGGTAAATCGGCTTCAAGCTAAAATGGCTGACCTGGAAGACCGGTCACGCCGGAATAATGTCAAATTCCGGGGTATTCCTGAACTGATCTCACAAAATGAACTAACTCCTTATCTGAAAAAATTAATGCATGTTTTATTGCCTGATTGCAATGCACAAGAGCTCTGCATAGACCGAGCACACAGGCTACCCAGACCACAGCACTTATAGGAGACGACTCCCCGAGATGTACTGGCACATATTCATTTTTACACGGTTAAAGAAAGGTTGATGATGGCAGCCAAAAAGAGAGGATCCCTACCCCAGCCGTATCAAGATATAATCCTGTTTACGGACCTGTCGGCCTCTACGCTCAAGTTCAGAAAACAACTACAACCCGTAACAGCCACTCTCAGAGAGCGCCAGATCATATACAAGTGGGGATTCCCTGCAAAATTGGTGATAAACCGAAACGGCACAACATCACTAGTTAGGTCTCTTGAGGAGGGAACTCGGCTATTAGAAAATTGGGGAATCCCGATCACAGATGCTGTACAACAACAAAGAAATCTTCCAACGAGAATAGCAGAAGAATGGCGCACAGCAGGGTCCAGAGAAAAGAAGAAAAGATGAAGTTCCGATGCGGTCCTTGTTGTCACCATCCGTGCTAATTAACATCTGAGACTGGTAACTATATACCCGAACTGTTGCTTTTCACCCCCTAAGTGTGCAGCAAAATAGCTGCAGAATTCCTATTGTTTAGGCAGCAATGTTATCTGCCAAGTTGTTATGTATTGTTGTTGCGGGCCCCACTATAAGACAACTGGGTGGTGGAAGATGTGATGTTAGAGGTATAATGCCGAACACACAGAAGTACTCTCACATGACTAGAACAGCTTCTAGGAAAGCATTAAAAAAAAAGAATATATGGGTATTAAGATTTTATCTATGAACACAAAGGGACTAAACAGTCCTTACAAAAGGTCCCAAATTTGGAGAGAGGCACACAATCAAGCCTGTGATGTACTTTACATTCAAGAGACACATCTTAAGCAAGCAGATGCAGGACCCCTCAGAAACCCTAATTTTCCCCATATTTACCACTCCCACTTTCATACAAAAAGCAGAGGGGTTACAATAGCTATTAAGACATCTGTAGCATTCCAGGAATTGAAACTGCTAAGGGACACAGCAGGTAGATATGTTCTAATCGCTTGCCTACTTAACAATGAACCATACACCCTAGTTTCAGTGTATGCACCTAATACCCGTCAGATACACTTCTTCCGTAAAATTATGAGGTTGATAAAAAAGCATGCGTAGGGAGAAATTATATTAGGAGGGGACTTTAACATCACCCCTGACCCGGAGCTGGACTGTTCCTCAGCACCAATGAGGCGCCCACCTCACTTGAGTAAAGAGTTGTGGCAAGCAGACCTATACGACATATGGCGAGCGCAACACAGTACAGAGCGAGATTATACCTTTCACTCCAATGTACACAATTCATATTCAAGAATTGACCTGCTCCTTGTCAATAGATCCCTTCTTACAAAGGTAGTAGACTCATCCATAGACAATATCACGTGGTCAGATCACGCGGCTATAACGATCACTATCTCAGACGCCCATGACCAAACGCCCACGTATATTTGGAGATGTAACAATTACATATTGAGTCAACCCAAATATAAACACATATTTGAACGGGATTTGAAGGAATACTTTAAATTTAATCCTGCCTCAGTTAGAGACCCCATCCTGCTGTGTAACGCGCATAAGACCTATATAAGAGGCACCTTTATTAAACTGGGAATACAGGATAGGAAACAAAGAACTAAAGAGATTACTAACATTTTAGAGGATATTGCCAAGCTAGATAAGGAAAATAAAAAGAACCCTTCCGCCAATATTGCAGCAGACCTACTCAGTAAACGAGAGTGTTTGAGACTTCTTTTAATACACATATATGACAAAAGGTTGCAAAAATCGGGTGCCCTATATTACACAGAGGGAGATAAAGCGGGTAAGCTCTTAGCCAAAAGATTTAAGTCAAAACAGATTGGGGCCAAAATCCCTTACCTATACACACCTGATAATAAAGGGAAACTTCTCACTCCCAGGGATATTGCCAATAGGTTCAAAGATTATTATTCAAATCTATATAATCTGAAGGAGGACCCCTTTACCTATCAACCCTCCCACAGTGAGATCAAAACTTTCTTACAAAACCTAAAATTGAAAACACTAACTAGGGAACAAATGGAGGAAATGTCGGTCCCAATAGCCATTGAGGAAGTATCCAGAGCTCTCAGGGAACTCCCTCCACATAAAGCCCCGGGACCTGATGGAATCATAGGAGAATATTACAGATTATTTAATAATATCCTCTCTGTGCCTATGGCCACTGCTTTTAATCAAATGATAGCAGAGGGAGAGATGCCCAGGGAAAATCAGGAAGCACTAATAGTCACGATCCCTAAACCTGGCAAGCCAGCGGACAACCCCCAAAATTTTAGGCCGATATCCCTATTAAACGCAGATACCAAGGTATACGCAAAAATTTTAGCGACTCGACTCATGAAATTCCTTCCTGACCTGATTAGCGGCAATCAAGTGGGTTTTATTAAACACAGGCAGGCCTCAGATAATACCAGGAAAATCGTAGACCTGGTCCACTTTATAGAACACCAGCATATCCCCTCGGTGTTTCTGGCCTTGGATGCCGAGAAGGCGTTTGACCGAATACACTGGTCGTATGCCTTCTCGGCACTTGGGGAAATGGGTTTTGGGGGAGACATAATAAAGGCCATTAGGGCCCTGTATACTGCCCCGTCCGCAAGAGTCTTTACGAATGGTACCCTATCGGACCCGTTCCACATCACAAATGGAACGCGACAGGGATGCCCCCTTTCCCCACTGATTTTTATATTATCATTAGAGCCCCTAGCTTGGGCGATACAGAAATCCCCCTCTATATATGGAGTGAAGGTAGGAGATCAAGACCACATAATATCACTATACACGGACGATATCATCCTCTCCCTAACACAACCAGTAAAATCACTAGAATCGGCTATGGACTTAATACAAGAATTTGCAGAATATCATACTATAAGCTTAACACGTCCAAGACCCAGGCATTACCAATGTCACTAAGACCTGAAACTCTTTATTTTATGCAAAATAAGTATCCATTCGATTGGAGAACACATAGTCTCCAATATTTGGGAATCCAGGTAACATACCCGTCTTCGAAACTATATACAGTAAATTACGAAACCTTACTAGAAGCTATACATAGAGAAGCAAAGTCGATGCTCAATATGGAAGTGTCATGGTTGGGTAGAGTGGCGGCGTATAAAATGCTACTGCTCCCAAGACTACTCTATTTATTCCGCACTCTCCCAATATCCTTGCCGGAGAAGTTCTTCGCCAGAGCCCAAAAAATAATGTCCTTCTATATTTGGAAGGGGAACAGACCACGACTAGCAAGAGCTATCCTGTCTAAACATAAAAAGGTTGGAGGTCTGGGAGTCCCAGATATCAAAGGATACTACAGAGCCATAGTACTTCAGCAGGCGGCATGTTGGCTACAAGCCACAATAAAAATGCCATGGATGCAAATTGAATCAACAGCCCTAGGTACAATAGAGTTAAAAGCTGTATTACATGCCAGATTATGGAGGCAAAAACCACCCACTCCCCCACTACCAATAAAACGCAACATGCTTGAAATCTGGATACAGGCACATGATTCAGGAAATACCAAAAAGTCAGAGTTACACTTAGTGGATATGCCACTGGAGACGGTGGAATATGCCATAGCGGACATTGACCTCCAAGGGTGGAAAGACGCGGGAGTTAAATCGATCGGCCAAGTAATGGAGGACAATCAATTATTAGACTTTAATGACTTACAAAAAACATTTAAACTGCCTGGTGCAGCTCTGTTCACATATCTTAGGCTCAAATATTTTCTGGGCACAGTTAGAGAAGCAACGTATACTTACGATAAAATGTTGTGGAAAATGATTCAACTCCCCACAAATGGTCTTCGCACATTATATACGCACTTAACTGCTAGCACCCAATTTCGCAATCATTATGCATATAGACTGTGGGAGAGAGATTTGGGTCAGACCGTTGATCCAAAAGAGTGGTGCAAAGCCACCTCCCTAACACACAAAGCTTTAAAATGTACATCACATATGGAAAATGCAACCAAGCTAACGCTGAGGTGGTACTACACCCCGGATAGAATACATAAAGCCTATCCTAACATAGATAAATCTGAAAACAGGAGAATTGGTAACCCGCTCGTTTTCAAATGTTATTTGTTGGTCCTTGACCTGGTTAAATGTTATATTCTGTATTTGATGCTACACAAACATATGCGGATCTCGATAGAATTTGTGTATTCTAAATAGTGTGAGTAAGTGGAGGCTCAGCAACACATGAGCAATTTTAAACAGACCCACCGCTACAGACAAGATGTATAACCTTGTTTAGATTGTAATATACGTGTATTTCTTCTGTTCCTCTTACTGCTCGACACTGTATAACATATTTCACTATTGTAATGCACAAAATTTTTCAATAAAAACTATTTAAACAGAACAATAAAGATTCATTACAGACACCTTTGATAACTGTTATAGCTGATTATTGTAGCCTGGGGCTAAAGTACAGTAAATTACTAACATCCAGGGGTCCGTTTGTAACTAGGGGTCTTCTGTAAGTCGGGTGTTCTCAAGTAGGGGACCGCCTGTAAATCAATAGTGCAGATGATAATGGTAAAAATTTTATATACTTTATTTAAAAAATGTTTATTTGACCTGCTTTTCTACAGCCCTTAGCAGTGTGCCTTAATTCATAATCCCTCACTACTCACACAGGTAATAACTTTATATATCCAGACAGTCACTAGATAGTGTTAGCAAAGAGATGAGCTTTAGCGTGTCCTCCTTATTTGTCTACTGTAACTGTGCCAAGTTGGACACACATGCTTAGCTGTGCTCCCCTGAGAGTGCAGAGGGACCCCTAGATAGCCGAGCCATCTGCCTTGGAAGCTGGAGTGTCTTCTATCCTTTTCAAGCAATATGAGAGTAAGTGTGTTACTGTGGTTGGGGTATCCATCTAGCATCTCTCAACATGTTTTAACAGAGATTGTAAACATATTTGCTACTGTAGGTAAAGACCATGGTGGATTTATTGTATTTTTTCCATGACCCTTCTCCTCAAAAATTCTAAAAACAAATTAATAAATAATATGTGCATCAACAAGAACCTAGTATAAAATATACATCAATAAAAATATAAATATCCTAGAATGCAGCTTTGTCAAATGACCTTTTTTTTGCCATGAAACATTTCTTTATACTTTCTTTATCAAATGATCATATATTTGATATTGTCACATTTGTAGAATTACATTTTGGGGGAAAAAACTGAAATTGCTATTATTATCAGCCTCCCCCCCCCCCAAAAAAAAGAAATATATATATATATATATATATATACATATATATATAAGCTTAGAGGTGGGTGATTAATCAAATTAATAACAAATTATGATATTGAAGCCCTCTTGCTCCTTTGCCTGGCTCAGCGGTTTTCCTCTTATATTAGCTAGAGAATGATGTGTTGTGTCTGATAGGCAGAAGTAATCGCCAAGCTGCTGTGTATGAGTGATTCAGCTCAGGATTATTAGTTCTGTCTGCACAGTTCAGGAAGCAAAACCACTCAGCTCCCCTTCGTCCTGAAGGGGAAATAAGGGAGGCATAGAGAAATAATTATTGGGCAAGTGACTTGGCATAAAGACATAAATGAGGGGCAACATGGATGAATGCAGAAAGAAATAAGTGAAGGTTAATAAGAATGTTGGGTCTTGGGTATAAGAGGAGGAAACTTACAGTTATGTCATACATAAAAAGAAAGATTCTTCTTTTTGTTTAACAAAAAAATGATTTTAGCCTACTATATATACTTTATTTGCCCCCAAGTAATTATACAACTACATTGATGGGCTGTTGAGACACCAAACCTTGTTATACACCTGTGTTTAATTAATTTGCAATACTTTATTGATTAAAAAAAAAGTTACAGAAAACATTATTAGCTTTGTAGACAGGAATCACACTTTAATAATATATGCGGCCTATCTGTGATGCTAGGCTAGGACTTTAACCATTTCTGCTCAGCGTCATTGCTGTGTGGTACTTGCGGTTCTGCTTCACTAGTTTTCTTAGTAATGAAGATGTTAATATATTAAAAGATTAGTGTATCACAAGCAATTAAGCATCCAATAAATCAACCCAGCGTGTAAGTGCTTGAGTCATGGTGTAAATATTTTAATGACTATACACGTCCATGTGCATGAATAATTGATATGTGATTCATTTTTATATCCATGCTTTGCCTTGGTGTGATCTACTAATTGTTTTGTGTCATAGGAGCATTTTGCTGTACAATTTCTAAAACATTCCTTTATATCATTTCTTTTTGGCATGCACTTTAACAAATACGATTAGGCATACTATAGGGCAGAATAAATATGCAGTAATATCATTAAAGAAAATCTACCCTTTGATTTCATGCATTATGAACCAAACATACCTTGAGAATGCTGTAGCTACCTGTGATGAGTGGTGTTGCTGAAAAAACAATTATAAAATTCAGGACCTTGGGAAAGCTGGATCCACATTACACACAAGCTTTCTGAACAGCCAAGACTGGACTAATCAACCTGAGCTGGATCACTCATACACAGCAGCTGGGGGATGGTGCAGCAATTGATTATTCTGCCTGGCAGGGAGAACAGTGATTGCATCATCCTCTGGTGCAGTGCATTACTAATGTGAAAGGAAAAGCCCCAAGCTCAGACACAGAAGCGACAGAGCTTCATTATCATAATTTTATATTTGTTTTTTCAGCAGAACCATTCAGTTTAGGGATTAAACAAGATATGTTTCTGCATCAGTGTAGCTACAGCGTTTTCAAGGTATGTTTGGTTCATAATGCATCAAATCAAATGGTATGTTCTTTAAAGAGGTTGTCCACAGGTTAAAAAGACATAGCTGCTTTCTTACAAAAGCAGCACCACACCTGACTATGGATAGTGTTGGATTATCGGTGGAGACTATAGCAGAAATCTGCTCCATGTCAGTCCTGGTCTGCTGGTCCGAACTACCACAGTTTGTATCGGCATGTTAGATGGGCGGTGGAGCGCTGGTGGGGGGACTTTTAAGACTGGCCTTTAAAACACCTTAACGTACATGGACATAAGGATGAAAACACGCTGCCTCACCATATGAAACCAGATCATACTTGATAAAGGTTGTGATGACCGAAACGTAGTAAACTACCTCCGATCTATTAAAAAAATATATATATTTTTTTTTTTCTTGTATCCATATATTTCGGTGAAGGTTATGCTATGTGATATACTCACTAAAATAAAATCATAAAAATATTCCGGCGTGTGCCATGTTCTCTGTATGGATTAAAGGAAACCTACCACTTGAAGTGGCAGGTTTCCGATGGCAATTCCGGGCACCAGCTCACGGTGAGCTGGTGCCGGAGCTTATTTTAGTTAGTGTTTTAAACCGCGGTACCGCGGTTTAAAACACTTTTTAAACTTTATAGCCGGCGCAGGCAGGTACGCGCTCGGCGCTTACCGTGCGCGCAGCTACATAGGAAGTGAATGAGAGCCGCGCGCATGGTAAGCGCCAGGCGCGTACCTCCATGCGCCGGCTATAAAGTTTAAAAAGTGTTTTAAACCGCGATACCGCGGTTTAAAACACTAACTAAAATAAGCTCCGGCACCAGCTCACCCTGAGCTGGTGCTCGGTATTGCCATCGGAAACCTGCCACTTCAAGTGGTAGGTTTCCTTTAAGACGGACGGAAAATCCCACATTGAGCACCACCAAATTTAACGGTGTGCGGTTACTATTGTTCTACATGTCATAAGGATGAAAACATGGCACAAGAGAATAAAACAATACACAAATGCTTAACGGGATTGGGCAGGAATAAGAAGGGTACCAGGGTAAGTACCACAACCTTGTAGAGTCAACCATATTGTACTTACCCTAGGAAACTTTCCCCTTCTGGTCAAAGCTGTCAAAGTTTCCCTATTCAAGCATGCACTAAATTGGGATGTTTGTCAATGCACTTGAGCTTTTTTGTACATGAGCTTTTTTGTACAAAATCTTTACCATTCCATCTCTGGATATGTTTACATACATTATATGCATCTCCAGTCATTTTGTTTGCGCACAAATTCATTCTGACTGGTAATTTAATGTTTGTGTTTCTTCATTACTTATCTTGTACATTGTAAAGACCTTATATTGTGACTGACATAGTCCAATTGCTATCAGTACACATTTGGGACAAGATTTCTCCCATTTAAATTGAACAGAACTGGAGGGTATTTTAGCGTTGACATTTCCCAGCAAAGCTTAGTAAGCAGTAAGTGACTTTATTACCGTACAATGCCATTTCGTACACTATTACATCCATTCACTCCAGAATTGATTGCGTTCTAGAACACTGAGAGCCCGCTAGCAAAGTGTTTGAAGCATCACTAGAAAATAGTTTTGCCTTCGGTGATTGAGAGCTTTGCAGCGGCCAACATATTTACGTTCATTAATCCACCCAGGTTGAGTGTATACATATTGCTGTTTCTTCTCAGGGAAAAACAATTTTTCCAGTATATTCAAAAGTGATTTCTTTTCACGTTATAAAGTATTATTTTTATTTTTAATATGCGCATTTTGCGGTTTTCTGCATTAAGTAGCCTTCTGTAAATACAATGGAATATATTTATGACCTTATTATGCGTCTCATAGTGCTTTGAGGTTGTACTGTTGGTGTGTAATATACAAAAAGGACTAATGGTAGAATGTCTATTTAACCCTTAGGGGACTCAGACATTTTATTATTATTTTCAGTTTACAGAGATGTATATGAGTTTTTTATCTGCAGGACGTATTTCACTTTTTAGTGGCACCATTTACTATCCCATGCAATGTACTGGAAGGCTGAGGGAAAAAAATTAAAGTGCAGTTGACAAAAAAATGTATTTACTTTTATGTGCTCTCCAAATGACACCTCTTCTTTATTCTTTGGGTGTGTACGATCATGGAGATCATAATAAAGCAAAATTAAATTATTTTATTAGGTTTTAATACATTTTAATTGATATTTTAAAGATACATGTAAATCTTAAAAAAGAAACTTTGGTGTTTCACTATATTCTTACACAAATGTTGTGTGGAAAATATTTGATGGGTTTAGGAGAGATGCTATCCTGGAGTATCTCACTGTACATAACCTTATACCCCAGCATCAGCATGGGTTTATAAGGGATCAGTCCTGTCACACTAATCTGATTGGCTTCTATGAGGAGGTAAGTTCCAAACTGGATCTAGGGGACACTGTGGATGTTGTATATCGGGACTTTTGAAAGGCATTTGACACCGTGCCGCATAAAATAAGACTGCTTGGACTAAGGGGGAAATCTGTGTATACGGGTTAATGATAGAAAACAGAGAGTAGTCATTAATGGCACACTCTCAGATTGGGTTGACATTACCAATGGAGTGCCACGGGGGTCAGAAATGGGGTCCACTTCTTTTTTTTTACACAATCCAGTTTCAATATTTGCAGAGGATACTAAGCTGTGTAAAGTAATAAATACTGAGGTCGATAGTTTAGCATTACAGAGGGATTTGTGGAAGCTTGAGGAGTGGGCAGAGAAATGGTTGATGAGGTTTAGTGTAGATAAATGTAAAGTTATGCACTTGGACCATGGAAACAAAAAGTACAATTATGTCCTAAACAGTCAAAATAATCACATTAGACAATACAATGGTGTCCACAGGAAAAGGGTAGTTTGGTCCATAAACTCCTAAGCAACTCTTTTTATAAGCATCTATTATGCTGAACATCTTCATAATCATCAATGAAACCTTCAATTGTTCAGAAAGTATTCTGTATGTTTATCTTTTTATTAAAAAATGCAAAAAAATATAATCGATAAGAAAAAAGAACTGGGTTCTGTTCTTGACTGCAGTAATTCATGACTGCACAAACAGAGCACCTAGTAGTTAGTCCTGTCTATCATGTTTATTTATTCATAATCGTAAATTTGTTAATCTCATTTTTGGCCAGATTGCCACCACAAACTGACAGTGGTGGGGGTGGGGTGCATCATTCCAGTTATGTCAGTTTTCTGTTTTTGCCTCACAATTGTCGCATCTGCAAATTTGGGAGTTTTGTGTAAATTTTTTAAATCAAAAATCTGCATAATTACTACAGACATCAACACCTCATGTGCCATGATATCAAAACATTAAGGCAACTATAATAAATCTGATGTGCAGAAGACACTCTAAAAAACCTGCCTAGGTTATAAACTACAGGGTAAGTGGTCCACAGAGTCACAGTATATAGAAATGGGAACACATAGCTATAGAAGGCTCTTTTCCCACCTTCACCAACTTACGCAAAGAGTCAGGGTCGATGGAGGATGTGAGATGGTCTCTTTAGATGTCTTTAGGAGGGGGGTCATATAGGAGTGTGGCTATAAAGTTAATGGTCTGTTGTAGTAAGAAATTAGAAGTGGGGGCACAGGGAGTTATAGTATATTGTAGCGAAGCACATAGGAATGGAGGTAAGCGTGGTAATACTCTTTAGGAGTGGGATGTCATTTATAGCATCACAATTGATAAATATCACTGTAGAATGAATTGTCGGGATTATGTGGCCGTTTAATGGGGGTGTGTCCAGATCCAGTGCCTAGGGCAGAATGACCGGTAATTGTTTTATGTTTGTGTTGTGTACTTTCCACAATCAAGCCTGTGATCTGGGGCCCTTATAGACACCTTGATGATCTTTGAGAACTACTTTTAGGGCATGATTTGGCTGCACTCCAGCACAATAGTCATTTTCTTCTAATTTGTCCTGATTTGTAACTGCAGCATTTCTAATAAAACACGTCATGCTTTAACACAATTATACATTTTATGCAAACTATGGCTGCACATAAACTTTCACTTTTGTTGTTCCTCTATTTACTACCTTTTATTTCCCCCTGCCTGCAATCTGTTGCCTGCAAACTAATATTTTTATGTTTTGATGCGTGTGTGTGCCCATAGAAATTAAGCAAATTGTTCATCTGTCATAACAATTCAGTCTAATCTCATTCTAAAGGCAACATGTGTTGTACCATATTTATTATGGCACGACAAATTGTACATTTTTTTTCTCATAACATTTTCAGTATGTACTCAACTCTACTTTCCCTAGTGAACCATGGGAAAACACTTTTTAGTTCCTATATTTCAATAAAAAAAATTCAAAGCATCTGTGTATGTGTTTTGCTGGTTAATGACTGAATATTTAAGTAAGATGTTATAGCTTTATACATGAATTAGTTGTAATGATCTACATAGACCATAATCACACTGTTTTTTCTCCAGTGCATTCCACAAAGAATCAGTTGCCTTCTATTTTTTCTCCTTGTATTAAGGCACTGGCTAAAAAAAAAATGTGAAACTACATCAACTGAACCTGGGCTTACTCCTGCCATTTGGGGAGATTGCAGAAACATTTTAAAAGGATACAAAATTTCTTAACATGAATGCAAATGGAATAAAAAGCTCTGGTGAAATAAAACAGTGATATTGACAGTGCAAAAGTCTTTAGAATGTAATGGAGGCATTTTTGAACTATTACATTGTATAAGAGTATGCGTTGTTCATAAATGTTTTTCATTGTTTCCTCTCCTATACAGATTCGGTGTCTACGGCATCTGGTCCACTTTTAGTTGAAGTTGCCAAAACTCCAGGTTCCAACCTAGGCGTAGCACTAACTACCTCGATGTACTGCAACAAACAGGTCATTGTTATTGACAAAATCAAATCTGCAAGTATAGCTGACAGGTAAGAGCTCATAAAAAGATTTTAAATAACATATGAATATATAGTGTCCCCCACCTTCTGCACAATATCTCTACAGCAGGGAAACTGTTAACCCTTTGTGCTCACACAGCACAGACTATACTTTAGGCAACTGTTTCACTGCTGGTTTATACTTCTTATTCCTTTCTCCTTCGTGTGATGGAAGCTGGATTCTTAGTTGATGTGCTGCTTACTTCATGATAAAACTCGAGACATCATAGGAACTATGGAGATCTTGTAATTGACCCAACTTTAGGGCAAAGACTGGAAGAGTTTAGTCTCTGCCCACTTCACTTCTCCTGAGGAAGATTATTCAGAAGATTCAGAACAGAAAAATGCCATAACTCTGGATAAAAAAAGTGACTCACACAATGTGAGCATTGTTCTGTTTTTGCAACGGGATTCACGTTTGACAATTTGTTAAAAAATGTTATGAAATCTAAGTTACACTTTAAAGAAAAATTTTGAGGAATGCTATAACATTGTAATCTGCTGGGATCATGAGCTAAACACATCTGTGCTCTTTCCATGGTTTGAAAATAGCATTCTAGTCTTGGGGGTGGCCCAATCTGACGGTGCTCTATTATTAAAGGAAATCTATCATAAAAATCAAACATTGTAAAACAGGAGCACTAATTCATAGATCCAGGCACTGTGACTCTGGTAATCTTATATTTGTTATCCATGGTTTTCTTTCTTCTAAAGTCAATGTTTAAAATTACGCTAAAAAATGTACCATACTTATAGAATAAATGAATTACTAACGGAACATTACTTAGGAACAGCAAGTTGTTGTTAAGTTATGAAGCAGCACATTTCTTTGTATTCTTTATTCAGGTGTGGCGCATTGCATATTGGGGACCACATATTGTCTGTTGATGGAACAAGCATGGAGTATTGCACATTAGCAGAAGCCACACAGCTCTTAGCAAGCACCTCCGAAAATGTGAAACTGGAGATTCTTCCATTCCATCAGACCCGGTTGGCACTTAAAGGGTCGGATCACGGTAAGATGATCAAAAATATTGTCACCTTTATCATGACTCCATTAGATATGTTAGGTACGTTTTATTATCTTTTGGCTGATGCCTTAGACGTGAGAACAAATATGGAAAGCTACCCTGTCATCGTTATCACTTTATAACTTAGTGACAATAATGAAAGGGGTTTTATCATATGCATAAGTTATCAATATCCAAAAACTGGAAAAGACATGTGGGGCATACTGTATTTTTACATGGAAAAATGACCTGCCATTGTAAAAAAGAAGAATTTGCTAACTTTAATATTAACTTTAATATATTTAGTATATGCCTTGGAACCTATTACACTATATACTCGAGTATAAGCCGACCCACGTATAAGCCGAGGCCCCTAATTTTACCACCACAAACTGGGAAAACCTATTGACCCGAGTATAAGCCGAGGGTGGGAAATGCATTGGTCATAGCCCCCCCCCAGTATATAGCCAGCAAGCCCCCAGTAGTATATAGCCAGCCAGCTCCGAGTAGTATATAGCCAGCCTGCCCCCATGTAGTATACAGCCAGCCTGCCCTATGTAGTATTTAGCCAGCCTGACCTATGTAGTATACAGCCAGCCAGCCCCATGTAGTATACAGCAAGCCAGCCCCATGTAGTATACATCCAGCCAGCACCATGTAGTAAACAGCCAGCCAGCCCCCTATAGTATGCAGCCAGCCTGCCCCTATGTAGTATACAGCCAGCCTGCCCCCTGTAGTATACAACCAGCTTGCCCCCTGTAGTATACAGCCAGCCCACACAGCACTTAAAAAAAATAAACTTATATACTCACCCTCCGGCGGCCCTGATGCTCAGCGCGGCTCCTCGTCTGCCTTCCCCGCGGCTCCTCTTCTTTCTTCGTTCTTCTGTAACAGCCGGCATGGACGTGGCCATGTTATCTCCCAGCCGGCGCATACGTCACCAGTGGCGGCATCATAGTATGCGCCGCCCGGGAGATAACATGGCTGCGTCCATGCTGGCTGTTACAGAAGACCGAAGAAAGAAGAGGAGCCGCAGGGAAGACAGAAGAGGAGCTGCGCCAACATCGGGGAGCCGCGCTGAGCATCGGGGGGTGAGTATATACGTTTATTTTTTTTATTGACTCGTGAATAAGCCGAGGTAAGGTTTTTCAGCACATTTTTTGTGCTGAAAAACTGGGCTTGTACACAAGTATGTACGGTATATGCTACCACTTCCAGCTATTGCCATCACTGGAGTGTTTCCATTGAGGTAATTGATAGGGCATAGTACAAAACACGATCCCTGACATTTTGTGAATCATTTACATCTGATTTACTGTAAGGTGTCTATATACTATTGATTTTTTATGGTCATCTGGAGGTGATACAACATGTTCAATTATTTCATTGGCAGTTATTGGCATCATTGGAAAATGTTCAGAGATCTATTGTTTACTTCATCTGTGTGGCCTCATCTAGAGTCTCTGCTTTCAATTAAATGTATTGGGGTGTTGTTCAGAGTGGAAACTATCCAGAATATCTGTAACTTAAATGAAATCTACCATAAAATTCAAGAATCATAAATCATAGACTCTTACTCATAGATCCAGGTACTGTGACTGTGGTAATCTTCTTATATATGTTATCTGTAGCCTCCTTTCTTCTAAAATCAACTTTAAAAATCATGCAAATAAGCCAGAATGGCTCTGTGGGTTTTGCCAGAGCCCCTAAGTCCTGTAGTTTTACAGACTGTTAAACTGTGCAGGAGCACTTCCCCCTTTCCACTTTGTGAGATTACAGCAGGCAGAGGGAGACAGTATTACAGTTTGTGAAGCTACAACACAGAACGGTTGTATTAATGTCTCCCTCCTATAGCCTTTGTGGCTCACAAGCATCACAGAGCACCACAGAGGGGCTTTGATACACCCCCGAGAACCCTTTAGACTTATTAGCATCATTTTAAAAGTTGATTTTAGAAAAAAAGGAGGCCATGGATAACAAATATAAGAAGATTACCACAGTCGTAGTGCCTGGATCTATGAAAAAGTGATCATGGTTGATAATGCTTGATTTTGATGGTACTTCACTTTTTGGCAATGTATGGCTAGCTTTACATTTTCCATGTCACAAGTGATGTCACTAGTGACAGATTAAAAAGCGCATCTAAAAGGAACTCACTTTGTGGGTCTCACTATGGGGGGCATAAATTTAAGATGAAAACTGTGGTTGTTTACAAGGCTGCCCTTCTGTTACCATTCACCTGTAAATTATATTTTTTTTATTGGGTACTTATTAGTAGAAGACACAAGATTTGTAGGCTTTGTAAGAATTATTCATTTATTTATCTATTTATTCACCACTTTCCCTGAAAGCCATTTTCTTCTTTTGACCTGCTGGGTTTCATAGCCTTCAAGCTGAGCAGCAAAATGTTTCTGTGAGATATATGGACGGTGCATATGAAATTAAATTATTTTACCATCCCAGACACATTCTATTGTAGCTTAGCATTAGTTTTCAATTTTCTCTCTGAAAAGATCAGATTAATAAATCCATTTATCTGCTCTTTACATAGGAGTTATAAAATAGTAAATACCTGCTAAATATTTTAGAACTATCACCATGCACAGACTGCAGATGTATGCGTGGTGTACCCCTTTAGTATATTTTACCAGAGGCAGAATGTGAAATAACACAGTGTTCTGAAGCGGTCATAAAGGTGATAACATCATGTTGCATTTGTGAATCTAAATTGTGGAGAATGAGTCTAATAATAATGTCCTGATGGCCTGATCATGGCCTAGTTACCAGAAATGTGCACAGAGTGAAATGGCAATTGAATTGTTGCTTAGTGTGTAGGTGTTTTATGATATAAGTAAATGGGTGTAAAATTGTAACTTTTTCTATGAGGACATATTATTAATGTATCTTTAATTGTCCTTGTTAAAGCTATTTGATGCATCACTGTCGGCATCTAGGTCATGTTGCTATCAATTTCCTTGCTAACTTCTCACACTTCCACTTTTATTCATTAAAACTCAGTTACCTTTCCTTCTTTTCTGGTTCTCTTTCTTTATGATTTCCTGTCATCCCTTCATGCGGGCAGTAAAGGTTCAAAGAAGCAGCGAAAAGCAACTTCCATGGGACAGCTCTACCAACAACCACCGCCGCCTCCTCACCAACCAACATTATAACACCTACCACCCTGACCATTGCAGGACGCCAGCCATGAAATGCCAGAAACAACCACCTCAAAAACTCCTTCGTATGAGCCACCTTTACTTTTTCCTCTTCTTTTCTCCTTTTTTCTTTGTCATGCTTTCTCATTTCAGGCATTACAGCATTGCCTTTATTCCTCTCTTCTCCATTCTAACAAACATGACATTGGTATGCTGATTTTGGTAAAAAGCAATGACAGATCCATTGTCTGTACATTTATTGGATAACATATTTCCCAGAGAAACATTCTAAAGAAATTTCATATTAGCAGAACACACTGCTTGTAGCCTGAAGGGGAATCATCAATATATGCAGCTTTTATGAAGGGGAACCTGTCATAAGGATCACTTAATTCAACCTAATGATATATTCCCATAGCCTTTTTATACTACTTCCCTATGATTCTTTACGGTGCCCAAGTCCATGTGTCATCACCATCATTATTTCCTCTCTGCTCTGATAATTCTTCCATCCTCCTACCACCCTCCTGCAGACGTGAGCTAGCAGAGATTTGCTTTGCGGTCAGGGTCAGCTTTTGGAGGGGGATTAAGGTCTAGCAGAGCAGATAGATGATAATGATGACACAAGGCCCTGCACTTGATGCAGTTTGGTGGCAGAAACTTTCATATATTTTCAAAAGTGAGTTGAAGCATCTTTTATTAAAGGGAACTTGTCACCAGTATCACACAATTTCACCTAATGACAAGTTTATATAGCCTATTTAATACTAATTCCCAATCGTCCTTTATAATAATCATTTCTGGTTTCACTCACTTTTAAAAGTTGATAAAAATATACCTGGCTCCCTACCAGCAAACTGAATCAAGTCACGCGGTTGGTGGAGTCCCTGTGTTGTCACCATCATTATCTCCTCTCTGTTCTGCAAACTCTTCCAAATCTCTGAATTAACAGATAATTGCTTGGGGGACGGGTTCAGCTTTGGGCTAGGTCTAGCAGAGCAGACAGGATATAATGATGATGACGACACAAGGACTCGGACACCCTCATAACTTGCCAGAAAATATATTTCAAACCCAACCGTGGAGGCTGATAATTTTGATAAAACTGTTAAAAATGTAGCCTAAATCATTAGTTTATTTTTTTGTACTTTTCTTTTTTTCGATTTTGCCTCTGCCTGACTATCACTGTTGGGAATTAGTTGTGTTTCCATAAATACTCTAGTAGGGGAGGTTTTATGTGTTGCCATAGTTCAGGGCACATTTATTACAGTTTTGTTATTTGCGGATGTTTTATACTTATACATTAGATAAATTACTTTGCAGATATGAAGTGTAAAATGGTTGCAAACATCATTTACCTATATGGAAGATCAATTATGAATGTAAAAGCATGTCAAATGAAAAGTGCTTGGTAAATTGCTGTAGCCATTACATTAGGAAGACTCCAAAGGATTTGTGATTGAGCACATCTCTTTAAATTAATCATTATATATCTAAAGTGGAAACATCTGGTTTCCAGATAAATTCAAATAAAACAAATTGAAAACATATAAAATGACTAAATAATGGAGTGAAATGACTGAATACTTTGTAAATGTAAATGCAACAGTCCAGTTAGAATTATGGTACCTACATTTTCATTTATAACTCAAGCCCTGTAATGGTCTTTCAACACAATGAGGATATAAGACATAACAATTTAATATGCCATACATTTTAGGCCCACTGATCCCTTAATTGTAATGTCTCAACACCTATTCCTGGCATACAATGTATTTGCCCTGTGTGACCAATGTACATGGAAGATGTACTATGGAAGATACAAAAGCAACTTGTTAAAAATTTGAATGGTTTCTGGGTAGTGGGGAGGACTGATTTATCAAGTACTTTTATTATATAGATTGTTCATTAGTAAGTCTGATGTTCTCCTTTTTAGATCTCATGCACACATCCATGTTCTTTACCCCGGCTGGAACCTAATCAAAATGCTCAGCCAGTTAAAAACTAGTGGGTGAGCGCTTCCCCCCACTCCTTCGGAAGCAAAGCGGATGAGCCGCAAATCTAGGGAGAGGACTGGGACCTGCCCTTTCTTTTGCAGCACAGCCACCTAGCCCAGTCGTGGTGCGGAGAGACACGATGTGCTCAGCACATAGGGACCGCGTGTAAGAGACTTGTATGAAGGCCATAATCTGGCTGTAATTTGTGCGCCATATGACGCCCCCCAATGCGGTTGTGCGCATGAGGCCTTACTTTAGCAAGCAAAATGGGGGTTCTACCATATTTGTTCAATAATAGATGTAATAGTAGATAAAGGGTTAGATATAATGCTAGTTTATTGAAGCCATGCTACCTGTAAATTAAGTGCTCTGAGTGTTGTGTACTATATGTACTCTTTTTTTACAGCAGCATTGGTATCATCATCCTTCTCTCCTACTTCCATGAGTGCATACAGCCTGAGCTCACTCAACATGGGGTCTCTACCTCGCAGTCTTTATCCTACTAGTCCACGAGGAACGCTAATGAGAAGGAGAATGAAAAAGAAGGACTTCAAGAGTTCATGTAAGTTGGTTATCATAAGCTTATCTCCAGGGTAATCACTATTGTCTTGCAATAAAAGTACCAGTAGGTACCAGAATAAATCTTTGCACCAAGTTCTAGGTAGGTGGGACTGTTCTCGCATCTCCTTTTGATGGTGGACTATTGAAAAATGTTATTGTATTGTCATTTATTACTGCTTGTGTTTGTGAATTACATTGAATTAAATTGTATTTTTCAGTAATGTTTGGTTGTAGATAAAGACTCCTCTGGACAACTAAGCAGTATAAAATACAGTACATGTTTCACAAGGCTTATCTGCGTATAACAATACACTGACATTCTGAATTCTGTTTAGGGTTACCTTTTGGCATATTGCTTGCACATTAGAATCCATCCAAAAGACTCTCTGTAAAGCATATTCCTTCCCATACCAATTGCATATTGGTTACCCTCTATGAATAGATCATTCCTTCACAGTTGGTTGGTGATCTCAAAGAGATTTTACTTTATATAAGTCTATTCTTACCATGAGACCACCGCCATAAATCACTAAACATAGGTATTTTCCAAACTTGATACTATTGGTATGACAATGGTTAACATGAAAGGAATCGGTGATGGCTACTTATGTTTTATCATGCCTTAAATCAACAGCATGTGGTGAGTCCCGAGGGAGGGGCAGCTGCAGCCTGTGTGTGCCCGTTTCTCCTCATGCATTCTCCATCTACTCTAAACCTTCCCCCTCCCCTGCCTGCTCATTGCCCATGACAGGAAGTGGGAAGGGACATATACAAAAAGTGGAGTCCTGCACCACAAGTGATGTTGTATTTAGGCCATAGATACTATAATAATACATATAGCGACAAAGAAAGAGAGTGTCATACCAGCCCAGCAATTGCCAATAATAATAGCAATCTTTATTAGAACAAATATAACGACACGAGAACTCAAAAACATGACTGTCAACAAGTCAACATGCAATACAAGAGTATAATAAACAAGTGAAGCAACCCTCACTATATAACCTGTTAGAAGCCTATGTCACAAGGTAATTAGGTTCAAGCACAGGCAGGGTGTAACAGGAGGGTAAGATACACCAAGCACAGCCAGGGGGCCTAGGTAATCACCCCACGCGTTATGTCACTAAATGTGACTTAATCAGGGGAAGAAGTGGGAAGGGGTGAGGGAGCTGCATGAGTGTGGAGGCGAGGAGACACATAAAGGCTGCAGCTGCCTCCATGGGGACTAACCACACTCTGCTGACAGGGAGGCAGGTCATGTGAATGAAACTTATATAAACTACTGAAATGATTCAGAATGTTGACAAAGGCATTTTTAAATCACCATAGTGTAGGCTATTGGCAGGGGTGTAACTACAGAGGAAGCAGCCATTGCGGCTGCCACAGAGCCTGCAGTATCTGGGATCCCAAAAACCGACTTGACACTAAAGAATGGAGGATGTGCACATTATATATATATATACATTATATTTTGCTGCACAATGTACAGCATTATATGTACATAACAGTGCACATCTTCCACAGTACTCAGATAAGAAATGTTGGGGAGGGGACAGCATAATGACATGACTAGGGATTTCTAATTGTAGCCTTGTACTTCCTCCATGTGGTCAGCAGTTACTGCGACAGATCTGTGTAAGTGTATATAGGGGGCCCAATTCGGAAGTCTGCTATGGGACCCAGCCTCTCTTAGTTAGGCCCCTGGCTATTGGAACCTGTCACCATTCCCAAAGAGGAGAAAAATAATCTTGTGGAATAAAAGACATGCTGGTAACTGTGCTGAAATTTATGTAAGCAGAACTCATTTACCTTTTAAATCACTACAAGTTATGACACTTCTAAGATGATGCTTTATCTTGTTGATTAGTTATTCTTCCTCCCCAAAATATTGAAAAGTCATATTTTTTTAAGGTGGAAGTACTCTATATTCTTTCTAAATTACACTCGGATTTAACCTTCATAAACAAAGTGATTGGAGCACCTCCAACCCACAACCTTCCTTAGTGCAGCTGCTTTTCTGCATGGGGTATCATATTCATCACAGTTCTTTCAGACTGCTGTAACACTTAACACAATTCACAATGTGCATTATGCCACTATAAGCAGTGGTACATCTTCTGACTGCTAAAGTTTGAAGCTAAATTAAAATCAGTAAACATATCATGTACCATGTTGAGCTTAAAGGAAACCTGTCAGCAGAAATTGACCTAAAACCACTACCAGTATATCATCAAGCAGATGGACACCTTCTAGATCATGTCTATTTTATGGCCCAGAGTGGTGACATCATCTAGAAAATCAACTTTGAAGTGACATGTAATTTGCATAAAGTCAAGGAGGCAGAGAGTTAAACACTGAAGTCAAGCTTTCCTCACTTCAGAATGCAGAATGCCCTTTTCACTGTAATTGGTGGCCTTACATCCAGACACATCACCAACCAGATCTTCATTCTTAAATGAGGAGAGCTTGACTTCAACACTGAGCTCTCCGCCTCCCTGACTTCATGCAACCAATTTACAGCTCACTTTAAATTTGATTTTCTAAATTTATTACACTGAGCCATGAGAGAAACATGGTCTGGAAGGTGTTAAGTAATAATGAAGAAAATTCATAGTCTTTGATTAAATAAAACATAAAAAATTGTAGACATTAGCATTTGTGCAAATGGTAACAAAGTGAGTCTAAACAATAGTATACTACATTACCAGTACAATAAGGGTACAGCAGTAGGAGTTAAATCCGTCACTATTGGTGCAGACATTTTGGCCCCAAGAATGCTGGCCAGTTGAGCTTCTTGCCTCAGAGAGCACCACATACAGCATAGTGGGAGCATCAGGGTGCAGTCAGCTGCTACAAAGAAGGACCTGACACTCAAAAACATTGTTTCCTCACACTGGAGGTCAACATGGGTGGGAAAAACTGCATGCACTTACTACAAAAAATCTAGTATATATCTCCTGGATGGGGCACCTTTCCAAAGCTCGCCTCAGGCAGCACAGAATTTAGGTTCACCTAGTGAGCTTCTCTCTGCCTTTCTAGTGAAGTACAGATTCTCATAGTAAAAAACAAGATGTCATCCCCCAGTGGGTAATATCTTTCAGTAATACCCATCACCAATACAACAGGTATGGAAGCTTACCTGATTGCAGTGTGCTAGAGGTACAGCACATTTGGCAACTTAAATAGTAGAAAAGATCATTCAGCAGCTGAAAATAGTTTCCTGAGTGTGAAACAGTAAATTAGTACAATCTCTAACAAGATTAGGAGGAAAGAACTTGGGGACTGCCTGTATTAAAAAAGTTTTTTTTTATATTCACTTAAGCTACTGCTTTATGCAAAGGTTACTGAAATGTTAGCGACCATTTAAGACCCTGTTGCACCTGGTATATTATATCATGCTGTTCTATTCTATCTATGAAGATGCAAAATATGGGGGGCGTTAAAAGGGGTAACGATGATGGATCTATGAATACGAAAGACGGTGACGCCGGAGTCTTTCTCAATTACAGACCTCGCTGTAATTATTATTAATGACTAATCAGTTGAGAAAAGATCCCTTTTAAACAAACTGAACGAGTTCTTTTTTCACCATAAAGCAATGTTCTCAATTAGTTTCTATTACCTGGTTAATTGACTTTTCATCCTGAATATTTTATTGTAAACTGTATGTGCCAGTCTGCACAGTACCTTTCCTTTGTTTGGAAATGTTTCTCGATAAATATGAAATTATATGCTTGTTAATAATGACATGTTTGTTAAATAATCAGTAATCTGATGTAGCCACAGCACATACTCCCATTAGATAGGTAGCCCCAGCACATACTCCCAGTAGATAGGTAGCCACAGCCAGGGCCGGTTCTAGACAAAGTGTGGCCCTGGGCAAAACTAAAAGTGGGGCCCCAAAATAAAACTATTTTATGACCAGTCACAGTAAGTAAGAGGCTACATGTATGGTAAAACAACTGTAATATGAAACAGGTGGGCAGCACCGTGGCTCAGTGGTTAGCACTACAGCCTTGCACCACTGGTCAACATCTGCATAAAGTTTATATGTTCTCTCTGTATTTGCGTGGGTTTCCTCCGGGTCCTCCGGTTTCCTCCCACATTCCAAAAAATGACTGGTAGATTGAATAGATTGTGAGCCCCATTGGGGACAGGGACTGATCTGGCAAGCTCTGCTGCATAATCTGTGTGCGCTATATAAAGAATTATTCATTATAATTATTGAAGATAAATATGAAAGATGATAGAGAATTCTAGATGCAGAATATAAAGTAGATGATATATACAGTAGATAAATATGAGAGATAAATAGAAGAGAAATAGAAGATTGATTAATAAATAGATAAAGAAAAAGCGAGATATATAAATGGTCAGATTATATGAGATAATCGAATGTTCATCGTATCAGTCAATTTTCTAAAAAAAAAAAAACTCACGAAATAAAAGGCAATAAGAGATCAAGTGAGTTCTTAGATAGTTCTGCATAGAGAAGGGTTAAAAACATGAACATTAGTTGATTTTATTCCTTATCAGAATGTAGTAACATATAAAGGGAATATTTCCATTATCTGTGAGGTGCAGCAGCTCCTGTGTGCAGCAAATTCTCCCTGTAGCCTGATGGCTAAGAATCTGGAGGGGGGGGGGGGTACACTACAGGGGGCTGTATCTCTGGCTTTGTGAAACATAGAACCTCACTTATTTTTTCCCATGAAAGAAGAGAGTCTCCTCTTTTTTATGAATCTAAATTTGTGCTTCTTAGCATCAGGAAAATGGAGATATTAACTGTTAAACTGCCATCGGGAGTGATATTTTTATATATAAAAATGGCACCTGATATTCTCACTTTAAACCTGAATATCTCTGGATCCAGGGCACATAGAAACAATTCAAGATTCATTTGAAAGAAGAGATTCTCCAGGGGGCCCTGGGCAATTGCCCACTTTGCCTACCCATAGTGCCGGCCCTGGCCACAGCACATACTCGCAGTAGATAGGTAGCCACAGCACATATTTACAGTTGATAGGCAGCCACAGCACATGCCCCCAAGTAGATAGGTAGTCACAGCAAAACAAAAAAAGAGTATTCACTTACCAGCGCTACCTACAGCCAGCTCCTCATTGCTCCCACACTTTTCTCTTTGACCCAGACAATGGCAGCGATGGCACCTGGGACGTAGGCAGTGGTAACATCGCTGCCTGTGTCCAGTGATCAGTCTAAGAGACACACAGCAGCCATCACTA
Organism: Engystomops pustulosus; assembly: GCF_040894005.1. NCBI lineage: Eukaryota > Metazoa > Chordata > Amphibia > Anura > Leptodactylidae > Engystomops > Engystomops pustulosus. The sequence goes on along the minus strand of NC_092414.1, from coordinate 88,609,563 downwards.
TTTATTAAAGATTTGTCTGAGAGCCAGATGCAGCCAACAAAAGAGCCACATCTGGCTCCCAAGCCATAGGTTCCCTACCCCTGATCTATTGATTTATTTCTCCACCAGCAGATGTTCTATTATTAAAGGGGGATATATTTACACACCCCATGTAATAGTCTTTATCACAAACTTTTAGCAAATCCAGAGCACTGAAGTAAGACTTTATTGCAGTGTATATTTTCTTAAAGAGGTCGTCTAAAGTTTTGAAGATTTCCCCTTTCCACAGGATAGGGGAATACTAGCTGGTCGATGGAGGTCTGAAGGATGGGCACCCACCAATCACACTCAATCAAACCTTTCCCAATAGTTGAAGGATCAGCAGGTTGGGTATTCTCTTGCCTCTCCATCCACTGCACAGAGCTAAACTGTCTCAGGCACTCTTACAATAGAACTGAGCGGTAGGGTACAACCTCGCCCTTCTGCTCCACCCAATAGAGAGAATGGGATCCCCATTCTTCATATCGAGGGGCCCCGTGCTTGTGACCAGGGTGGTCCCAGCAGTCACAACCGGAAAAATCAGCTACTTATACCCTATCCTGTGGATTGGGGAGACCATCTAGACTTGTGACAACCCCTTTAAAGTATTGAGAGTGAATCCTTAATATAAGTCAGCCTAAATGTTTTTGTTAACAATAACAAAAACTTTACCAGTACTATGAATATATTTTATTTTAACCTTTGTGTCAGGTTATGCTTTTCATTTCAATGTTGAGACTCGTGGTCTGATGTGTGAGTGTTTACATCTCATCAAATACACTAAGGTGACTAGGGACCATGACTTCTATATGACTGGTGGGAATGGTGAGAACTTAAAGGGGTTGTCCACTTTCAGCAAATAATTTATATTGTTTGTGTAAGGAAAAGTTATACAATTTTCCAATATACTTTCGGTATCAGTTTAGATCTCTGCTTGCTTTGCTTCTATAGAAAGCTTCTAAGTTGACTTCCAGTGGATATAATCTGTCCATGTTGTGTGATGGACATGCAAGTGTACAGACCGTTATTATCACACAACTCCTTTCACTCTCGGTGATAATAAAGGCTCATTCACCTGTATGTCCATCACTTTACCATGGAAAGATTCTATCCACTGGAAGTAAATAGAGAAGCTTTCTATAGCAGGACTGCATGCAGAGATCTAGAAAACCACAAGGAATTAATACAGAAAGTACAGTATATTGAAAAATTATATAACATTTCATAACTCAAATAATATCAATTATTTACTGGAAGTGGCCAACACTCTTAACAGGAGACAGCAGAAATAGAGAAAAATAGTTACAAGTTCCCATATGTAGTAAGGACTTATTTAAAAGTGCAGATCTCGAGAGTGGAATGCTGTGCAGACTATGAATTATTATTTAATTGTATTGTGTTTCTTGTGATACTTGATCTTGTATATGGCTGTGCTCATTTTATCTTTTTTTTCTTTTTTACATTAATACATTTTAAGGTATGCTCAGGCTTTTATTATGCTTGTCATTTCAGTGTCCTTGGCATCTAGCACAGTTGGCTTGGCTGGACAGGTCGTGCACACAGAAAGTACAGAAGTGGTGCTGACTGCTGACCCCATAGTAGGATTTGGAATACAACTTCAGGGCAGCGTGTTTGCCACAGAGACCTTGTCTTCTCCGCCATTAATTTCATACATTGATGTTGACAGTCCGGCTGAAAGGTGAGAGAACAAGTGTGTATGTGGCCAGTCTGGTTTATTTTATAGCACTTTTGATTTCATGTGAATAGCATGAGAGCCAAAAGATAAACAAAATAAGCTTGGTGCTACAATCATTGCTCCAACTTTTAGTCATGATGAAATAGGTAGAATATCAGTTTATGCTGTGTTGTAATGCAGGGTGTACTGCATATACTCCTCCTTCTGTTACCAGATTGTGAGAACCTGAGATGCCAATATATATTGGGAGGAATTTATCATGGGCTCTACAGAACTTTTTTTTGTGGGACGTGGGCCAGGTATTAGCCGACCCTTTGTAAAATTTTCCTGGTTGGACAATCCACTTAGAATATGGGGTCATTGAGAGTTAGCATGGGGAGTGATAACTCCCCCTGATTAAATTTTGGTGGACCCTTACGCAGAGGCTGCCATCTGCCATAGAAGGACATTTGTCATTGTACTCTGGGTGACAAATGTCCGACATAAAGTTTACAAAAAAAGTAGAATCTGCATTGGGCTCTGCTGCTTTAAAGCAAATGGAGCCTTACTCTTTACAGTGTAGGTGTATACACGAAGGACTATTAATATTCATGCTATGTGTGATGTTGCCCACAGTGTGATATTGCCATGTCTGAATGCTTTCATTGCAGACATTCAGGCTATTTTCCCACTCACTGGAGCCTTTGCTTTCCCCAAATGATTATGTGAATGGGTACAACGCAGCTTCCTTTCTCTCTTCCGTTTGAGAAAAATTCTTTCTTTTTTCGGACAGCAAATTTATCAAAGCTTTTTGTTTGCAATACTTTTCTTGGCTCCTAATAAATTATGCAGGATCATTCACTCCGCGAGCAGCACATAATGAAATTTCTGTCCAGACAATAAAATATCATGTTCTTGATCTGGTATGAGAAGATTAACACGTTCCAGAGGCTTTATCATGCCGGCTTCTCCATCGGGGGGCCGCAGGCTATATTAATTACAAAAGAGAACATGCGCTGAAAGGGGCTGCCACATTGAGGACTCTAATATTCTCTGCGCCATTGGGGAACTTTCATCAGTCAGCACTATGTGCTCTGATCACTTCGGAAGCTACTACTGAATTATTAATTACCTCTTTAGGACATTTTACAGGCACCTGAAATACACAGGTTCTTTTGCATAGCCAATTGCTGTTTTTCTTGTTGTTTCCAGGTGGAAAACAAACAGGTGTTCCCTGTATTTAGACATTTTACTGTGCAGTTCTCTGTTCATTTAGTTGCTTTAATTAATTATATTTAATTATTTTTTTTAACAGATGTGGCATTATACAAGTGGGGGACCGAGTGATGGCAATAAATGGGGTTCAGACAGAGGACAGCACCTTTGAGGAGGCCAATCAGCTGTTAAGAGATGCAACTATTGCTGGGAAGGTCACCCTGGAAATAGAATTTGATGTTGCAGGTTAGTTCAGAAACCAAACTTACCGTAGTTAGGAATGTGTTTAGTGAAAATGAATTGCAATTACAACTGTATAAGTGTTCAGGTCCAGATATGAAGCTGTGGATTTTATATGAAAAACTATGCATTGTGATTTGTATGTCACAGCTAATAAAGTCCAACGTACCATAATTTATATGTTCATTTATATGCTTATTTTACCATTAAAACACAGCTATTTTAGCCATTCATGGAGTTCTAAATGTCAGCATTACAACTGTTTTAGTGCTGAGGTCCAGATATTGTATTCTGCATTTTATATGACAACTGTGGTAGCAGACATGTTTTGTTCACACACAAATGTACACAGCTCTGCTACATCCGTTCACAACCACACACAGTTGTTACATTCATTCACAAACACAGCTTTGCTACATCCATTCACTCACACACAGTTCTGCTACATCCCTCCATTTGCTTACACACAGCTCTGCTACATCCATTCACAACCACACACAGTTGTTACATTCATTCACAAACATACATAGCTCTGCTACATCCATTCACTCACACACAGTTATGCTACATCCCTCCATTTGCTTACATACAGCTCTGCTACATCCATTCACCACCACAAGCAGCTCTGCTACATTCTTTCGCTATTATATGTTGCTGTTCTTCCTCTCTAGAGTCTGTGATACCCAGCAGTGGGACATTCCATGTTAAGCTACCAAAGAAACACAATGTGGAACTTGGCATCACCATTAGCTGTAAGTATGAGTATTGGCAATAGGTTTGCATTTTAAGCATTCTATCAAATGTCTATCTATGTCAGATCCTCGTGCAGATTATCAACCACATATAGCTATAAAATATAGCTGTGAGCATGTAGCCTCATTCAGAAATAAGAGTTACAAGCTATAAGGCTTATTTCAGCTTATTTTCAGATTCTATCTGCAATGCATCAGGATGCAAGATGTAGGCAATATGATCTTCAAAAATCTCTTCACATGTATATTATTCTATAATACTCTTTTTCTACTAGCTGCTTATCTACAAGACTTCTTCTCCACATCTCTGGGAGCACAGAATCTGCAACGTTGCTTTGGGGATCACTATTATTGTATCATACAAAGGATGTTCATTGCTATGTAATACCTGGTGGGAATGTTAATGCATTAATATAGATGTTTAACTATACAACACAGATGCTGATCTTTCCCTTGGGGGCTTATGATATGTTGCTGAGATTAGCTAGAAACAAATGTTATATGGGGAAGTAATGTCATTGATTTAAATGATGAAACTGCTGAATAAAAGACAATGGAAGGTATTTAAAAATGCATAGCTAAGAGCACGGCATGTGTATAATATGGGGCTAATGAATTATGGATAGACACGGGTCAGCTCCTAAAAAAGAAATAGGCTGGAGAGCTTTAAGTTAAGTTACCAGTGTCTCCTATTCACTTAACAGACGGGAGATAATGTCAAGTTCGGAGCTATCGGGTTATTTCCCAGTGGGTATTGCAGGAAGCTGGCAGGGGTAACAAGTCATTAAAGTCGCTGGGCCTAGACAGTGAGGGAATATGTAGCACGACAGCTTGTTGTTACAAATAGAGGTTGTCATTTTGATGAACAGATTTTTAATTTGGCGGACAAACGGAGATGTATTCAGTGTTATTAGAGGCTCGCATATGCTAACTGAGGCTCATATCACAACATTTTGCTTCTGTTTGTAGCTTAATTTCTGCATTAATGCTGTGTTTCTCAACATATAAATAAAAATGTGTTATGGCCGGAAGCCTAACATCATATTCGAGCAATATGTGTTTGCTGTATAGAGTTCTACAGAAGTGTCTCCACCATCCTAATAATATATAGGACCTTTTATTCATGTTATATTTAGTTCCAATATTACAATTAGTTTTTTTGTTAGTGTAAATGAAGCTAGTTAGAAAATCACCTTACAGAGTAAAAGTACTTATTCAACTATACATATGTTCAGCTATATCTTCCATCTTCCAAAGACGATTACCTGATAAATGGCATGAACTTGACTCCTTTCCTATAGAGAATGTACTCATTTATTTTATACAAGTTTACAACTTCAACAACTGCAGTTATTAAGGTGGCTGTTTCATGACCATGATGCCTGCAGGTTTACTACACAAGTCACAGGAAATCGAGAGTCATTTCTCATAGTAGGTAACTAGATTTTAGATTCTGATCTTTTTTTAATTCTATGAACAGTTAGACAGCAGGACAAATGAGTCCTGCAATGGGAAAACTGGAATAGCTGTCCGTTTTATGTTGTACCTGTAGGATGTATGAAATGTTGCTCAGCAGGACATCATAAGATACTAATTCATGCTACTCAACTCCTCTGCTCCCCCATGCTGTGTTGACAGTGATACATTCTTGCTCTCTTTTATTTCCTGTCTAATGGTTGGAAATGCACAGGAAATCCTTTCTCCGAGCCAATCACTGGCTGAGATGTATCTCCACTGCAGTCTTTGGCTGAGGAGGCATTTCTTGTATGCTGGGACTAGCCATTGTCAGCGCAAAATTGGTGGAGGTGATTACCATTGTTCATTTTATTATGTCCTGCTGGGAAATTTATATAGAATTTGCTAGCCAACCTTTTATTTTTGTAGACATAAAATGTTTGTCTTCTATGTCATAAAATGTTTATGTTTATGTTCATCTAAAAACAGGAAAAAAATTACAAATTTATATAACCTTATTGTGTTCTCTGTCTTGTAGCTCCTTCCAGCAGGAAAAATGGCGATCCTCTGGTCATTTCAGATATAAAGAAAGGTAGCGTTGCACACCGGTGAGTGTTAATTTTACAGAATTGACCTCCTATAAGAATCCACACTCTTAGGCCTCATGTACAAGACCATGTGCTAAAACCGTCTGTAAACCAGGCCAGGATGGGGTTATTCCCCTAACTCCATAAGCATAGTTGGGCTGTAACTTAACCTGTTTCTTTAATGCTAGACTATAAGTTCCAGCATGCCACAGTTAGTCAGCCCTTCACATGGTCACATGTGTAAATCCGCCATTGCTGTGCTATAGGACTGAGAACCATAGCAGCAGAACGATGATGAATATTAGTGGACAGTCTTTTCTTCTCCCTGGTATACTCCTTTATTCATGGAACAAGTCCTTTGAATTACAATGACAGACAGGTTTTATACTATAATTTCCTTTGAGTTTTTACTGACCTTTTACCAGGAAATGATTCATTGAGAAAATCGGCTTTTACCTAGAAAAGCTCTGGTGACAGGGGGCTCTTTGTGCAGCCTCATGAATGACATTAGCAATGCTAACATAGTAATAATATTTCACCAAGGGTTATTAAACTGTAAAAGTCACTGCTGAGAGATGTGTTAAGAACAGATTTAGAGGGAAACTATATGAATAAAATGGAGGCAATGTGCACCTTTGTAATGGATTTAGTGAATAATCCAAGAAAACTGTTTAAATGCCATTGCTTGAGTGGGGAAGATTAATTTTCCCCCTCTTTGAAAGGACTTCAGTTATTATATGATAAAATTGTCTCCTTTCTTCACCCTGAAATCATTCCATAGTACTGATGCTCAGCCCTTATAGAGTTGCATTTTCAGAAACCTCTCATGGGCAAGAATAGCTCTTTATCCAGTAAATTGTTGGCTGGGTTGTTTGGTTTGTATCTGTCTGAATCTATGAATGTAATGCAGAACATGTACAGTAAATAGCAGAAGGTTACCTGATGGATTTTCGTTTAACATCTTAAAATGTATAGATTGTTTGGTTGTTAGGAAAGACAGGTTAAGAGGACATTAATAACTATGACTTCATAAAAACAGCACTGGCACCCTGGAGCTGGGGGATAAGCTACTCGCCATAGACAACATTCGACTAGACAATTGCTCCATGGAAGATGCCGTTCAGATTTTACAGCAATGTGAAGATCTTGTTAAGTTGAAGATTCGTAAAGATGAAGATAACTCAGGTGAGTGATCACTTTCATGCTGTCCATTTTACAAGTGACGTATCTAATGGAGAACGATCATCAACAAATACTGCAATTCTCCAGAGAAAAGTAGTGGCACTCACCAAAAAATGATATCCTTTATTGGATCAGTGCGGCAGTGCAGAGAGGAGGCCATGCCATGAGCTGACAAAGGGCCGTTTCACGCAAATGTGCCCTTTCTCAAGCCACAGACCACACACTGTGGTTTGAGAAAGCTCATGTTTGAGCAAAACGGACCATTGCTAGCTCGTGGCGTCCTCTCCGCAACGCTGCACTGAACCAATAATGGATATTTGTTTCCCAATCATATTTTAGTGAGTGCCACTATTCTCTCTGGAGAATTGCATGTATGGACTGTCTCACTTAGTTGTGCACCACCATGGATTGACATTTTCACCACCGTTTACAAAGACCTCGCTCAATAAGGCTGTTGGACTTGGGATGTTAACCCCTGAATACCACTGGTAGTGCCAGTCCACTGGATCTCCTTTGCACATCAATTGCACAACAAATACTGCCAGCCCATGTTTTAGCCAATATGAGCAGACATTTCCTATACTGTAAACTTGAAATCTCAATTCACAGTAATGATAATAAAACAGCAGTGGCAAAGGGAGGTTGTGCCAGATACAGATAAAAAGGAGCATCCACTGGGCTCTGATTTTCTAAGGGTCCAGCTTGTAAGCAGAAAAAACAAAGGAATGCAAAACTTTTAAAAAGGAATAAATGCATTGCTTTAGTCTGAGGCACATAACAGCGAAGGCTTGCAGAGCATCATGTAGTGCATGCTGGAATCGCTGATCTGTACACAATGCATCCAGAGCTATTGCTTGCAATTCTATCTAGATATGTATGTTTATGCTATGCATAGAGAAATCCTAGTTTTTGGCCTGATATTGCGGGTGCCTGCAGGTCTAAACCTTTTATTTCCCCAGAAATCTTATTTCTCATTCAGGCTGTCAACATGAAAGTTGAGAAGTTTAATGACCAGCAGGGTTTTTTAAAGGATTGCCAGATCTTCAAGTGGAGAAAATATGTATCGCCCCAGTATAGCGAGATGTCTGGCCGCAGTGTTCAGGGATGGCATATTGACTAATAAAGATGCAATGCACTTAATCTCCTAAGTGTCTGTAGTTAATTACAGATTATCTCAGCAGTGAAACTGAGGCTCAATTTTCACACTTTTTAGATGAACAGGAGAGCAGCGGAGCCATTATTTACACAGTGGAACTGAAGAGGTACGGAGGGCCCCTGGGAATTACAATTTCAGGCACTGAAGAACCTTTTGATCCAATCATCATTTCAAGCCTTACTAAAGGTGGTCTAGCAGAAAGGTAATATAAAGCTATTCATCTAATATCTATCTACTCTTATATCCTATCCATCTGTCCTATTATATTCTATCTATCTGGACAGGTTGTTATTACATATGTGACCCTGACCCTATCACCCCTCTCCTGTTTCAGGATATACTTGTATTCCCCGTATAGTAACAATTTCAAAACATCTTTTCTCAAAACTTGATTCTGTTGCTCTTTTTTTCCCAAGAAACTCATGAACAATTGATAATTTACCAGTTATGGGTGTGGAGCGAATCTAGCACCCAGAAGTCAATCTGTTCATGAAGGTCTTGGAAGAATAACAGAGGAAAGTTATTATGCAGTTTTATTAGAGAAGATTATTCATAAATAGAGCGGTAGAGGGGTTAGGTCCATTTTAGGTCGTCCCTGACTTAAGGATTTATAGACGATTTATAGACGACCCCCTGTATGCCCACTGTGACCTCTGGGATGCTTTACTATAGTCCCAGGTAAAACTGCATCACAATTAGTTTTGGGTTGGTTTTAGGTGGTATTACTTATTTTAACAAGTGAAAGACATCAAATCAACAGGTGAATGACATTTGTGGAACAGCTTTCTCCTTCAAAATCAAATTCACCCATTCAGTTCATGTCTTTCACCTGTGAAATTGACAAAACTGCACCTAAAACCACCTCAAAGCTAATTGCGATGCAGTTTTAACTGCAACGTGTGAACGCACCCTAAGGTGTCTGTAATAAAGCTTTGTTAATAATCCTTGTTCCTATGACAGCTCGTAATCGTGAAAATCCAATTGTAACATGGACAAAAAAAAATGTGTCTGGAGTTAAAATGATAAATTTTAACCTAATAAATAACTTATCCCGTACATAACCCAGGACTGCCTGTATTAATATTTTTTAGATCTCATAACATTAGCTGATGGATATGACCCAAGTCTTTCATCCATTGCTTCTGCGGAGTTCTTTGTTGCAGGGCAGATATTAAGAGCTTGTTATGTGCTCACCTACTGTTAATAATCTATGATTATAACACAACAAGAGGCGAGCAAGCGCTGGACATAATAGAAAACACTTTGCATGTGAAGAAGGGTTTATTTAAGATGATGAATTGTGAAGTGTGACCATGAGTCATTCCTTGCTTCTTTTATTAACGGGAAGATTTCCAGTCAAGAACAAAAAGCCGTACTGAGAGAAGTTCTTGCTAATTGTATATGTTGATTACAGTAAGAAATTTAGCTGTCTTTTTATGTAATTGATTTTCAGTTTTTCTCTCTTTTGGTAGGACGGGTGCAATCCACATAGGGGATCGAATTTTAGCCATAAATAGTAACAGTTTGAAAGGAAAACCTTTGAGTGAAGCTATTCATTTACTGCAGATGGCAGGAGAAACAGTCACTTTAAAAATCAAGAAGCAAACAGATGGTAAGCCTGATCATTGGGGAATGAAAGGCAAGATAGATCTATCTGTCTGTCTATCCTCAAAGCCAAGATGTTCTTCCCAGAAGCATTGTTTTGTAATCTGTTGGTATAGGATCTGTATGTGCCACCACAGAAGCTCTGTACACATGGCACCGCTGTGTTCATAAGGCCACTTCCAAGTTCTGCTACTCCATTACAAGCTGGGTCTGAGATTCTCTGCTTGTTGTTTATTGTCCACTCATTGTGCGGGTTCAATAATGTTATATGTTATGGTGCTTATGTGCATTTTTATTGATTTATTGCTTTATTTTTTATTGAATAAGATTTTTTACTTTTTCACTGTTTCCACCATGGAACATGAACAAGTAATCATCTGCTTGTGATTGTTCATGATAATACTCTGCAATACTGATGTATTGCAGGGTATAAGCAGTGTCAGCCTATGCAAGTGCCTCGATTACTGGACTGAGTGATCAGAGGTTTGGGTCTGGAGTGCACAGAGGGATTCACTAAAAGCACTTGCTTGTGGGAAAAACCCCTAAATGCCTGTATCTCTGCTGCTTTAGATCCCAGGACCTCAAGCCTGATGCCATCTAAATGATTATATTCTTACCTTTAAAGCGAACCTTAATTTTTAGCTGGTGGCTGCTTCCAGTAGCCTACGCTGTGCTTATTTAAAAAATGCCTTTGTCAGCATTATTTTCTTAATTTAATTCACACTACCTAACTGGAGGGGGCAGCCTGTGATGTTGTGTCAGTATCCTCTACTTCATACTCATCCCCCATCCCCACTTCCTGTCATGTACACTCAGCAGGTTGGGGACAGAGGGGAATGGTGTGGAGTACAGGAAGAATACATTAGGAAACACAAAGGGTGCAGCTGCCTCTACCCGGGGACTGGCAGGGAGCCAGGTAATGTGAATTAAACTGTTATAAACAACTGAAATGATTCAGAATTCAGACAAAGGTTGGACCTGTTACCAGCTAAAAATGACTTTCCTGGTGACTGGTTCACTTTAGGCCGAATTCACACGACCATATGGGGCACGTATATACGGCTGCAAGCTTGCGGTCAACTCTCCTCCTCTCCATCACGCCGGATGTATGGCTGCCCAGCTATGGCCCGGAGGGCATACATTCATGTGAATCCAGCCTATACATGAAATTCTATATAGGTATTATAGAATCAAAGATAGAAGTGTCCGAAGTGACACTCCCCCTGTAGCCTCTAAACTTGACTCTTCTCATTTTCACATGCCTTTTTTATAGGTAAACCGATAAGATTTCACTTAAAAAAGGGAATTCTAGAAAGGACATTTCATACCATACCTGAGGGTGCTGCCAGTTTAGTTGGGTAAATTTGGTTACAGGTTCCCTTTAAAGACTACAACCATAGAGTACATTTTCTACTAAACAGAAGGCTTTTTAAAAAAGAAATGTATCTTTCCCTTTCAGCTACTAGTCCTAAGGCATTTACATCATCCGGAAGGATAAGTGAGCTATGTGATGCAGAAGATGATACTCCAGTTACGCAGAAGTCCAGCAATCTTTCAGATATTTATTCCACCACTGTGCCAAGTGTAGATAGCGCAGTTGAGTCCTGGGATGGCTCCGCTGTGGACACTGCCTACGGAAGTCAAGGTAAATAAACCCTGGGTAATCTACTAGATTATTATTGTGGCTCTATGAATAGGATATAGATACTTGTCATTTTTTTTTTTTTTTTTTTAAAGAACAAAGATGCCCTTTACTTGAATTGGAAATGAGCAGTAGTAGCCATTCTCAGTCTGGCTCTACAAACTTTTTTTTTTTTTTTTTTTTTTTTTTTTGATCAAATATCCATAATACATTGCATCATTACATGACATCTTTGTATATATCTTCATAAACCAGGCTCCCTAACATTGAGAGCCACCAACATGTTGCAAAAAATGTCATCATATCAGTATACATATTCCCCCACCCAGCCCCCACCCTCCCCACCCTGTACCGATGCTGGAGATATTGAGTGGTCACAATGGGTGCTCAGTGGAGTACCCTACATAGAGAGTCTCTATAGTCTCCACTGATTCCAAATATCATTGAGTCTGCTGCCCTTCCTATAGCGTTTCTCATATGCACATTCGTACGATTTTATACGTTTAACTAGATTACTCCATTCATTCACTGTTGGGGATTTTTCATCTAACCAATGTTTGACTAATACTAGTCTTGCAAGGAAGATAGTCTTCAAAGCCAAATCGCTTTTTGATCTATCGTCTAAAGGGATTGGGAGCAAGCCCAGAACCCCAAAAGTGGCCACTCGCGGGAAAGAACATTGAAGCTGGTCCTCTAATTTCATGAAGATCTCCTCCCAATAAGAGTTGATCTTCGGACAATCCCATAGAACATGTAGGATATCGGCTTGAGGACTTTTACACCTCCTGCAGTTAGAATTTTCACTTAAACCAATTTTAAACATTAAATATGGTGAAAAATAAATTCTATATAGTATATGAAGTTGTGTACATCTGTGATTTAGATTAATCGAAGATCTAACCACACCCTTATAAATATCTCGCCATTGTGCCGCAGTGATAAAACCGACCTGATTTGTCCATTTCACTTGAGTTACATGACTAAAATTCTGGTCTATGCTGGACCTAAGCCGGCGATAAATACTGGATAGATTAAGTCGTGACAAATCTAGCTCTAATAATTCCATAAGTTTACCCCCTAAGTGTGTCGTGAACCTATCGTGGTGTAATTCTTTCCTATATGCATGTGCAATTTGACAGTACCTAAAAAAATCCCTTTCCTCCAAAATACCCCTAAAACACCAGTCCTGAAAGGAGGGCAGTGCGCCATCTTCCTCCAACTGTTCCAAAGACTTAATCCCCTTTCTTTCCCAAAACCCGATATCTTCCCTTTTAGATAGCTCCAAAAAGTTAAGATTACCCCACAGAGGAGTGAATTTAAATCCCCCCTTAATACCAAATAGCTTCCTAAGGTCTCTCCAGGTATACTCCAATAACCTCGCCAGCGGGATTCTTTTAGCATTAAGGCCCTTCAATTGACCAGACTCCAGTAAGACCAATATTGATTCGAATCTTCGCCCCAACCGAAAAGTAATCGCATGAAATATGTTGGACTGTCTGTTCTCCAGAATGAACTGTGTCTGTGCCGCCAGAAAATAATGGTAGAAGGAAGGGAGCGAAAGACCGCCCCTTTCCTTATCTATCATTAAAGTTTCTTGTTTAATGCGCACCCTTTTTCTCCCCCAAAGTAATTTGTTTATAATCGCACGAATGAACCCAAACCAACTCTTACCTATCCAGCAAGGAGAGTTGGTTAGTACATATAGGATTTGAGGTAGCAGTACACTCTTTATAAGTATAACTCTCTCTGCGCGATTTAGTGGCAGCGTATTCCATGTATTCACCTTATTTTTAAGTTTTGTTAATAAGGGGGCAAGATTCAAAGTAATATAATCGTCAACCTTGGCCGTAATCTTTAACCCCAGATAATCGCATGAGGAAGATACCTTCAGATCAAACTGCAGATAATTGGGATGTGGGGCACCGTCCAGCGGGACCAAAATCGACTTATGGGTATTAATCTGGAAGCCTGAGAATCTACCAAATTCCTGAATGACCTTCAAGGCTTTTGGCACCGATATTTCGGAGTCCTTAAGAGATAGGAGGACATCATCAGCATATAACATAATCTTATCCTCAGGCCCAGCAAGTCCTCCCCCCTCTATCTCCCTGTCAGCCCTAAGTTTTATTGCCAGAGGTTCTATAAAAAACGCAAATAGTAACGGGGACAGGGGGCATCCCTGCCTAGTACCCCTAGACAGTGAAAAAAAAGGGAGAAAAATCGCCGTTGACTCTGATGCAGACCCTCGGGGCCCTATAAAAAAGTCTAACCCACTCCACAAACGGGCCACCAAGCCCAAATCTATGCAACACCTCCCATAGGAAGTCCCACTCCACCCTATCAAAGGCCTTAGAGGCATCCAGTGACAGAATGGAGCGGGACCCCCCCTGACCCAACTGTAGACCCGCAAACAGGCGTCTTATATTAGTTTTACTCTGGCGAGCGGCCACAAAGCCGCATTGGTCTTTGTGTATAAGTGTTGGCGCATACTGCTTTAATCTGTTTGACATTAATTTGGCCACCAGCTTGGCGTCTGCATTAATAAGCGAGATCGGTCGATAAGATTCCGCTTCCAGTGGGTCTTTGTTTTTTTTTTTAATCAGAACTATACTTGCCTCATACCACGAATCAGGCAGCTTACCCTTCCTTTGAGAGAATTCCCAGATCTCTACCATAAGTGGTAAAAGAATAGCACCGAATCTACTATAGATTTCTAGAGGCAACCCATCCAGTCCCGGGGAAGAATTACGTCTGGAGGATGCAAGGGACTCCTCAAGCTCCACACTAGTTATAGGGCGAGATAGCACATCTGCCCTATCCATCGAGAGAGAAGGGAATTAAATATTATCTAGGAATTGCCTTATGTCCCCTATTGACACCTCCAAATCTGAGGAGTAAATACCTTGAAAAAATTTTAAGAAGATTTCTCTAATCTCCTCAGCATTGGTGGTTATATCCCCAAAATTGTTTTTAATAGCTGTTATTCTGTTTACCTCCTGTTGTTTTTTGACTTTCTGCAAAAGCCCCTTTGAAGGTACACCGCTCTCACAATGTGCCTTCTGATCCAAAAAAAATAATTTCTGCATCGCCTTATCTGCCATTAATCTGTTATATTCCTCTTGTGCCCTATTAAAGCTGTCGTGCCGCTCTTTCGAACCACTCTCAAGAAAGGCCCTTTCTTTTTCTTTCACCTCCTTTTTTAATGTCCTCTCCTGTCTAGCCCATTGCTTACGCAGGTATATGATTTCTGAATTTAGTATCCCTCTAAGAAAGGATTTCAAAGCATCCCACATTAGCCCGAGGTTCTCCGCGGTTCTATTAGCCGCAATAAATCTACATAACTCTTCCTTGATTTTATCTTCACCCGTCAATAGAACTAACCAATGCGCGTTGAGTTTCCAGAACCTAAGAGCAGGTTTCCTAGATCCGGACAACTCAAGGACCAGCGGGGAATGATCAGAGATGGAATGATTATCGTACCGAATTTTCCCGGGAGAAGGTATTATGGGAGCGATTGTGACATGAAAATATCTGTTGTTCCCCCTTTAAGGATCTCCACACATCTCTCCAACCCACTTCCTGGCAAAACCTAGCAAAGGGGGTGTCTCCCATAACTATACTTGCCGGATTTTTTTTCCCTATACGATCCTTCTTATCCGACATTACAGCATTAAAGTCACCGAGAACCAGAACGGGACAGTCCCCCACCTTTTCCAGAAACTGCAGTAGGCTTATCAGGACTTCATATCTAAATGGGGGAGGTATATAGACTCCTGCCACAACCCATTTAATGCCATCTAGTATACCTAACAAGAATACGTATCTTCCGTCTGGATCACACTTTGCCTCCAATACTTGGAAGCCGACTGATCTATGAACCAGAATAGAGACACCTCTAGAAAATGATGAAAAAACTGAATTATACACATGACTGGCCCACCTCCTATCTACGAGAGCCAAAGACTCTTTATCGAGATGTGTCTCCAATAGTATGACAATTGCTGGTAGTTGTTTAACAATATAGTCAAAAATGATACAGCGTTTCAAGCGATCTTTTAATCCTCTTATATTCCACGATATAAACCTAGTACCCATATGTTACATCTGCGCGAAGAAGAGGAAGAAAAGCAACAGACGAAATAAAAAACGCCCTGCGACCAGACAGCATCCCCAGCATCGTTTCATCCCACCCCCCCAAAATCCCTCCACCTGTTCTACCGTAGTACAACTCTTCCAACTTCAGCCACTTTCCCGCCCCCCCTCACCCCCATCCCCCCAATTGCTGACTTATACCAAAATATAATGACATAAATATCTACATTCATAGTCCCTTAAGATCTAACCAATCTGAGACTTGTTCTGGCGTACTGAAAAACTGGGACTGACCTTGAAAAATAATTTTTAGTTTGGCCGGAAACATTAATGAATAAATGATTCCCTTGTCTCTCAGCCTTTTTTTTACCTCCAGAAAACTTTTCCTTTTCTGGAGGGTGTCCTTAGAAAAGTCTGGGTATATTGCAACTTTAGCGCCTTGAATTGACAGTTCTTTTAAATCGCGTGCTCGTCTCAATATCGTGTCACGATCTCTCGAGAGTAGTGTTTTACAAATAAGGGTACGGGGGTATTCCCCGGAATATAAGGACCCGCCGGGATTCTGTGAGCTCGCTCAATGTCAAAATTCGGGGAGAGATGCTCCTTCCCTATTTCTTTCGAAAACCATTCTTTGATGTAACTTACAGGGTTCTCTCCCTCTGCTTTTTCTGGTACCCCTATTAGTCTTAGATTGGCTCTTCTTGAGCGATCCTCCATATCCGCAATTTTCCCTTTAAGGGCCTTATTCTCTACCTCCAGCCGGGAGGTGATTTTTTTGAGAGTACCCACCTCCTTCTCAATATTAATAATTTTATCTTCTGCCGTTTTTTGTTTATCTCTTACCCTATTCAACTCTTCTCTCAAGAGGGAAACATCTCCTCTTAGGGCTCCCACCTGATCTGTCAGACCCAGTATTGCTGAGTTGCATGTTTTTATGGAATCTAGGATCTCTCTTAACATAGCATTTCCTCCCCCTCTAACATGGCAAATCTCGAGCCTTGTAATTTATTTTTAGGGTCTTGACCATCATTTTCTGAGTTTTTCTGCGTAGTCAAGCCTGTGCGTGTTTTAACTGGGGGGGACTTCCATAATTTATCCAATTTTGTGGAGTTATCTCCTTTAACCCCACCTTTCTCTTTCTCCTTGGGGGAGGCTGCCCCCACGGACTTCCTTGAGGCATTTTTCGGAGGCATATCTGAGGTCACAATATATACCCCCTAAACAACCGATGCTATACTAACGGACATATAACCAAGGACCCGGATATAACAACCTAGGAATAAGACAGCATATACTGCATAATTGACAAGGGAGAATATTAAGTTAGTAGAGTAAGGAAATACAAACCGCTAGCATATAACAGGCGAATAGCAGACAGTTAGGAAGCAGAAAAGAGAGCGAGGTTAAGTTGACCACGGTTGGTACCGGTCAGCATCAACCCCAAATATTACGAATCCAATATAACAAAGCATGTACTGAACAACAAGCAAAAAGCCCAAAATGTTCTGCATGTCAGAGAGGCAAGTGTTAAAGGGCGAGCATATCCAAAAGCTGAGTCCGTTCCCCCTAAGAGAATGTTAAATTATTAGAGAGTTTATATGCAGAGTTAATATAGCACTGATGCCACGTTGTTGTTATTGTCTTATAATCTTAGATCTTGACGGGATAATATCCACTTGGCAAGAGCTTGCAGAGATATAGCTTGCCACCGACGCTATTAAGTTAGTTAAGTTAAGCGATGCAGATGGCTAACATATAGCGGACGGATAGCAGACAAGAAGCAGGCAGGCAAATATCAGGCAGGTGTTAAGTTGGTTACGAAAGAGTCAAAGTTAATGCCAGATGCAGTCAGCTTAATACATGGGAGAAGAAGGTTAGGGCCAGGTACATCTCACCCATCCAAACGAACGGCTCTGGACCGCAATCGTCTCAGTCTTGAAGAACAGGGGCCAAGGACGAGAAATTCTTATCACCTCTGCCACCGGTCACGCCGACACCGAGGACAGCACTCCAGCCACACCGCCTCAGCAGCGACCCCAGAACGCCTTCCTCCGGGTCAGCGCACGTCCGGCACGAGATGTCAGCAGATCCCTACTCGTCCTCTAAGCTCCTACGGATTCTCCTGCTCACGGAGCCGTGCGGGCGTCCAGCTGTTTCTGCGCCAGAGATGGACTGCGGGCGGACAGACTCCTCCAACGACGAGCGCCAAACATAGAGGTACAGCGTTCCTCGTGGTGCCGTAGAATCGGCGCGGCGCCAGTACGGCTGAGCCCAGATCCTCCCCTCCAGGACCGGTAGGTGACGGTCTGCGGGGTTCCCGCGGGGTTACCAGCCTCCGGTGCACATGCCGAGTCAGCGAGGAGAGCGGGGGGGAGTGGAGGGCGGCTGTGCAGCGTGACGCGCCTACGTCATGCCGTTACGCTCCGTGATAGATACTTGTCATTGTTATAAGGCTCCTCATACTGGGCATCAAAGGCACCACAATGTGAGAAACTTCATAAGCAGATGTGATTCCTTGACAAATACCAGCCTAGTCTAGTCTGTAACAAATGTGTCCACCGCAGGGTTTAGTGTATCTCCAATTATTATCAAAACGTGAAGCAATTGTGTCCTTGTATTTTGTAAATTATATTGGTAGTGAGACACAGCTGAAAGACTGTCCTGGAGTCCAGGTAGACGTCACGTCATGTAACATGCCAGTAGATAGTTTACTGAAAGTCACTGATTATTTGTATTAGTTCCCAGTTTTTAAGTCTTCTGTGTCTTTTTCAGGACCTAACTTTCAAGCTTCTGGATTCAGTTTCAATACATTTGAATGGAGAAGCCCAAAACAGAAGGGAAGTCTGTCTCCTTTAAATAGGCCAAACAACAATCACTTCCCGGATACAGGACTTAGTGATGATGAATGGGATAGACCAACCACAAGTGGGTAAGTTTGTGCTTTACTTGATGGTTGCCACTGATGTCAGCAGCATATGGGACAAGTGCATACTGGCAGAGGTGTCTGTCCTCCGGTGCTATCACATTTTATGCCTGTATGTTCTCTTTTTTAATTCATCCTGACATTTGGAACACGTGCAGGTTTTCTTTTGATTTAATGTCCTGACAGTTCATTTGAGATCAGACGGAAATTGCTAGTCAGAGAGATTAAAATGCTTTTTCTGACAGGGTTTCCACAAGTATGCAGGACTCCTATGGAGAAGCTCTCAGACTGAGTGCTGGGTTAATTTCTACATATATAGAGAACACATCAAAAAAGAAGGTTGGCACTCCAAAGTCTATAGGAAAAGTGGCACCCAAATTTATTCATCACATAGACAGCATTAAAAGCAGTAAAGTACAGATAATTGTCAAGTTGGATGACGATTGTTTTTAAAGACGGAGTGCTTTTGCCAATTTTGCCAATTTGTACATATGTATCCACTAGCAATGAAGAAGTTGCTCCAGGGCCTTTTCAACTTTAACTTGCAGTCAGGCCAAAAAGTATAAATATGCCCTATTGTTATTCTTTCAACTGAATGAGTCTGGCGATGCATTTCCATATAGTACATGGAGCCTTCGTGACTTACTGCATTGGAATGCCTGTGAGAATGGAGATAAAAAATGTGCTGAAAATCCTCAACTTGGCTTATACACGAGTCAATAGGCAGCCCAGCACTTAAAAAAAAAAAAATAAACTTATATACTCGCCCTCCGGCCTTATATACTGGCCTCGATGTCCACGCGGGTCCTCTTCTGTCTTCTATCTTCCTCTGTCTTCTGTCTTCCGCAGGGCGCCGCCATGTTCTTCTCTGTCGCATAGTATGACGTCAGCACCGGCCGCGTCATACTATGCGCCTGCCGCCCGGGAAACATGGGGACGCGCTGCGGAATACAGAAGACAGAGGAAGATAGAAGAGAGAAGAGGACCCGCACGGACATCGGGGCCACCGGAGGGTGAGTATATAAGTTTATTTATTTTTTTGTTAGTGCTGGGCAGGCTGTATACTACTGGTGGCAGGCTGTATACTTAAGGGGGCAGGCTGGGCTGGCTGTATACTTAAGGGGGCAGGCTGGGCAGGCTGTATACTACTGGGGGCAGGCTGGGCTGGCTGTATACTTAAGGGGGCAGGCTGGGCAGGCTGTATACTTAAGGGGGCAGGCTGGGCTGGCTGTATACTTAAGGGGGCAGGCTGGGAAGGCTGTATACTACTGGGGGCAGGCTGGGCTGGCTGTATACTTAAGGGGGCAGGCTGTATACTTAAGGGGGCAGGCTGGGCTGGCTGTATACTTAAGGGGGCAGGCTGGGCTGGCTGTATACTACTGGGGTCAGGCTGGGCAGGTTGTATACTACTGGGGGCAGGCTGGGCTGGCTGTATACTACTGGGGGCAGGCTGGCTATATACTGGGAGGCTGTGACCAATGCATTTCCCACCCTCGGCTTATACTCGAGTCAATAGGTTTTCCCAGTTTTTGGTGGTAAAATTAGGGGTCTCGGATTATACTCGGGTCGGTTTATACTCGAGTATATACGGTATTTCTAATGGCTATAGCCGCTGAGAAGTCGCGCTACACTCTGCAGCTGGAACCATAGATGGCATTACATACTACAGCGTACTGGTAGCTGCTTCCTGCACATGAAGGATCTGTGATGATGCCATCAGCAGACGATGGGGCTCACAGTGTGAGAGGGGAAGTGCAGGTTGCCGAGTGTGTCCCGCCTAATGCCTCTGCTATGGTAATGTGTGGTGCTTGCATCTCTTACACTTTTGCAACAAATTTGTATGTATAATAGTCATGTAGCAGTGCTGTGTGTGTGCGCCTCATGCATGTAATGTGTGTATTATAGCTATGTAGCCAAGTTGTGTGCCTCATGCATGCAATGTGTGTATTATAGTTATGTAGCGGAGCTGTGTGACTCATTTATGCAATGGACATTTACTAAGCTCTGTGCGCCAGTTTACTATCGGCCTTTGCACATACTTTCTAGTGCAACTGCTTTCAAAAGGTATTTAAAGGGGTTATCCGGGTTTAAAAAATATTTTATGGCCGGGCTGGGGAGGGCTAGTTAAACATAATAAACATGGACTTACCTCCTCCGGCGCCACCGATGTCCTGCGCCGCGGTCCCTTCGTTCCGTGCCCGTTTGTTTACAGGGGCACGGAAGCCGCGCACAGGGAGTTTCCGGTCCGCGATGTGGACGGCTCCTCCCATCCGTCCCTATCTCTCAGCGTTGTAAGCGCTGGGAGATGGTGCGCATGGGAGCATCCGGACGGCCGGAAGCTCCCTGTGCGCCCTTGTACTGAAACCGGCGCTCGGAGAAGACGGGCCGCGGCGCGGGACATCGGCAGCATCGGAGGAGGTAAGTACATGTTTATTGTGTTTAAATAGTCCTCCCCAGCCCGGCCATAAGAAATTTTTTAAACCCGGATAACCCCTTTAAGAAGTGTCTGCACACAAATTAGGGGGCGTTGCGGTGCTCAGTCGGACTGTGTTTTAGAATTATCATTCAAAGTCCGACTGTATGATGTTGCTCGCCCCAATGTTAAAGGTGCACCAAAAAAAAATAGTGGTGCCCTCTGTCGGGGCAGTGCAGGGGGTGCCAGATTCATGAAGAATGTGACCCAGAAAGCCTGTATCTGGCGCCCTCTACACACTCCAATGTCTTAGTAAATGTGACCCAATGTGTGTGTAATAGTCATATAGCAGAGCTGTGTTCCTCAGGCCCTGGGGCCACTAAACCACCAATATGAGTAACTGTATTGCAGGGTCACGGCTTCAGAAAGGTTGAGAACCACTGACCTAAAGGCAGACTCCTTAATAAGCTTTATTGTGGTTCTAGATTTATTATTGGTCCAGAAGATCCAGAAGTCGATCAAGAGGAAAACTTCTGGTCTCAAGCACTAGAAGACCTGGAAACCTGTGGACAGTCAGGAATTCTAAGAGAACTAGAGGTAAACCCTGAACCCGGAAGCATAAAATTCCAACAATGGATGTGCTATCTGGATAACATCCTTTTATTATTTTCACAGGAGAAGGCTGACAGTCACAAATGTTCTAGGAACATGATTCTTTTGGTATACATTTCCTGTGTGTTGCTTAATGTGTGTTGATCTAGCCTCTTGCTTGTCATGGCTAGAGTGCAGCGTGTGCAAGTGAAATACAGCATGTACATACACAGCTTGTTACTACATACCCTCTTATATGAGCAATAATCACTGATATTATCCTTTGGTATATCAACTGTATAAATATATCTAGGCAGTCAAAGGGTTTTCACATTTCATAGCTATTAAGGAACATGGGTCATTGGGGCACATATATCAGAAGTCTGGCTTTATCTGTTTTTTGGGACTTTTCTTGGTCTCTTTGCTGGTCAGATGTATTGATACATGGTCTTTAGCTAATTTCTGACTTTTAAAAAAAAAAGTTGCACCTTTCACATCTGGATTCTGGTGATAACTCAGGGAACAATGCAGAAAACTATACAATGGTGAACTTTGAAAGGAGATTGTCTTAAGCGCAAAAAAGGTGCAAATGAGCACAAGCACCATGAAGAGACTACATGTTCCCCATTGTTCCTTGTACATGTTATAGTAACTTCTGGACTATCTAAAACTGTCTAACTCTTGTATACATGTTTATCTATAGATAGTACCATGTATGCATTTGCTTAGTAAAATCCCTTATATAGGGTTACAATAATAGATAGGGGATGAATGATTACTATACTGTTTGTACTTGTATAGTTTAGTCCTTACATTCTACAGCAACATATACCATTAGACACTCATGCAAACGAAGCACGGACACATTCATTTATATTGGCTCATACACACATCCCTGGTTTCAACTGCCCTGTGTGTGAGCCAATCATATTCATCTGCATGTAACACTTATGACACTTTTACTTTCCTTTACAGTCAAACCTAAGAGGATACATGTGTTCAAGCAATCATGTTCACCCCACAGCACACATTGTGCCAGATACACTAAGAGTCTCCTATGTATACCTGCATACAATTGGACTATAACCTGCTCTAAGTCCAGGCTACAGTTAATGGGCAAGGCCTGGGTGTCCCCATCCTGGCCCAGCCTACTGCCCGCTCCAGCTTTGAAAGCTTGTACATCGGAAAACTGGCATACAAGCCTCCAAAAAACAATTATGTATCCCTAATGGTACCAACAAACCTACAACTTGTGGCACAAAAAATAAGCCCTTGCACAACAATATTGAATGAAAATAATTTGGAAAAAGCAATGGCAACACAAACCATTTACTTTGAGTAGTAATATTTCAGTATCTTCATTATAATAAAGAATATAAAAAGGTTGTCATGTACTTTTTACATGAATTGTGTCATTCTGTGTTTTTTCCCCCATTTTTACCCACAATTCTTTTTTTTTTAATTATTTTTACAAAATTTGATATAATGAACTATGTCAGGAACAATAACAGAATTGTTATATTTTCCAACCCACTCCACAAAAAAAACACACAAAAATCACTTCATTCTGCAAAAAAGCCCTCATAAATAGTTCTGGTAATAAAAAAATAAAAAAAATCAAAAAGCTAGAGCTGGGGGAAAAAAAAAAATGATAGAGCCCTTACGGGGTTGCATGATAGTCACGTGTGTGATTTAGCTTCTCCACAACAGATGGTGCTTACCACAACACAGCCCTGTAAGACAAGGAAGCCACAACTCACAGTCTATATTTTTACATCAACACTACATGCCTGTTTCCAAGAGGCTGCTGTGTGTGCTGGCTGATAGCATGTAGGAAAGTTCTGTCCTCTGCTCCTGCCTCCAGATTGTGGGATCTTCTTCCTTCTACTGCATCTATTCTTATGGGGACATGTATAAAGTGGAATAATATGTGAACAACGCATAAAGAGTAAGCATCATTTCAGATGATTTTTTTATATTGTCTGTGGGGGCAGGGACATGTTGTGAACATTCTTCTAATATGATTCATTAAGAAATTCTCCTTAGTTTATAAAAACAGCATGCAATGTGCCAATTAGTTGCAATGTTACTTCTACATTGCTACGGCAAATTTATCAGCAGTGGTCCCCAACCGCCAAGGAACACCCGGTCCCACCCGAAGAACATAAAAAAAACGTGGTACTTACCTCCGAGCTTCTCTTCTCCCTGTAGCTCTGTCTTCTTCTCTGTGTGTCTTCTTAAAGGGGTGGGGGAGGCTCTGCTACTGTGGACATTTCATGAATGGTTGGGTCTGTTGTGGACATTATATTAGAGAGAGGAGTCTGCTGGAGATTTCGTTGACAAGAGAGGCTGCTGGACATTTTATTAGAGTAGCGGCTGTATTTCCCAACCTAGGCTTATACTTGAGTCAATAAGTTTTCCCAGTTTTTTTTGACAAGGTCAAAGACAAGGAGACATTATAGTTGTGTTTGTGTGTAGGTGACTGGAAGGCTATAGAAGAAGGGGTATTATAATGCCACCTTTTCTGTTAACCCATTCTTTAAAAGCAAACAGAAAAAGGGGGCTACTGAAAAATGAGCACTATAAAGAGGGGCAAAGGGAGCACTATAAAGGAGGCTATAGAAAAGGAGCACTTTCAGGAGGGGTTTACAGACAAGGGGAAAGATGCAGGAAAGGGGGCATTTTAGACTTGGGGCTTCAGGATTATATGGGTTGGGGGTTAGAAATGGAGTATTTTCCCCTAGGGACCATGGAAAGGGGGTTACCCGACCCAGTAAAAAGAAAAATTTTGAGTGCAGCCGGTCCCTGGATACAAAAAGGTTGGGGACCACTGGTCTATTTCTCCTGTTTGTTACCCAGCTGAATGAGTGTTAACTCTTCCTACTCTCTCCCTGGCTTTAGTATGATATGAGCACTATGGGGGACATTTATCATACGTTGGCACTAAATCTCCCCCTACATTCAATCATCAAGCTGAAAGTAAAGGGTTTAACCCTCTCTGCCAGAGCTGTTTAAACACACACTGGGAGATTGGATGTGACCTCAGCATCCTCCATAGACTCACACTGTACAGGCTGGCTCTACAGGCTCTATGGGAGGGAGTAGGTTGATTATTTTTTTTCAAACTAAGCAGAATTTGTTAATGTATAAAGTTAAAGTATATTAGAAAAAATGTTCACCACATCCCCCAAACACAATATTAAAAATTATCTCAAATGACAAGTACCCTTAAATATAACACGGTCAATAACACAATGTGAAAATAAGCAATGCTTTAAACCTGGATTCAAGTTATGCACAATTTCTCTGCCAATATGTATCTTGCTGTTGTATGATGGCAGATATTACATGAATTATTAATAAAGGGCCGTAACTATAAAGAAGTTTCTGGATGTCACCATTTATACATGTCCCAGGAGTGGTGTGAAAGACATCTGTCCATCTAAAGCTGGTGGATACAAAAGTAAATGACCTTCCATGAGATGCATGCACTTTTTATACTGCTCTTTTTGAAAGACGTCTTGTTTTAGCTGAAGTCCACTGGTAAGGTTGTGGTTCTCTGCATAATATGGCTTAGCGCAGGACTCCTAAATGTCATCATTTTAGTCTAATGATCTTATATGTCCATAGGAATTATCATTTACAAAGACCTTACTCTACCAAGACTCTCCCCACCGGTCTATATCCACAAATGTCCTAGGCCTTAGCCTTGAAGCTGTGACTAGAGAGGATAGTACATACTGTCTATGAGAACTGTTGTTTCTGTTTATGCTACAGGCGACCATCATGTCTGGCAGCACGCTGAGTCTGAATCACGAAAACTCTCTGCCTCGGGGGCAGCTGGGCCGGCAAGCAAGTTTCCAAGAAAAGAGCTCTGTCAGACCACATTACAGCCAGAATACCCGCAGTAACACATTACCATCTGATGTTGGGAGAAAATCTGTGTCCATGAGAAAAATGAAACAAGAGATTAAAGAAATTATGTCACCAACTCCTGTGGAGTTACACAAGGTGCCTGTCATATTGTATTCTGAAACGGGAGAAAAACTTTCTTGTGCCCAGATCAGATGTGGAAAAGTAGGGCAGCTGCTAACAAAAATGTGCTAAAAAGTGTCATACATGTCTCATGCCTTATAAGTGAAATGCTTTCTTATAAGATAAGGTGGGCCGAATTGAGCAACTCAGAATAACATAAAAGTGGGAATATATTCTGGGTTGGTTTTATGGCATATATACTGCAAAACTGACTTGTGTTTCACCCTTTTTAGATCTCTTTATTCAAGGACTCTGATAGAGACGACTTTGGATTTAGTGTTGCCGATGGTCTACTAGAAAAAGGCGTATATGTGAAGAACATTCGTCCTAATGGACCTGGAGATATAGGAGGACTTAAGCCATTTGATCGGCTCCTGCAGGTACTTTTACGCATTAATCAATAGCACTAATAAAAAAAAAAGAGACCACACAGTGTCAGATTCCTTAGGAGCATATGGAGAAAGGTGAGTCGTGGCAGCTAAGGTCTTCACTTACCAGCACAGAGAGCACTGCAGATTCACAGACCTAGAGGAACTAACAACAAGTGCTACTCCTCATATACACACATTGGAAAGCACAGCATAAACTAGCCCCCTCCCCAGTAAATGGGTAGCCAGCACAGCACATGCCAACCTCCCCCCACCCTAGTAGACTGGTAGTCACAGCAAAAAAAAAAAAAGGACCTGCGCTCCCTGCAGCCGGCACCTCGTTGCTCTCAGACTCTCTATGACCCAGGCGGCGCCGTCATTGCCATAGAGAGGAGTGGACACTGTGTATTGACAGTGATCTGTGCTGTGTGCGTCTTAGGACTTTTTCACATTGGAGTTGATTTTCATGTCTGCGGTTTAGTGGTTTCCACAGATGCCTCTCAAAGCCATGTATTTTTCACTGATCCGAGTAAAAGATCAAATGAAACCTGTCCTAGATTTTCCAATATAAGTGTGGGTCTGCAAAAAACAGCGATGAAACATCCAGGGGTTTTTTAACTGATGACAAAACAGAAGAAAAACAGACTAAATGCAACAGATGCACAATGGAAGCTGAGCAACAATGCCAATGTGAAAGAGCCCTTAGAAATAGTCATCATGGAAGAGAAACGTGGAGAGCATGATGACGTGACATCCTCTTGCTCTCACTTTATTAGGTACACCATGCTAGTAACGGGTTGGACCCCCTTTTGCCTTCAGAACTGCCTCAATTCTTCGTGGCATAGATCCAACAAGGTGCTGGAAGCATTCCTCAGAGATTTTGGTCCATATTGACATGATGGCATCACACAGTTGCCTCAGATTTGTCGGCTGCGCATCCATGATGCGAATCTCCCGTTCCACCACATCCCAAAGATGCTCTATTGGATTGAGATCTGGTGACTGTGGAGGCCATTTGAGTACAGTGAACTCATTGGCATGTTCAAGAAACCAGTCTGAGATGATTCCAGCTTTATGACATGGCGCATTATCCTGCTGAAAGTAGCCATCAGATGTTGGGTACATTGTGGTCATAAAGGGATGGACATGGTCAGCAACAATACTCAGGTAGGCTGTGGCGTTACAACGATGTTCAATTGGTACCAAGGGGCCCAAAGAGTGCCAAGAAAATATTCCCCACACCATGACACCACCACCACCAGCCTGAACCGTTGATACAAGGCAGGATGGATCCATGCTTTCATGTTGTTGACGCCAAATTCTGACCCTACCATCTGAATGTCGCAGCAGAAATCGAGACTCATCAGACCAGGCAACGTTTTTCCAATATTCTACTGTCCAATTTCGATGAGCTTGTGCAAATTGTAGCCTCAGTTTCGTGTTCTTAGCTGAAAGGAGTGGCACCCGGTGTGGTCTTCTGCTGCTGTAGCCCATCTGCCTCAAAGTTCGACGTACTGTGCGTTCAGAGATGCTCTTCTGCCTACCTTGGTTGTAACGGGTGGCGATTTGATTCACTGTTGCCTTTCTATCAGCTCGAACCAGTCTGCCCATTCTCCTCTGACCTCAACAAGGCATTTCCGCCCACAGAACTGCCGCTCACTGGATGTTTTTTCTTTTTCGGACCATTCTCTGTAAACCCTAGAGATGGTTGTGCGTGAAAATCCCAGTAGATCAGCAGTTTCTGAAATACTCAGACCAGCCCCTCTGGCACCAACAACCATGCCACGTTCAAAGGCACTCAAATCACCTTTCTTCCCCATACTGATGCTCGGTTTGAACTGCAGGAGATTGTCTTGACCATGTCTACATGCCTAAATGCACTGAGTTGCCGCCATGTGATTGGCTGATTAGAAATTAAGTGTTAACGAGCAGTTGGACAGGTGTACCTAATAAAGTAGCCGGTGAGTGTATATCTAGCGGTCTCAAAGTTGAAAATTTTTAAAAACAATTTTAGATCCAAATTATTGCTCAATCCCCTAGTATAAATCCCTGAGGATTGAGAGTATGGAAGTTGTCTGGTGTATATACTCAAGTATAAGCTAAGTTTTCAGCACAAAATTTGTGTTGAAAAACCCCAACTCGGCTTATAATAGAGTCTATAAAAAATTAACATTGTACTCATCTTTCCAACGCCCCCGGTAGGTCCTCTTCTGCTTCCGATGCCTCCTCGGGTCCTTGCGCTTCTCTTCGGGTCCCCTCCCGATGCCGGCGACTCACAAACAATGACGTTGGCAAGCAGCTGACATCATTGTATGTGCTGGCCAAGCAGGAAGATCTGAAGAGGATGTGAAGGACCCAAAGCAAGAGGAGGACCGACATGAGGCGTCAGAAAAATTAGTAGAGTGTTATTTTTTTATTTTTTTTTACTACAGGGGGGCATGCTGGCTATATAGTACAGGGGGCTGGCAGGCTTTATATAGAGGGGGGGCTGTGACCAATGCATTTCCCACCCTCAGCTTATACTGTAGTCAATAGGTTTCTCAGTTTTTTTGTGTTAAAATTAGGTACCTCTGCTTATACTCAAGTATATATGGCACCTTAAATGAGATTCCTTGTCTGCCTCTATTACCTTCTCATCTATTCGCTCATTGTCAGATAATTAGTATAATTAAGTATAAAAATAGTTAATTTATGGCTAATTTTTTTATTTTATTTTTTAAAATTTCTTCACAGGTAAACCATGTCCGCACGAGAGACTTTGACTGCTGCTTGGTTGTTCCCTTAATAGCAGAATCTGGTAACAAACTAGATTTGGTAATAAGTAGGAATCCCATTGCTTCTCAGAAGGAGGGTCCAGATGGCTCAAGCCTACCAGCAAACGAATGGACTGATCACACTGACCCCTTTCCTCAACAAACCAGTGGACGTCTGGCAGCTATGGATATAAGAGACTCAACTAGTACATTATAGCAAAAAATTACTCTAGTCCATTGACGTGGTAGCAAAATAAAAAAAAATATACTGGTGCTAGATCCCTGTCAAATGACTGATCTGTGACCTTTAAGACACAGATGTCACTCTGGGACATTACTGTTAAGCACAGGGGATGAGAAACACTAGGTAAGGTACTGAGTGCTACTCCATGTGCCTGTGTCAGGAGTATTTGTAACATATTACTACATTGAGACTCCTAAATATAGTGCCATTCCAAGCATAACCTTAAGAAAATATGGGGCTTATAGGATGTGCAATGTCCATGGACTAGAGGAGAACACATCCATCATTTCAAGAAGACCCTTACAAGTCTGTGCTTATAACTTGTAGCTGCTAAAACTAAGCAGAATTTTTTTTAAATCCCATTTTAGACAATATTGCCCGATTCCCATCCTTTGCAGACCTCTGGTACATGTGCTCCTTGTACTGTATGTGGATTAGTCTTAACTCAACCCTTTACCCAAATCCTGCAGTATGGTCTTCATTCACTTATATATATAAGTTCTTTGCTACTCCAAATGAAAGGTTACTTAGCATTTGTAAAAGATTTTTAGAAGTTCTTGGCGCCTGAACTAATTTGTTCACAATATCAGTCCATGCCTTTTGAGATGATGTTGGAGGTTTCTACAGTGAAGACATAAGCCAAGCTCTGGCGTTTGTACAGTAGAAATAAGGTTTAGCATTGAGCCGCTTCCTCTGTCATTCTCACTCTTGTTTTAGAAGTGTACATGTGTTACAGAGCTGTGCCAGTTGTCTTTCCCTGGAAGCAATAACGTGGTTCCTATTTTGATTGGATACTCACCAGCGGCTCTGTTTGCGATACTTAGCATCTGCTGAGCAGGAGAGGATCCAGGAAGCCTCCATCTTGTGTGCTCGCCTCTTCACACTGTGGTCTTCATGGTATGGTTAAATGGATTACTTACTCTGACCTGTGCAAACATATGGGTTTAAAACACTGCCAGTCAAAATATGAAGAGAGCTAAAATTAAAGTGGGAGAAAAGAAAAGCATTTATCATAAGTCAATTAAATACATATTTTTATTTGTAACAAACAAGTATTAAACTGTAAAGTATTTTTGTACAAAATTTAATACTTTAATAGCATGAAATTTATTGTCTTATGTATGGTTTTGGGAACTGAACCTGTTGAAACTTTGTATGGAACAATCATACTGTAAAAACTGAATAAACAATGATAAAACAAATGCAAACATGATGCATAAGGAGAATGAATCTTCTTGAATTCTTCTGTTTGGGTTTTTCTGAAGTCACACAAATGAAGAAACAGATTTGGTGTCCTCTGACTAGGTCATCAATATTAGATTTGTGGATGAGCTATATGATGGGGGGTTGATGCCGTTTTAAAGTTCATATCCAGGTTTGTTAACACTTCCCTTCTGAATAGTATACCAGGTCCTGCCTGGTGTAGAATTTCGGCTATAACCTTCACAGGATGATGACCAGAAAACTAACATGCAAATCATGAGAAATTCCTCTTCATACTTTTTGTAATACATTTTTGTCCCAAAATAACAAGTACTAAAGCGACTACAGCACTAGTACTGCAGACCCCACTGGAGTATGGATGTGGATGGCGTTTCCTTAGTATTGGCCAACCATTTTTTTTAAGGGTTAGATAAAATATTGACTTGCATGTAATGTTACATCACGTGGGCAAAACTATGACATACATTGAGCATATGCCTGCATAAATTAAAATATTAGCACTTGAAAGGCCTAGGTCGCATAGCTTGGTGGCTCTGAGTATGAAAATACCATCTGTCAGAACATCTGAAAATACGCTAGGATATACATGAATTGGAACAGAAGACTTCAACCAATTGATGCCACTTTGAAAAGATTTCAGCTTTGATTTAGTAAAACATTAGATACTACATCTTACAATTCCAGTCTATTGCAGTTATTAAAGATACAAAATGATTTTTAGTCCAGATGACATCAATGGATTCACTGAACCCAAAATCCCTTCCTTCCATCCACTGCCAGACAACTGACAATATTACTACTTTGTCATCAAGATTGCAATACTTAATCTTACATAAATATTGTTTGTGCCAGCAGATATTATTTTCTATAAAAATTTTTTTAAAACAATCCTCAACAACAGCTTCAAAAACAAAGTGCATAAAACAGCAGAGGGAATTCTGCTATAGAATAGGAAACAGCCGTAAGCCTGGAATATCACCAATAGCATGTGAGCCATAGCCAGTAGTGGTTTCAAAAGGAATTGGAATAGTGAAGGAATTCTATAGCCTTCCGCTGGCTAAAAAAAATGGATATTGAGTATTTGTGTTGGATTTCTTTTGCAGTTTGAAGGAAAAGCAGAAGTAAGCTATTTTCTTTCCCATTCAATTTGATTCCACCCTTGCCTTGAAAACTGCATCAAAAAAATAAAAATAAAATTGGCACCAAAAAAGCAACAGAAATGCCAGCCTCCTTCTTCCCAGTGCAGGTTACTTGCTGGGATCTTGGGCTAGTCAAACAGTTTCTTTGGATTAGGACTCCGGAGACTCAGGAGCTCAAACTTTTGACTGTCAGGAGATTCTTCAGTCAAATTCTGCAGATAAAAAGAAAATTGCCATTAAATCAGTGAGGTCATTCTTGGTTTCCTTTCTTTAAGTTACAACATAGCAAACTGAACACCAGCCTGTAAGAGGCCTTTTTTTCAGAATATGAATGAAAAACTATTTTTTCTTAGAATGCATTCGTACAGCTGGGTGCTCTCCCAGACTATCCCAGGAGAGCACTGGGGAGCGGTTAGGGCTTCTACCATAGGCAGAGGATGGCTGCGACTTGTTCTATATTTTGAGGCAAAGCAGCCCAAATCAGTCACAGTGTGCCGAGACATCTGCTCACTGAGCTGTGACCAGAAGCCATACACTTCTATTATGGCCGTGATCTGCCCGCAATTGGTGTGGCCAGATCACGGCCATCTGAATGAGCCCTTAAAAAAATAAAACACAGTAGTTTGACAGTATATGGCTTCACCCAACCAATAACCATAAATGGAAAAAAAAGGTTTGAGTGTTATTCTTATTCTCTGAAAAAAGGCCAAGAAAGACAAAAGGGGTATGTAAACTTTTGAGCACAACTGTACTCTGTTGTTTCAGAATCTGTGTGCAGAAATTTGTTCAACAAATCAGTTTTTTCCATTTTTTGTTTCCCTTTAAAGGAAACCTACCACTTGTAGTGGCAGGTTTCCGATGGAAATACCGGGCACCAGCTCAGGGTGAGCTGGTGCCGGAGCTTATTTTAGTTAGTGTTTTAAACCGCGGTATCGCGGTTTAAAACACTTTTTAAACGCTATAGCCGGCGCAGGCAGGTACGCGCTCGGCGCTTACCATGCGCGCGGCTACATAGGAAGTGAATGAGAGCCGCGTGCACGGTAAGCGCCGAGCGCGTACCTGCCTGCGCCGGCTATAGCGTTTAAAAAGTGCTTTAAACCGCGATACCGCGGTTTAAAACACTAACTAAAATAAGCTCCGGCACCAGCTCACCCTGAGCTGGTGCCCGGTATTGCCATCGGAAACCTGCCACTTCAAGTGGTAGGTTTCCTTTAAATCAAGTTGTTCTGAGCTTGAGGAATAATATCAGCTGCTTATAAAATATGGATATTTGAGGCTTCTCTTCAATGAGTTTTTGGCCAATTCACATAAATTTCAAGAAGTGTCTATTACTGCCTAGCATTCCTAAACCCCCCCCCCCTCCTCCCAAATGTGACTGCCCCAAAAACTACTTCAAGAAAACCTTGAAGTTGTCCACCATGAAAGCAAGAAAATCCACATCAAAATTTGTGTGGAATGCATGCAGATATAAAACCGGAGTCTTAATTCTGGATAGTTCTACAGAAAAGTGATTTGCCCAGGATAAAAAAAAAAAAAACGGAACTATATTTCAATTTCTGTGCACCAAAAATCTGATATATTAGAATTGTGAGATTTTCCACTCGTGTGTACACCCAGTTGGCTTTAGGATAGCGAAATAAAAATAGCACAAGTTGACACAAACACTAAAAATTGTGGTGTATTAGTACTCTTATGTGTATGACCCATTCATGTTCATAGAAATAAAAGCCTGAGCACTTTACCGTCTTATTCACTCGGATCTTTTTAGGAGTCTCCGAATCATCCACAGGCCCTCTCGTCCTCTTCTGTGAAGGTGACACCTCCAGGGAACAGTCTTGTAGGCAGTCAGGTGGTGTATGTGTTATGTAGTTTGCATGTTCCCCTTGACCAGCACCTGATGTAGACGGAGCTACTACTGCGGTTGTGGACTCTGGTGGGAAAGACCTATGTGGTGGTGATTTAAGCTGTGTGAAGGAGGTCACTGGGGTAGAAGTCAGTGTGAAATCTGGTTCCTGCTTAGCCACGGCCTGGCTGCTCTCGGGATTTACCGAAGATGCGGCTGTGGGCTGTGAAAAGCTTATTCCTTGAGGCAGTTTATCTTTCAGTCGCTGCTGTAATCGAGTCTTTCGATCACGGGCCTTATTGGAAATTGCTCTGTCAAGCTGATCTTTCCTGGCAATTATATAAACTCGTTTGCGGCCTCTCGTTACAGCTGTGTATACGTGTTTCCAATTCTGCCTGCCAGCAGTGCCAAGAACATATACAACGGTATCTTCTTCTGAGCCCTGGACAAAAGAACAAAAATATATTTAGGTACTTTTTCACTGCAATGGGGGAATACTAAAACTTCCTTCTTTGTTACAACCTTCAACACTTAGGGTGATGCCACACATGATGTTTTGAACCCGATTTGGTCCGTTTTAAGCAGTCCGTTAAAAAACGCATGCGTTTTTTTAAAAACACATTCGTCTTTGATAGGTTTAACCAATTATCTTGATTAAAACTGGTCAAAAACAGATGGTTTACAACCACAAGAGGTTATTATAGAACTTTACAATAAGTGCCCCAGTCAAAACATAATGATATAACATCCACGTGTCCCTTACCACATTTTAATACACAATTGGCAATACTTTCATATAACCTAAAAAACACACTAAACAGCACCGGGTCCAAATTCTACAGATCTAACAGAACTCCATTTTATTTTGGCTAACAAGGCACCCGAATGGAAATTCTTTTAGATTTAATAAGAATGCATTAAAAAGGGACAAAACAAAACAAACCCACCCCCAAAAAGAACTCTCCCTCTCCCCTTCTGTGATGTCAGGGAGTACCACCAATAATTAAAGGGGGGGGGGGGGATAGTTAAGTAGCGTTCTTTTCCAAGTGACTTCACAATACCGGAAAGAGGTTCTTAAGCACTCCCTTTTCAGAACTTTGGGGGATAGATGATATATACGACAAAGCTCACTAGTATTGATCCAAAAGGGCCTTCAATGAATTCTGGAGTGGTCTTACCTGAAATGTATGGATAGTGCGAGCCCAAGCATGCTGCAAGCCACTGCGACTCCGAAGTGCTTTATAATTTAGTGTGTACTCTCTATCTTCTCCATCAGATAGTGTTAATTCCCTAATTCTATCTCTTGTCACATCCTGCAATATTAAATATATATTGTTTTTTAAAAACAAAAATGGTTCTATCCACATGCCTTATTTATGCAGAATACATTTTGTTTATTGCTACTAAAAATTATTTAAAGAAAAAACCTCGCTTTTCATTCGGGGAATCAGAGTTAGTCTACAACACAACTATTATTATTGATTCATGCCGAGGCTTTTTCCCTCGTCAGAATTGATGTCATGTATAAACATAGGAACATGTTCATATTAATCAAGGACAGGAGGATACAATGGGGATCACTAAACCACCAGCAATGAAATATGGACAATTCTACCAAAAAAAGCAGTCTAAAGGCCTCATTCACATGGCCGTCTGGGGGAATGTATATGCGATTTCAAATTTGTATATGTCCCCATACGTTCGTATACTTCCCCATAGACGGCGATGGCGGCCCGGCGGCAGTACGGTGGCACAGATTCGCACAATACATGGGAAAAGATAGAGCATGCTCCTTCTTTCCCTGTGTGTGCAGCCGCTGTTTCCTATGGAGTGGGGAGGGGTCACCGCTGTGTGAATGTACCCTAAGGGAGAGAAATATCAGAAGTGTCTGAGGTAAAACTGTGCTAGTTGCCCATGGTAGAGGCTACTGGGGCATGGAGTAGCCAGAGCCGAGGCTACATAGGGCGGCTACTTCACGCCCCAGTAGTTTCTTTGATCCTCCGACCAGATAGCTTCAGCACGCAGCTACAATCAGCACGCGCTTGTCCATGAAACCAGAGTTCTGTGCATGTGCAGAACGCAGGCTGGTGGTTGCGTGATCTCAGCTCCGAAGTTACTGCACATGAAAGAGCAGAGTGATGTGTATTGTCATTAAACTTTTGCGGAGAATATATGTAACAAGAAGTACCTTTATTTAAATCACAAAGAAAACAGACCATGAGAGAACTGTGGCCGGACAGCGCTCCTTTAGATTACAAAGGACACGAGCAGTGGCACTGAAGACTTCATATGCAGAATCACTTGCTTGTGTCTCCATTCCTTGCCCATGCTCACACACAGTATATAAAGAGTTCCTTCTCTCTGATTGGGGGAGCAGCGATCACATGCTCAGGATAAAACCGCACAAAATCCTGTTATTGAACAGTTTTGCCTCTTAACCAAAATTTTGTTGCACTGTGTAAGCCGACCATGAGCTTACATGTAATCTTGCAGTGCACTACCAAACAGCCAGTGTGCCAGTAGAATATACGATCTGAGTTTCCTCCATGTGTGTACTGATGTATAGTACTATATCATGTGCATTCACAAAGATTCCTTACATAGAACATTCTCTAAAAATAACATTTTAAAAACTTGCTTACATTCACCACAAAAAATATTTCTCCATTACATAGTCTATCATCTTCCTCCACCTCCTTATTAGCTTGGTCCCCCGATTCAAGTACACTGTTGTCCAACAATATTCTAGCTTCTTCAAATTGAGGCTGAGGCTGACTGATGGTGACCATTTGACTTGAACTGGAAGTGATTAATTTATTGCTAGAATTCCTAGTGGCAAAAACATACATGAATAAATTAATTAATTGAAAATGCTGTAAAAATGGTGAAAAAGTGCATTTGCGCCATATTCCTGTGGGCTTGGATTTTACAGTTTTCACTGAGCTCCCCACATGACATGTCTACTTTATTCTTTGGGTTGGTGCGATCACGGGGATACCATATTTGTATAGGTTTTATAATGTTATCATACATTTACAAAAACTTAAACTCCTGAAAAAAAAAAAAAAAAAATTATTAGCACTAGGTGGTGGCAAAATGAAATAAATATATATATATTCATTTTGCCACCTTCTTGCGCTAATAACTTTTTCTTACTTCAGTGTACGGAGATGTGGGTAGTGTCATTTTTGCAACTTTTGATGAGGTTTACAATGGGGGGGGGGGGGGGTCTGTGACCAATGCATTTCCCACCCTCGGCTTATACTCGAGTCAGTAGGTTTTCCCAGTTTCTGATGGTAAAATTAGGGGTCTCGGCTTATACTCGGGTCGGCTTATACTGTATTTTCGACTTTGGGAACTATTTTCAGTTACGGGGTTAAATGCTAGGAATAACTTATTATATTTTTATAAATTGGACATTAGATGGGACGAGGCGATACCCAACATGTGTATGATTTTTATTGTTTGTTTATATAAGTTCTAGAGTAAGGTGGGTGATTTGAATTTTTAGGTTTTTTAATGTAATTTTTTTTAACTTTTAATTTTTTTTTACTATTTTTTTCAGACCTGCTAGGGTACTTTAACCCTAGGTTGTCTCATTGATCCTACCATACTAGAGGATGGCAGTATATGGGGATTTTCCTCATCATTCATTACAATGTGCAATCGCACATTTAATGAATGGGTTGAAACCAGACAGCATTGGGTCTTTGTGAGACCCGAAGCGGTCATGGCAATTGATCGCCGCCCCCGATGGCGTCACAGGGTCTGGCTATCGTATAGAAGGATCTAAATGCCTCTGGCAGCGTTGCTTGAGACATTTGAAGGGTTAACAAGCACAGACCAGGTTGTTACCAGTGGTTGTTTGCTGCAATATGGGGTACTAGTACGTCACATGTCGGTAATGGGTTAAGTTGAATTTGGAAGCTTGGAGTTGAAGTCGGAACTGGTATAATTTATTTTATTGAAGCTCGAAACAAAAAACTTTAGTCCCAGTGACAATTGGATTATGAAACTTTTGTTCTGTAATAGGACCAAGTATTATCAATAAAGCTTTATTACAGACACATTACAGCTGATCATTGCAGCCTGGGACTAAAGTAAAGGATTCAGAGAGCTTCACCAGAGGTCACAGTGGGCAGAGGGGTCCATGTGTAACTAGGAGTCGTCGGTAAGTTGGGCGTTCTTAAAGTAGACCTGTCGAAAGTGGTTTGACACGCCTGGTTTGCCCTCGGCAGCCCCTGTACGAATAAGTGCAAGTTTAGAATACCAGTTATTGTTGGTGAAATAGAAAATGAAAGGTACATTCACTATAGGGGGGTAGCTGTGCTTCAATGGTGTTAAAAAGTAATTGTTATTACAATGGGAAATATTGTAATGATCCTGTTGGTGTAATGAAAACTTGCAGTGCCGTAAAAGATCACTGCCTGTGGCAGTTTCTGTATGTTTTTTTTCTTTATTTTTGATTTTTCATGTTTGAAAAACATGAGATGTTGCCTCCCTGACTAACAATGCCTGCTGATAAAGGGTTACAAGTCCTCCCTATATCACCTAAAATTAGCTGCCAGTGGGGCACTGTACCTTAATTACAGCCATTTTCTGATCTGCAAATTAGCTTTCCGGTCTGCTGGCTGTGACTCTTCTTTCTCCCAGGCTGGCAGTGAACCACGCCCCATTATTTTGACTGACAGCTCTGGGTCTCTTCAAATCACTGCTCTGCCCCCTTGTACTTGGGGACTGTCTGCCAATATTCAACTACAGACATATAAAGCTCTATTTACTTATAGAGAAATATTGTGTCAATTTTTTAACACAGTACCTTGTATTACATTGACCAGTGACATTATCGTGACATCATTGTTAGCCTTCTAACAATAGTAAACTTAGTAAACAGTACACCATGTATGTGATCACATGAAATCACCTCCATGGAGGATGGAGAGGAGTAGAAGTCCATGGAGGCTGCTGTGGCCTCATGTGGTCAGATACATGCATGGGGTACAGTTTGCTATTGTTAAGAGGCTAAAAGACCTGAGATTATGTCACCCTGTTCATATGACATGAATTGTGACCAGTAAGGAGGTATAAGGCATGGGGAAGAGTAGATGGGAGGGGCTGGATGAGCAGGACACGCCCCACTGATGCCAGGTAATATAAGAAAAAAAGGTGATTTATGTGGAAGTAAAACTATTTTTAGATAAAAGTTAATAGAGCTCTATAGGAACCTTTCACTGGCTGTATATGTGCAAATGTGGTGACAGCTTCCCTTTCCCTGGGACCGCCTGTAATATAAATAAATATCTATATATTTACACTTATACACACAAAATTCATACAGTGGGAGATTTCTCAGTGCTTCCAGTTTTCATGATGTATCCCCTGTGTATCAGCCATCATAAATGTCTCATGAGAATACATCAAGTTATAAAAAATAAAGAGCACATACCTGGGTCTGGAGACGAGATCCTTGACATAGGCATTTTTAGTGCAGCAAACCTTATCACCACATAGAAACTGAAATTTGTTCTTGTGATTCCTAAGAAACATAAAACATGTCAGTTCTTAACCAAGCAGTAACAAAATGGTGAGGACAACGGAAGAGAAATTTCACATTGTTCTTGGTGTGGCAATTTAAGATTGAAAAACACTACAGAAAATCCTTGTCAGCAGCGTTTCTGCAGTGTGCCCCTATTCTTAGGAGTGACCCAAGACAAAAAAAACATGTGATCGTTTCCTTCAAGAAGAAGCACAACATCTATTCACTGGTTGTTTCTGTAATTCAGCTCACTAAAGCCAATAGTGTAATACCACATACAGCCGGCACCAGTGTGCAGTGGGTTAACCTGAAGCTGATGGGCCCCAGTGCAAAGTCTGTGCCTCCCGACTATAATGCATATTTTATAGTACTAGTCTTCTCATATTGGAAACTGACACCTTATGGGCCCCTAAGCTTCCTGGGCCCGGTTGCGATCGCACTCTCTGCACCCCCTCAAGTTACGCCCCTTACGGTGTGGTACTTTCTGCAGAATAGAGCAGCCATATTAATGTAATCATAGACAAGAAATTGACTACAACTGCTGCCCAGTATAGAGAAGAACCACTACACTTACTTCATGGTATGCTTTGAGTAGTGTTTGCAGCAAACCTCATTAATCAGCAGGCAATCATTCCTATAGAAAAGATATGTTGGTCATTTTTTGCTATTGAACAGAACAGGAGTTAGATATACTATAAAAACATATACAGGCAGTCCCCGGATTACATAAAAGATAGATTTGTTCTTAAGTTGAATTTGTGTCCCAGTGGTGCCATGTGTTCTGCTCTAAAGCTACTTCTCAGAAATCCTCCTGGGCAGAACAGAAGTTGGCAGAGTAACTTTTGCAAATGCATGCCCTTGAAGATTGCCTATGTCTGAACTGTACTTCCCATGATGCTCAGCAGCTAATCCCACTGGGCTCTGCATAGTATGCACATACAGAATCTTTATATTGTGAACCAGTGTAACAGCCATCATCATGTAGAGGGAGATTCCCAGCACAGAATCAGAGGCAACCAGCAGTGAAATAGTGATGTGTGGCTACAGTATCCTGAGTGCAGGGGCTGTAAAGAAGTCAGTGGTGCAGGTCGTGGTGGACACAAGGTTATGCAGGAACACAATAGTATAGACAGCCTGATAGGGAACAGGGGATCCTGTCTGGTTGCACCCCCCACCCATACCCTGAGTGTGTTGAGAGGTACATCAAGAAGAATAAGAGGGGAATTTCCTTATCAGTGAATATAATATGCCAAACATTCCAAAAGTATAATTAAAAAATTATCAATGTTTGATCAGGGTTCTTACATCATAAAATAAATGGCCATTTCAGGTCATTTTCACACTTATGTACTTTAATATGCATCAGGTTACCTTCTAAATGCAATAAACTGTGAATGTTTATCATCCTCTAAACCCGGCCCATTTTTCAGTAACGTTGATATAGCAGTGCTCAAATCTGCAATATAGAAATTGACAACAATGCCATTTAACACCACAAGCTTGACCACAATCACGGTCATCCAAATGCTTTACATTAGCATAAAGAACACACGGTACAGTATATACACAGGAAGCAAAGAACTACAGGGTTGGCTCCCTGATCCTAAACCTGCATTTCTACAGTCCAGCTGGCGTAGCTTCCCCATGGAGCTTTGAAGGTTTCAGATGTTGACCTGTGCATCATCCAATGGCAGATCACAGCTGGACCAATCACACGCCCCAGTAGTGACTTCTACTCCAATGGCACATCATTGGTGAGTCAGTGATTGGATGGTCACCAGTGAAGCCTTTGATTTGTCTGCTTGTAACCTACCCTTGGACAGTGCACAGTTATACAACAAAAGCATCAAAGCTATTGGAGATTACTGCAGGCAAGTAAACATTTTCATTTAGTCAAATGTTTGATGAACAACCCCTTTAACCCCTTAACGCTCTGTGCCGTACATGTACTGGGGGTGTATGAAGATGGCTCACGGGCTGAGCCCTCTTCATACACAGGAGGGGTTTGTTGCATATTGCAGCAAATCCCCACGCTAATAACTACGGTCGGTGCTTGCACCGATCGCGGCAATTAACTCCTCTGATGCCACTGGCAAAGCTGCCGCCGGCATATAAAAGACGGTGGTGTGTGGGTGCCACCATCTTGGATCCGATCGTCGTGCCCCTGAACAACATCGAGGGACGCGCGATCGGTTGCCATGACAGCCTCGGGTCTTCGTCAGATCCGAGGCTGCATGGTTTCTGCTGTTTCATTACAATGAGCCAGTGGGGTACAACATGCGGCTTGATGTGTTGCAAACCATTTTCCTATGTTTTTCAAACAATAAAACCTTGTTGAAACTAAAGTTAAGACTATTGAGAGAGTAGTGTGTGATGGGCCAAGGAATAAGAAGACGAAGTAATTCTTACCAGCATCATGAGCCAGGGAAACAAGTATAAATTTTTTATCTCCATTGGCCATTGCAGAGCTGTTGTGTCCATCAATGTGAACATATGCATCAAATTCCACATCGAACTGATGAGAGATTCTTGAAAAATAGACTAATATTAGAAACAGTAAAAAATAAAGCTATAGAAAAATGTATTATAAGCAGGAAAACTGGGTAACATTGCTCTTGTAACTTTTACCTTGTAGCATTGTCCACAATGAGCTGCGACTCTGCCCTGTGATTGGTCTTCAACTCAATTGCCCAATTCAATCTACTCAGAGCCGCAAACACATCTGCCAGTAGATTTCCCGGCTCTATACTTGGCAGCTGGCGTACGTCTCCTGGAATACACAATCCAAAAAAATTATAAAATATCTAATTGTACATGACAAGATGGGATTGTGGTTATGCATCCAAAAAAAAAAAAAAAAAAAAAACACACTAGCAAAAGTATCAGAACTCACCTCTCCTTCACCTTGTAAACCAGTCCCGTTGTCTACCTAGTTTTTGTTCACAAGACTGCAGCATTTATGTTCCATAATTTTATTAAGTTTATTTATGCATAATTTTATTTTATTATGCAGTAGTAACAAAGACATAACAAATATATATATATATATATATACACACACATACATATATACACACACCAATCTCCCCCCATGACTATTTTATTGTCTTGAACATGTTTATAGGCTATCAAGGGAGCAATCGAGACGGTCACAAACAAACAAGTACATTCAAACCGGGTACATAGAGAGGTCATTGGGAATACGTACAAGGTGTACAAGGGGGTTAAGGAAGTCTAAGGGTATGGAAGAATAAGGTCAACTGCAGCATTTATACTACTGGTCTCATAAGTTTCCACGGGATGTGGCTGAGCCATGAGGCCGAATAGTGGGGCATGTGACTGCAGCAACTACTATGTGCTAGCTGACTCGGAGGAGAGAATCTCTCTTTACATAATCGTTTCAAATGAGCCAGGGCCGCAGCAGTAGTATCATGCGTATGCGCAGGTAAGGAGTGTTTGCAGAGGCTACAGTAGCTTCTGGTGAAAAATAGCATCATAGCTAGATAAACAGTACTTTAGTTTAGAAACTATAAACTATCATATGAAAGATTAGAGGTTAAGCAAATTTCAAGGAACCTACCATCAGATCTACCTTAATATGTAGATTTCTGATGGTAGGTGTAGTTTACAGGGTGAATAACCAGTATTAATAAACAGTGATAATTACTAGCCCAGTGTAGCGTCTCAAACATACCCAGAATTACAAGTTTAGCCAACTTTCCATAACTGTACAACAGTTTTAGTACAGCGCTAAACATACGAACAGACACCAAACTGGCTTCATCCACCACCAAGGCCTCCACATTAGAAAATTTCCATTTTACTTGATCATTGTCGAGCTTCCGCCAGGCAGAATAGCTACATGTCACCTGAAAGAGGAGAGCAAAGTTTTAATATTTTTTAAACATTTCTATTGATGAAATTAGAGGACCAAGCATTTTCTCCCAGGAATTCATTAACCTCTATTCATTTATATAAGCGTCATATAATATCATTATTATTCCATCAGTTTT
This sequence comes from Engystomops pustulosus, assembly GCF_040894005.1. Taxonomy (NCBI): domain Eukaryota; kingdom Metazoa; phylum Chordata; class Amphibia; order Anura; family Leptodactylidae; genus Engystomops; species Engystomops pustulosus. Next base: position 88,566,862 of record NC_092414.1, on the reverse strand, counting down.
TTTGTGGATCAAACAGGTGCAGATCTTTCCATTTTATCTTATCTGTGTGTAGGCTACAGACCAAGTTAATGCAAAAAACTAAGGCATGTATGACAGCAGCCTGGGCAGCCATTGCTGGTGCACTAACCTGCCCTATTGATCTATTCATAAAGTCCTTATCTGGGGAGTATACCTAGAAATACAGCACAGTACCTTAATCCAATAGCTATACAAACTACCATGTTAGTCTTTATCAAACACTAAAAACTATATCTATAAATATCCGATCAACATTAAGTGTTAATCCATGGTCTACCTGATGCAAGGTGGCAGCTGGAAGATCAGTTTTTTTCTTTAGTAGAGAAGCAGCTTTTCCTGTGGGGGCAGTAAGCAAAACACGTATGCTGTCACTGTGGTCAGGGTTTGAGGTCATGGCATCACAAAACCATTCCTCCGAAGCATCAATGTCTTCTTCCAGTGCTTTACAGGCCTTTTCCACTTCATCATTCTCCTTCTTCATCATGGACTTGAAAACTTGACTTACAACTGTGGTCTTCCCACAGCCACCCTTGCCACTTATGACGGTCACAGGGTTTGCCAGGATCATTCTCACTGCCTTCTTTTGGTCAGCATCCAGTTGTGTGGAGCATCTCTCCGCCGGGGCACATCCAGATCCATCCCCATTGTCAGAGCAATGTGCAGCAGTCTCGCCATTTGACGTGCCCTGCTCATCTGTATTATTGAGACGTTGTTCATGTGGGGAAGAAATATTTCCAAATACATCCTCTTCATAGACATCAAGACTCCAGGGCTCTCTCTGTACAATGTTCTGGATATATTCTGCAATATGCATTTCATACCAGTACCATCGATACAGGAAAATCCTTTTTTGTTCCATGACCACAATTTCATGAGTCTTCAGAAATTCTAAAGCTTCCCATGCATCTTCAACAGGCATGTCCTGTGCATTAGTAACGGAGGTATTTAGGTCAGAGAGCTCGACATATGTATCTCCTAGCTCCATGCATTTCTTCTTCAGTTCATTATAAATAATTAATGCATTTATCTGCAAGGATGGGATCCTTACTAGGAGATCTTCACAGTGCAAAAAGCTTTCCCAAGATGCCTCGCAGCCACAGAGATGCAACTCTCGATACAGTATCTGTGGAGGGAGAACAACAAGCGAAGAGTATGATTACTCCAAATTATGTCTGTACATTAGATGTATTGTCCTTTAACCCATCAACCACTTGACAATTATGAACCTTCATGACACAGGCCTTTGTTCCAAATCTTTATGTGGTTAGAACTTTGGAACGCTTTAACGTGCCAAGATGAGTTTGTTTGTGAGAAATGGTACACCGTGTTATTAGAACATTTTGGAAGATATGCTCTGCGTTTATTCATGGGAAATAAAGGAAATTTGGCTAAAAAATATTAAGAATTTGCCATTTTAAAACTTTAAAATTGTATCCATTTTAGACAGTTTTACCATCTAAATTACCCTAACATTTACCATATGTATGCTTTATGTTGATGTCTTTTTTATAGCTTGCTTTTATTTTTTTAGGATGTTAGAAGGCTTATAACTATATGAGCATTTTTTACATTTACAAGAAAATCTCCAAAGCTATTTTATGAGAGACCAGCTCGAATTTAAAGTGACCTTGAGGGGCCTATATAAAAAGAACCCCCCCCCCCCCCATAAATTACCCATTTTAGAAATTTCCCCCTCAAAAAAAACACCACACCAGGTACTAGGAGAGCTAATGCTCTCCAAAATCATCAATTCGCCATCTTGCCTCCTCCAAATATTACAGCACAGGCAGTCCCCGGGTTACATACAAGATAGGGTCTGTAGGTTTGTTCTTGAATTTGTATGCAAGTCGGAACTGTATATTTTATCATTGTAATCCCAGCCAGAACTTTTTTGGCCTCTGTGACAATTGGATTTAAAAAATGTTGGGTTGTCATCAGAACCAGGACTAACAATAAAGCTTCATTACAGACGCCTGTGATAACTGTTATAGCTATTTATTGTAACCTAGGACTAAAGTACAATAAATTACCAATATACAGTGGTCCGTTTGTAACTAGGGGGTCGTATGTAAGTCAGGTGTTCTTAAGTAGGGGACTGCCTGTACATATTAAGCAAGTGGAATGGTGCTCAATTTCAAACAGGTTCAGTTCTTTGATACATTTCTCATCTCGTTGCAGTGTGTACTGCAAGTGTCCACCTTATCTCTCCCTTATACTACGTGTTTGACGTTTAACCCCTTCACGCTCTGCAACGTATAAATCCGACAGAGAGTTATGAAGGGCAGAGAACCGCGATAACGCCTCTACAAGTGTCAACAGTTTTATGGATTTTAAAACTGTTGAATTGTCATCAGAACCAGAATTAACAAAGCTTAATTGCAGACACCTTTGCTTGTTGTAGCCTAGGGCAAAGGTACAGTAAATCACTAACATTCAGAGGGCCGTTTGTAACTAGGGATCATCTCTAAGTCGGGTGTTCCGCCTAAGTAGGAGACCGCCTGTACATGAAGTTAGTTGCAACAAGAGTACAGTGGGGGAAATAAGTATTTGATCCCAGGCTGATTTTGCAGGTTTGCCCACCAAGAAAGAATGTAGAGGTCTGAAATTCCTATTCCTACTGCATTATTTAAGGAGATTAGTTTGGGTAAGGATGGCTGCACCTGGCATAAGCCTGGTTACATACAGAAATGAGTGGTCTTCATAATGTCCACCGAGTGCTTTAACAAGAGCAGATACAGTATATCTGGTGCGCTTGGAAGGATTTGGCCTAATGCCATTTAGTTGGTTGCAACATTTGCTGCACGTAGCAAGTTCATGCAGAAATCTCAGTAAAATCACAACACAGTGACACAAAATACAGAGGAGATGCGGTTGTACTTACCAAGCCAAAGCCAAGCTTCCAAGGATCATCAGCCAACATTCTTTCAAGGTCATACAAAAGATTACATTGACATTCTCCAGGGGACTTTTGGTCATTACTATCTAACAGGAATAAGCTTCTTACTTTGGAAGGTAAAAGTCTTGGTAAATATTTCATCACCAGAGGAATTTCTAATGACAGAAACACAAATGCTCCAGGACCTGTGTGAGAGGATACGTTGTTATAAGGAATGTGCTGCCAATTTTCAGTGACTCAACTGAAACAATTTGTTTCTAATTTGCTCTTATTTGGGGACTGAAGATTTTTTCCTTACTCTGTCTGTCATTATTGGGACAGCCATTTCTCCTAGCTCATTTACTAGTGACTCCTTCCTTTTAAAGGGAACCTGTCATCAGGAGAAATTTTTCTGGCTCCCCATATCCACATAGAGAATAGCAACATTGTACAAAGAGTTGTTATAGTAAAACTGGATTTAAAAAAAAAAAAAAAAGATGAGTTAGACCAAAGTTTACTTTTCTGTATACAGAGCTGCGCCCCTGGTCCCTTGGGAGTGGCCAGTGCGGAGTGGGGCAGACATGTATGACATACTGAGAAGGGAAGCGACAGGGGGAAGCAGAGGCAGACGATATGGGGGACATGTTTTATTTGTTCGAAATCGAGGCAGTAAACCATTGAGGGTGGAGGGGAACCACTCTTCACTGGCCACTCCCAAGGGACTAGGGACACAGCTCTGCATCCAAAAAGGTAAACTTTCATTAACTCAACTTTTTTTTTTTTCTAAAAAAAGCCAGTTTTACTATAAAAACTCTTTGGCAATGTTTACACTATTCTCTATGGGGACATGAGGAGCCAGAAAAAAGGGCTCCCGATGACAGATCCCCTTTAACTCCTCCCTGTGTGCACTGATGCAGTGAATGCATGCGCCGGCTGCTCTATTCATCTAGAGCTACCCCGTGGGTACAACAGACCCCAATTCTCAAGATCAGTTGGGGTGTGATCACAGAGACCCCCAATGATCAGCAAATTATTATTATTATATTATCCATGGGATAGGGTCTTACTTGCCATGACTGGAGAATCCCTTATAACTATCCCTAAGGCTACATTCACGCGACCGCAAGGGGGACGTATATTCGGCCGATATACGTCCCCATAGACGGCAATGGGCATGCGGCGCCCTACGGGAGCGGTACGGTGCTGCACACGTGCGGAACCGTACTGCTCCGTGCCCCGTGAAAAAATAGGACATGTCCTATTTTTTCAGGGCATACGGCGCCGTGCGCCATATATCCCTATGGAGAGTGGGCGGGGGTGAGCAGCGCTCTCCCCCTCCTCCTCTCCCCGCACAGTGCCGTGTGCCCGCCATGCTACGGTACGGCGGGCACCAGTCGTGTGAATGCAGCCTAAGTTTCATGAAAAAACGCACAAAAAAAATGTAATATGTACAAGAAATTAAAATAAAAAGTTATGGCCCTAAGATCGATAAGTATGAAAATTCACTAAAAGTGCCCACTCATTAAAGGCCTGATCACAAAGGGGTTGGTATAGATAAAATGCAGGTAAACATACTGCTCAGGTTCTGCAGGTACGGCAGGATATTCTTGCCTTCTTCCATATCAAAGTCATTTGCCAGCTCTATCAGTGTGCTAAAAGTGACAGGAGGGTCCCGTGGTAGCCAGTCCAGGAAATCTTTAGTGAATACATCTGGTACATTGCATTTATGAAGGAACAGAGGAAGGATGGAGACTTCTCCAAGGCTGTCATCATCCAGCTCATACGATGGGGGTCCTATGGCATAAAACTGTGACTGATGCACTTTGACATTGACGCTCCACCACGGATCATCCAGCGGAAAGGATCCGTTCACTATGTACTCAGTGGAATCTTTCGTTTTAATGATTACTAAAAGAAAATACAATATACATAAAGAACATGAGGCCACTTATAAAATGATACACATCTATGCAGAAGGCAAAGAGAACCAGCCCCTACTACATGGACAGTATTGTCATATCAGATACAGAAGGAGGATACATTCAGGACTCTAGGGAGACATGTGCTGCCCAGGATGGGGTGTGCGGGGCAGAGACAGGGCCTGGCATTACTTATACTGGATGGAATGTACACGGTTACAGCGCCCCCCAGCAGCTCAGGTGACAGCCGGGATGACATTACCTCTCGTGCTCGGGACCCTCCAGGACTTCACCTGTCTGGCTCCTCCATCAATTTCCTCCGCGTCTAAGAACTCAGGATCCGAGTCGTCAGGACCCTCACTGTCCCCATCACTGTCCCCCGGGGCTGGCAACTCGTCTTTCACGGGTAACAGCCGACCCCGCAGCTCCGTGAAGCCCACAGCCCTGCGCCTGCCCCGCCAGCCCCGATAGGCTGCCATTCTACGGCTCTCTGTACTTCCAAATAGCCGCTCTCTACAGCGGAAGTGACGAGACTGGCGGGGGCGCCCTGTCCGCCAGAACTACACTAATAGGAAATGTCGCTACACAGGGGCGACGGACATTTTGTTGGCTGGTCAGAAATCTTTAGCATCAGTAAATGTGTTTGAGTAGTACATAGGTATACCTATACACACGTCTGTATACCTATATACCTATACACATCTGTATACCTATACACACACGTCTGTATACCTATATACCTATACCCATACACACGTCTGTATACCTATATACCTATACACACATCTGTATACCTATACCTATACACACGTCTGTATACCTATACACACATCTGTATACCTATACACGTCTGTATACCTATATACCTATACACACGTCTGTATACCTATATACCTATACACACGTCTGTATACCTATACACACGTCTGTATACCTATATACCTATACACACGTCTGTATACCTATATACCTATACACACGTCTGTATACCTATATACCTATACACACATCTGTATAACTATACCTATACACACGTCTGTATACCTATATACCTATACACACGTCTGTATACCTATAAACCTATACACACGTCTGTATACCTATATACCTATACACACATCTGTATACCTATACACACATCTGTATACCTATACCTATACACACGTCTGTATACCTATATAGCTATACACACATCTGTATACCTATACACACATCTGTATACCTATACCTATACACACGTCTGTATACCTATACCTATACACACGTCTGTATACCTATACACACATCTGTATACCTATACACACGTCTGTATACCTATATACCTATACACACGTCTGTATACCTATATACCTATACACACGTCTGTATACCTATATACCTATACACACATCTGTATACCTATACACACATCTGTATACCTATACCTATACACACGTCTGTATACCTATATACCTATACACACATCTGTATACCTATACACACATCTGTATACCTATACCTATACACACGTCTGTATACCTATATACCTATACACACATCTGTATACCTATACACACGTCTGTATACCTATATACCTATACACACATCTGTATAACTATACCTATACACACGTCTGTATACCTATATACCTATACACACATCTGTATAACTATACCTATACACACGTCTGTATACCTATATACCTATACACACATCTGTATAACTATACCTATACACACGTCTGTATACCTATATACCTATACACACATCTGTATAACTATACCTATACACACATCTGTATACCTATACACACACTTCTGTATACCTATATACCTATACCCATGCACATGTCTGTATACCAATACATACGTCTGTATACCTATATACCTATACACACATCTGTATACCTATACCTATACACACGTCTGTATACCTATACACACATCTGTATACCTATACACGTCTGTATACCTATATACCTATACACACGTCTGTATACCTATATACCTATACACACGTCTGTATACCTATATACCTATACACACATCTGTATAACTATACCTATACACACGTCTGTATACCTATATACCTATACACACGTCTGTATACCTATAAACCTATACACACGTCTGTATACCTATATACCTATACACACATCTGTATACCTATACACACATCTGTATACCTATACCTATACACACGTCTGTATACCTATATAGCTATACACACATCTGTATACCTATACACACATCTGTATACCTATACCTATACACACGTCTGTATACCTATACCTATACACACGTCTGTATACCTATACACACATCTGTATACCTATACACACGTCTGTATACCTATATACCTATACACACGTCTGTATACCTATATACCTATACACACGTCTGTATACCTATATACCTATACACACATCTGTATACCTATACACACATCTGTATACCTATACCTATACACACGTCTGTATACCTATATACCTATACACACATCTGTATACCTATACACACATCTGTATACCTATACCTATACACACATCTGTATACCTATATACCTATACACACATCTGTATACCTATACACACGTCTGTATACCTATATACCTATACACACATCTGTATAACTATACCTATACACACGTCTGTATACCTATATACCTATACACACATCTGTATAACTATACCTATACACACGTCTGTATACCTATATACCTATACACACATCTGTATAACTATACCTATACACACGTCTGTATACCTATATACCTATACACACATCTGTATAACTATACCTATACACACATCTGTATACCTATACACACACTTCTGTATACCTATATACCTATACCCATGCACATGTCTGTATACCAATACATACGTCTGTATACCTATATACCTATACACACATCTGTATACCTATACCTATACACACGTCTGTATACCTATACACACATCTGTATACCTATACACGTCTGTATACCTATATACCTATACACACGTCTGTATACCTATATACCTATACACACGTCTGTATACCTATACACACGTCTGTATATCTATATACCTATACACACGTCTGTATACCTATATACCTATACACACATCTGTATACCTATACACACATCTGTATACCTATACACACGTCTGTATACCTATATACCTATACACACATCTGTATACCTATACACACATCTGTATACCTATACCTATACACACGTCTGTATACCTATACACACATCTGTATACCTATACACACGTCTGTATACCTATATACCTATACACACGTCTGTATACCTATATACCTATACACACGTCTGTATACCTATATACCTATACACACGTCTGTATACCTATATACCTATACACACATCTGTATACTTATACACACATCTGTATACCTATACCTATACACACGTCTGTATACCTATATACCTATACACACATCTGTATACCTATACACACATCTGTATACCTATACCTATACACACGTCTGTATACCTATATACCTATACACACATCTGTATACCTATACACACGTCTGTATACCTATATACCTATACACACATCTGTATAACTATACCTATACACACGTCTGTATACCTATATACCTATACACACATCTGTATAACTATACCTATACACACATCTGTATACCTATATACCTATACACACATCTGTATAACTATACCTATACACACGTCTGTATACCTATATACCTATACACACATCTGTATAACTATACCTATACACACGTCTGTATACCTATATACCTATACACACATCTGTATAACTATACCTATACACACATCTGTATACCTATACCTATACACAGGTCTGTATACCTATATACCTATACACACATCTGTATAACTATACCTATACACACATCTGTATACCCAGCTAGAACCTAGTGTCTATAATGCATGTCATGTTACAGTAACATTTTACAGTAGCTGTAAAAACTGTCATCAGAAACTTTCACACTTTTTTTGTCCCCCTCTGAGACTTGAACAAATGATCATCTGTTCATTGGCGTGCCGATCGCGGGATTGACTGCGGTGCCTGTGCAATCCTCATGATGTTGGGGAACGTCATGGTGAGCAAAGTACACCATGGCGTTCCCCAACGTACTGGTGCGGGAAGAGTGTAAAGGAGACAAAGCAGAGTAGTATGATAGTTCAACATTGCAGGCTGGCAATATAGGTATCCCAATGAGACTAGGTTTTATTGAGCTTGTCCATAGTGTGACAAAGAAAAGCTAAAAGATGTTCCATAGGAGTTTCAGTCAAACCTGACTGCAGCACCGGCACATGGACAGCGCCATATTGGGAGGGATAAGCTGGAACAATGAGCAGCTGTGGCGGTCAGAGTAAACTGACAGGTTGGTGATGGAAAGCGGTAAACTAAGGGGCTGACTTGCATGGGAAGAAGTATGGATAGAGCTTAGGCAGGCATCCCATGTACATGTAGTTATACAGAAGACTGTTGAGCTGAGTGGGGGATTACGGTACATATGTGATCCTTCTTCTGAGTGTGTGTAATGGAAAACCAAAATGGAGTCGAAGATACAACATGTCTTCTCTATAAAAGACAGTTCATGTAACCTTATTTCAACTATGAATGAACCCAAATTGCAACATAGCTTGTCCTCATCTGACACTGTTATATATATATCACCTATTTCCTGTATGCGTCCAACTCCTGGGATGCTTTCCGGTGGAAATTGGCCACTTCCATGGGAAACTATACCATTAGGAGAATGACGGGAAACACATGTGCATACACATGTTTTTCCCCATAGTTTGGTGACGCAGACATAGGGTATAAAAACTCGGGACTATCACCTAGCGGCAGGACAGAAGAGAGACTTACAGAATAGAATTGAAAGCTAGCTATATACTGTTGCAGTTTGTATCTCTGTGGGACGCCTGGAGAACAAACTTGATGTTACCTGTCAATACCTGTCATTCTACTGCTTGGTGATAGTCCGTGAAGATCCCTACCTGCCGGAAGGTCATCAATGATGCTGGACAGTGTTGTAAGTTGATAAGCCCGTGAAGATTTGTGTGCCGGAGCTCATCAATGAAAGTTGACAGTGTTGTGAGTATTACATTTTATTTAACTCTTTATGTACTTTTGTATTGCAATAAACCTTTTAAATATTGTTGATTGTGTAATTTTTCTTGTTCTATAACACGAAATCCAAAGAACCTGTCTCTCTTTGCAACACAGTGTGTTTAGGTGTCTCCATGCTGGATTGTCCATAAAGATTTCAACATGATGAGAATAGACATTGAGATTAGCATTTCTGATACTTTGGTTTATAATTCTCATTGGGATTTTCCATTCATTAACCAGATATATAAATATAAAAATGGCAATATGGATGTATTTAAGCATAGGAATTGTTGTGATTATTAGAGCCCTATTTAATACACGTCTGTTGGCTGGGCTTCAGACAGCATGCAATTAGCAGAAAATATTCTAAAATATTGACTATGAAACGGAATATTTAATTTTGAAGCATCTGGTGCCTCAGGATGTCTCTTGCAAACTTAAAGCTCCCCCAGGTGGTGAGCGGAAGTTTGAATTGCTCTGTCAAGTGTATTTAGTATATTTTATCCTGGAAAACTGCCTTTTTATTCATTCCTAACCCCACTCACTAAATGGAGAAACTTAGTTATTTTATCCATTATTAATTCTTCATAGGAATAAAAGTCTTACAAGAAGACATTTCTTTAGAAGTAGATATGGCTACTTTACACAAATATTAATGTTGTAATGCAACATTTTACTAGCAAAATGTGTGGGGTGGTTATGTATGGATTAACCCAACTGAGACAATTTCAATCACTGTAAGAATGAAAAGGTAAGAATCCAGGCTGAAGTTTTTGTGTTAAGAGGCACTAATAAGACTGGGGGAATGATCATTACCATGGGCACTACAAAAGATGTGGTCAAATAACTTGAGGGGGCACTATCATTATAACTGGAGTTACTATAAGATAACTACAGGAAGCCATATGAAAATTACTATTGGGGCACAAAAAGGCAATATGGATTACACTAGGCAATAAAAGAACGGAATACAGGGCAACTATAAAAAAATGGGCCCATTTTACATTTTTATTAGGCTCTACACTGGAAAACATGTGGAAAGTAAACTAGAGAGGTAAGAGTATACTTGTTTGTAGAGGTATTTGTGGAGGTATTATTCCATTCCATCATTAAGTAGTGATATTTGTTTTGGCCATAGTGTGCATATGCAGTATGGTGTAGCCATAGGGTGTCGTATGGTGGTTATATTCATCGGTTTATATAATATTTGCTCTTTGTGCCCTATTATTATTTATATAATTGGTGTTGTCTGGTGTTTTAATTAGTATATTGGTATTATTCATCTCATGTATTCATTTATTGATGGAGTGACTGTATTTTCATTTGCTTGCTCAGGCCAGTGAGGGGGTGGCCAGTATAACCTGAAACCCCTTTTAAGTGAATATAATGTATAGAATAATTTTTAAAGAAATTATTATTTTTGAATCTATTTTTATTTAGTCCCCAGAAACATACATTATCATGAGATAGAGATATGTGGGCAAGTTACCGTGTTTTTTTAAGAAAACAGTAAGCAACGAATAACAAATAAGTAACCCCCCCATCTTATTCACTCCATGTGCTATTCCATAAACTTAATGGGCACCTACCACCACGAATCTACCTATAAAGGTAGATCGGGTGGTAGGTGGATGTATGGGACGTGAGGATAGCCCTTTTTAGAGCTAATCCTCACGTCCCCGCTAGCGTAGCATAAACTTTATTGCCCTAATATGTTAATTTAATTAAGCGGCTACCGGGGCGTGGAGTAGCCGGACATGAGGCTACACGGCGCGGCTACTCCACGCCCCAGTAGCTGCTTTCCCCCGCCTACCCTGTGATCTTCGGCGCGCAGCTCCTGGCAGCTGCGCGCCCTCGTCCGAGAAGCCGGAGTTCTGCGCATGCGCAGTAACTCCGGCCTCGTTCCCGAGATTGCGCATCTTGACCGGAGTTACTGCGCATGCGCAGAACTCCGGCTTCTCGGACGAGGGCGCGCAGCTGCCAGGAGCTGCGCGCCGAAGATCACAGGGTAGGCGGGGAAAAGCAGCTACTGGGGCGTGGAGTAGCCGCGCCGTGTAGCCTCGTGTCCGGCTACTCCACGCCCCGGTAGCCGCTTAATTAAATTAACATATTAGGGCAATAAAGTTTATGCTACGCTAGCGGGGACGTGAGGATTAGCTCTAAAAAGGGCTATCCTCACGTCCCATACATCCACCTACCACCCGATCTACCTTTATAGGTAGATTCGTGGTGGTAGGTTCCCTTTAAGTGTTCCCAAATATTAAGAAGTAGGGGATAGGCACTTGACCATAGTTGTTCTCTCTACCATGCTTTTAATTTAAAAAATATCATAAATGCCTTCTTAGGATCAGTAAACATTCCACGTGTCAAGAAATCTTTACTGTACCTGAAAACTGATCAGTATGTAATGAGGTGTAATTTCCTTCTTCCTCAAGAGGTGTGACAGTGTCATGACTGTCTGTTATAGTAAAGTGTACAGCATACAATAAGGCTACCTGTCCACAAATGTGTACATTCACAGTAGGGGAAATTTATTAGGACGCTGTAGAGAAGCCCTGAAATAACCGCAAATGCAAGCTGATCCCTAGCACCCCTTTACGCTGCCTCCACATAAGAGGGGTGTGAAGGGAGGTGTATTCGGCTAAGCCCCGTTTGGTGGTGGGGCTATCATATGCCAGCGCACGAGCTCTGGCTTATGATAAATACCCAGCAGTGTGTCTATTACATTATTGAAGAGCTATGTAGGGGCAATAGTACATTTACAGAGTGGATATAACACTCAGGTGTCAAATTATTTATACTGTATATTACTAGGTAGGCATGGACAATTTATTACCGACATGTGGCATAATAGTACATCACCTGTGCATGGAGAGGGATCACGGAGGGTGCATGGAGAGAGTCCGAAAATGCCCGATCTATCAAAATATAATGACTTTTTTTGCAGCGTAAGGTCGGTGGCAGGAAGGGGTTAATTATTATTTCTTATGTCTAAAGTTAAGTGTGAATCTCAATGCCCTAGTTGTTTTTGTTTAATTCTTGTCAAATAAGGTAAAACGATGTCAAGATTGTACTGAAATTGCATGCCCAAGCAATTACCTAAAAAGAATCTTTTCAGCACCTCCATCAATTCCAACTCTATGCACAATTTAAAAGGTGAGATCCAACTCAGCTTTTAAAGGTGGGGATCCAGTTTTCCCCACCAATCCCGAGCAATCAATGTCATTATGTTCTGATGTCTATTGTCTGATCTGGAGTGCCAGGTTGCCTGCTCCAGCCCTGGACTCCCCATGTGACAGTAGCATATAGGGACACATTTATCAAGCTATCTGAAAGTCTGAATATTTCTAGTTGCCCATGGCAACCTATGACAGCTCAGCTTTCATTTTACCAGTGCTCATGAATATTTTAAAGGAGAGCTGTGATTGGTTGCCATGGGCAACTAGAAATATGCTGACTTTCAGACAGCTTGATAAATCTGCCGCATAGTGTTCTAAAGAGCACCATAAAATATCAAACAGATATACAGCATAAATCCACGAATGCATCCTGTATATAGAACATACACACAGATATACAGCATATATACACACAGATATACAGCATATATACAAACAGATATATTGCATTTACATAGCTCCCAACCGTCCCAGATTTGGTCCCGGTCCTAGATTTAGTTCAGTTTTTTCACCTCTGTCCCTCGGTCACGGGCAGCTGGGAGATTGTGCCGGATATTTCCACCAGGTCCTGCAGGCGGGTTGTCCCGCCTAGTATATACTTTCAAAGTCAGAACTTGCGGTGTCGGGTTAGCTGCAGAGCAGGGACCACGTCATCAGGGAGATGTCACCATCTGTCCATATATGGTGTCTACACGTGGGGTATTGCCGCGACACTCATAGCGTGCCACCATTTGGTCCCTCTTTCTCTTACAGAATTGTTGGGAGGTATGCATATATACACACGCATCCAGTATATACAACATACACACACATAAACAGCATACATACACACATCCAGTATATACAACACACACACACATAAACATCATATGCAACACCCTCGCCGATGCAAGGCGGAGGAGTGGTTGCGAATACGTCCCACAGCATGTCACTACATCACACTACATAGTCCTTATAGGACACAGGGGAACACTGCAGTAGTAGATCCTGCCTGGCAAGGCAGGAGTTAAGTGTTTTGTCTGATGTAAGATGTGTCAGCCAATCACCTTTGTTATACTTTGTCTCTGTGAGCTAAGATGTAAGCTGAGATGTAATTGGAGGAGTAGCCACCACCTGACCAAGGGGAGTTACAAGACCCTGTCAGGAAACTTCCAGAAGTCAGGAGTCTCTCTCAGGAGAGAGAAGAGACCAGTTCTAGCCAGACCTAGGAGTCTGCAGAAGCAGACTGGAATTACTCCAGTCTAAACTCTAGACAGCTAGCATACCAGACCAGAGCAGGAAGAGCCTAGCCCCTGCCTGAAGAGTGGAGCTAATAGCTAAGAGTTAGTGAGGAAAGGGGTTTTCATCCTACCTTTAAGGGTGATACCTGAAGCACTCCAGGACAAGCTGAAGCATCCTATTAGGACACAGCTACCTCCCAGCCTGCCCTCTGCATCCAGGCTGGCGCTCTACCTCCTGTGGCTCCCTCCAACTGCATCTCAGCACTCCACCATTCTGTTTAAGGCACGTTGCTGCGGTTCCTGTCGGTTCCAATAAAGAACTGTAAGTTGTTTTTGTTCAACGTCTGCCTCCGTCTGGTCCCTGCTACTACAGCTGCCATCATCACAGGCACCCTGTCCACTACACAGAGACTCATACTCTAGACACCAAAGGTTTGCCCCCAGGGAGAACCGCTATAGCAGCCTCTCCCTCATCATTTCTTGCCAACACCACCCTGCTGGAGACCTGCCCAGCTGTAGGACAGCCCTCCGGTTCCCCATACCAAGCACCGTGACACAAGCGTGCCTAGGCCGCAACCACCAGCCACTCAGGTATTGCGGGCCCCGGCTGTCTCCAGGCCCCGAGAAAAGGCTAGGCCCCAGTGGGGGATGTTGCACATACATACACACGCATCCAGTATATACAACATACACACACATATGAACACACAGATACAGCATATATGCACATACAGTTTATGCAACATACACACAGATATACAAAATATATACATGCATTCATTATATACAACATATATAGCAGTGATGGCAAACTTTTTAGAGGCCGAGTACCCAAACTGTCACCCAAAACCCTGCTTATTTATCACGGAGAGTCCCACAAAAAATTAAAGCAGTAACTTATTGCTCCCTGTTCAACGACTTTCAATCATATTGGCCTCCTGAGGACAGCAACACAGTAGAAAGATGGAAAATTTTCATAATTTCCTTCTGTAGACAGAGAATTGTGGGGCCAGCAGGAGGTCCTCCAAAAATAATTCAACCCTTTCTAATTCTCCCTCTTCCTACAGTTAATTATACTCAGCCATCTTCATGGCTGTATGTCACACATCATTGCGCCTGCAACATGAGGGACGTGGTGGAAGGAGACAGCATAGGAGAGGGCGGGCAAGCCACCTATGAGGTTGGTTGGCCAGGTAGGGCTGGTCAGCAGAAGTCAGCAGAGATAGTGGGGCAGGTGGACAGGTGGATTATAATTTGTTAATGATGTGCCCCCGGGCCCTTCCCACTGCCTCTCTGCCTAGCTTACAAGCAGCCTGCAAGTCAGGGGAGGTAGTGGTACAAATTATAGTTTGGCTATCCCTCCTGGGCCCGCTCCTTAAATTGGGATTCTAGCCTGCTGCCAGCAGGAACATAAGGAGCAAGCCACAAGGAGAAAGTTAATAAATTATACTATGCCCGTCCATTGTGGCCCCCCGGGGCCCGGTTACACCACTGCAGATGCCATTTGATCCATTGATCCATTTCTCTGCCTCTGACAGGGCAGCTGTGAGACACAGTTCTTTTGTTCCCAGCTGTCTGGTTACTAACAGAGGTAAGAAGGTTGCTGTTCATGCTGCACTCTCAATCAGTCAGTATCAGTCTCACAATTTTGTAGAAATTAGAAGTGTGCTCAAAACTGACTTGTTGTTCCCCCCAATTAGTGCTGTCTCAGCAACAGTTCATTGGTTTCTCTATTACTTAAAGGGGTTGTCCACTTTCAGAAAATAATTGATATGATATCTATAAGGATTATTTTTTAATACTTTCCATATTTAATATTTTCCAATATACTTTCTGTATCAATTCATTGCAGTTTTCTAGATCTCTGCTTGCTGTCATTATATAGGGAGCTTGATTGTTTGCTTCCAGCTGTCCTACTATAGAAAGCTTCATTGTTTACTTCCAGTGGATAGAAATTTGTCCATGTCCTGTCAAGATACTATCGGCTTGTGCACCTGCCTATCCATGACAATGCCATGAACAGATTTCTACACAAAGAAGCTTTCTATAACAGGACAGCAAGCAGAGATCTAGAAAACCATGAGGAAGTGATACAGTAAGTATATTGGAAAATTGTATAACTTTTCCTTACACAAATCATATCAATTATTTGCAGAAACTGGACAACCCCTAATTTTTTTTCTGTAGAAAATATGTTAAATTAGGAACAACCATGCATCATTGTAAATGCATTTTATATGTTATTTACATATAAAGCATATAAGGCAATTCATATAACTCATATTAAACAATAAATAAAAAGCATATAAAACTACAAATCAAATAATTTAACCCTTTAACGCTCTGCGCCGTAGCTCTACGCGCAGAGGTATAAGGGATGTATGAAGAGGGCTCACGGGCTGAGTCCTCTTCATACAAAGAGGACTATTAACCCTCTCAATGCCGGCGGCAAAGTCGCCGGCGGCGTTTAAAAGACGGCGGCGCGCGGGCGCCGCCATCTTTATTACGATCGCCGCGCCCCCGAACGTCATCGGGGGCCGGCGATCGGTTACCATGGTAGCCTCGGGTCTTCTTTTGACACGAGGCTACATGGCTTATGCAGGTTCGTTACAATGAGCCAGTGGCTCAATGTAATGTATGACCTGCAAAAATGCCATAGATTGCAATACAGAAGTATTGCAGTATATGGTAGGAGCGATCTGACCATCTAGGGTTAATGTACCCTAGATGGTCTAAAAAATAGTGGAAAAAAAAAGAAAAAAAAAAGTTTAAAAAATAAAAAAAATTAATAAAATATTAAATATTATCAAATCACCCCCCTTTCCCTAGAACTGATATAAAATATAATAAACAGTAAAAATCACAAACATATTAGGTATCGCCGCGTCCCAAAATGCCCGATCTATCAAAATATAAAAACGGTTACGGGCGGCAGTGACCTCCGAGGCGGGAAATGGCGCCCAAATGTCCGAAATGCGACTTTTACACCTAACATAAAAAATGAAATAAAAAATGATCAAAATGTCGCACAGACCTCAAAATGGTAGCATTGAAAACGTCGCCTCATTTTGCAAAAAATGACCCCTCACACATTTCCGTGCGCCAAAGTATGAAAAAGTTATTAGCGTCAGAAGATGGCAAAATTTTTTTTTCTTTTTTGTACACATTCGTTTAATTTTTGAAAATGTATTAAAACACAATAAAACCTATATAAATTTGGTATCACCGCGATCGCACCGAACCAAAGAATAAAGTAGGCGTGTTATTTGGAGCGAAGAGTGAAAGTCGTAAAAACTGAGCCCACAAGCACGTGTGGTTTTTTTTCAATTTTTCCACATTTGGAATTTTTTTTCAGCTTCGCAGTACACGGCATGTTAAAATAAATAAAATTTGTTACGCACAAAATAAGCCCTCACACAGGTCTTTACACGTAAAAATTAAAAAGTTATGGATTTTTGAAGTTGGAGAGCGAGAAATGAGCCGAAAAACCCTGCGTCCTTAAGGGGTTAAAGAGATTTAGCAATACATTATACTTATAATCAGGGCCGCTTCTGCCATGAGGCGAGGTGAAGTCCCCGCCTCAGGCGGCAGATAGCGGACCCCATTTAAAAGCGGCATTTTGCCGCTGGTAGCACGGACTTGCCAATGGCTGGCAGGTCCGTGCCACCTGTAAAATAAATTACATCGCCGCCTTCAAGGCGGTGATGTAATTTATAGGCAGAGCGGTGCAGCACATCGCGCCTGTGTGCACCGCTCTGCAGGACACAGGTCGGCGTTATGACGTCACCACGTGCCCGTGCCGACCTGTGTCCCTTCACAGAGGGCTGCTGGCTGGAGGAGATGAGGGAGCTGCGTGGGAGCACGGAATGGTGAGTGCAGCAGGGGGATCGCTAGATCTTCCTTCCCTCTCTCATAACGATCTGTGTCCTCAGGACACAGATCGTTATGAGACACCATGTACAGGGACTGCTTTCCCCAGCAGTTGCTTCACCCTCAGGGAGTAGAAGACTCCCGGAGGGTGAAGGCTGAAGGACCTTTGATGATGCAATGGTCACATGACCTGCCGGGGAAAGCAGTACACACACAGAGAGCTGCCTGAGTGAGGTGAGGGGGAGACATGACAGGGGCCAGGGAAGAACATGGGGGGCTGTGTGAAGCACATTACTTACTGGGGGGGCTGTGTGTGTGGGCACATTACTTACTGGGGGGGGGGCTGTGTGAGGCACATTATTTACTGGGGGGGGGGGGCTGTGTGAGGCACATTACTTACTGGGGGGGGCTGTGTGAGGCACATTATTTACTGGGGGGGGGCTGTGTGAGGCACATTACTTACTGGGGGGGCTGTGTGAGGCACATTATTTACTGGGGGGCTGTGTGAGGCACATTACTTACTGGGGGGCTGTGTGAGGCACATTACTTACTGGGGGGCTGTGTGAGGCACATTATTTCCTGGGGGGGCTGTGTGAGGCACATTATTTCCTGGGGGGCTGTGTGTGAGGCACATTACTTACTGGGGGGGGGGCTGTGTGAGGCACATTACTTAGTGGGGGGCTGTGTGTGAGGCACATTACTGGGGGGCTGTGTGAGGCACATTACTTACTGGGGGACTGTGAGGCACATTACTTACTGGGGGGCTGTGTGTGAGGCACATTACTTACTGGGGGGCTGTGTGTGAGGCACATTACTTACTGGGGGGCTGTGTGAGGCACATTACTTACTGGGGGGCTGTGTGAGGCACATTACTTACTGGGGGGCTGTGTGAGGCACATTACTTACTGGGGGGCTGTGTGAGGCACATTACTTACTGGGGGGCTGTGTGAGGCACATTACTTACTGGGGGGCTGTGTGAGGCACATTACTTAGTGGGGGGCTGTGTGTGGGCACATTACTTAGTGGGGGGCTGTGTGTGAGGCACATTACTGGGGGGCTGTGTGAGGCACATTACTTACTGGGGGGCTGTGTGAGGCACATTACTTACTGGGGGGCTGTGTGAGGCACATTACTGAGTGGGGGCTGTGTGTGCGGCACATTACTTAGTGGGGGGCTGTGTGAGGCACATTACTTAGTGGGGGACTGTGTGAGGCACATTACTTAGTGGGGGGCTGTGTGAGGCACATTACTTAGTGGGGGGCTGTGTGAGGCACATTACTTAGTGGGGGGCTGTGTGTGGGCACATTACTTAGTGGGGGACTGTGTGAGGCACATTACTTAGTGGGGGACTGTGTGAGGCACATTACTTAGTGGGGAACTGTGTGTGGGCACATTACTTAGTGGGGGGCTGTGTGTGGGCACATTACTTAGTGGGGGGCTGTGTGTGGGCACATTACTTAGTGGGGGGCTGTGTGTGGGCACATTACTTAGTGGGGGGCTGTGTGTGGGCACATTACTTAGTGGGGGGCTGTGTGTGGGCACATTACTTAGTGGGGGGCTGTGTGTGGGCACATTACTTAGTGGGGGGCTGTGTGTGGGCACATTACTTAGTGGGGGGCTGTGTGTGGGCACATTACTTAGTGGGGGGCTGTGTGTGGGCACATTACTTACTGGGGGGCTGTGTGTGGGCACATTACTTACTGGGGGTAGCTGTGGGGGTAATTACTGGGAGGCTGTGGGAAACATTACATTGGGGTTGTATGGGGGAAATTTTGGGGGGTTGTATGGGAGGCATTAATGGGGGTAATTGTGTGGGGCATGTATACAGCCGAGACTGGATACAGGTGGTGGGGGAGCTGAGACTGTATACGGGGAGTGGGGGGTGTAGGCTGTGTATACAGGGGGGTTGAAGAAAGGCTGTGTATACAGGGGGATAGGGGAGAGGCTGTATATAAATGGTAGAGAGGAGAGACTATGTATACTCGGCTGTTCATTATTGGGGGAGGCTAAATTAGGGCACCTAATTGAATTACTATATATGCTCTAATTTGGGTGACTAAAGGATGTTTTATGTTGGAATCACAAAACATCATGCCTGATGAAAGCCCCAGATCGGGGCTGAAACGCGTCGCATTTTATTTCATTGTATTTTATTACGTTTGTATACTTTTATTTTATCACCTACTTTTAAAGTAGAAATAAAAAAGAGATTCCTTCAAGCCCTGGAACTCTGTGTTTGCTGATTGCACCAAGCGCCTTCCTAAACGTCTCTTCGGGCTCTCTTCTCATTTCCACATCGTCCCGGGGTCCTGGTCCTCGGTGAACGTGGCATCCAAGGAGCGGCAGCTGCTGGTAGCAACTTTTCTATATGCCCATACCACCCTCCACAAGGTGAGAGTTTGGCCTTACTCTTCTCCATCTATATTTTACGGTATCACACGACAGCTGCGCTTTTTTTTCTCTTCCTCTGCATCTTCTCTTTACCATTCGTTGGGACTTGGAGCTTTGCCCCACAGTCCCTCGATCCCAGGTTTCTACCGATCCAGCGGAAGAAATGGGCCTGAACTTAAGGATCCTATAAGGAAACTGAGGTGCCACGAGGTGAACCATGCCCCCAGAAAACAAAAAACAAACAATACTCACCCTCTCTTCTTTTATCTTCAGCAGTAGTGCAGCCAGAGCCTGGTTTCTGCGCTGAGCCCGTCCGCACATTATGATGTCATGAGATGCCGCGTCATAAAGTGCATAGACGCAGAGTGGACAGAGCTGGCTAATACCCAAGGTCGGTGCTACCACTCATCGTGGGCATTAACCAGCACATCTTGGTTCGAATTGTTCCTCTCTGTAATGAATGGGTAAAAACGAAACAGCCTCGGCTCTTCGGAAAAGGTCGACTGATCGCCGCTCTCCAATGATGCCACAGGGAGCGACGATCGTCACCATGCTGGCGCCACTCAGCTTTGCCCACAGCATTCGATCACGGGTGTTACCGGTAACTCTTTGCTGCAATATGCTGCAAAGACTTACCAGCTATTGAGAGGGCTTAGCCAGTAGCCCTCTCCATGTACCCGCATCCGACGCTCGTCGGGAAGGGGTTAATAGTATACTCTCATTATATCAATTTTAGATTAAAGGGAATTTTACATTTAAAATTTCCTAGAACAAGTATATTATAATACTGAAATAACAGCTTCTTCAAAGGAAGCCTACCATGAGGAATCTACCATCAGAAGTAGATCTGATAAGTCTAAATGACTGATTGTAATGCAAAGGTTTTGTTTGTAATTGTTAATGCTAAAAAATCAATAAAAATAAGTTGGATTAAAAAAAAAGAAGTAGATCTGATGGTAGATTCCTCCTGCCTGTCTCTGTCCTAATCTGTAATTTAATAATCCTGGAACCTAACCTAATTTGTTAATTTACATATTACTAAAAAAAAGTTTTTAACTGCAGAGGCTACTGGGGCGTGGAGTAGCCTTAGCTCCCAGTGCCTGGCCAGGCTAGTACACGACCCAGTAGCCTCTGCAGTTAATTTACATATTACTAAAAGTTTTTAACAATTTAGGTTCCAGGATTAAATTCCGGGATTATTAAATTACAGATTAGGGTAGAGCCAAGCAGAAGTAATCTACCATCAGAAGTAGATCTCATGGTAGGTTCCATTTTAAGTATTATCAATATAAATAGCAAACTTTTCAAAAATTATTTTCAATTAGACAGTGCGCAATAAATTTTCTATTTCTTAACACTAGGGTTAGGGTTGGAGATTGTATGTGCAAAAGTGGCCAATAGTCGTGCAGTCCCCAGAAATCAACAGTCAGGCAGCCCCTAGTAGTCAATAGTCATGTTGCCCCTAGTAGCGCATAATAAGTAGCAGGCTTTATACTGGCTGTGACAGCAAGTGAGCTAAATTAGCTCTCAGCACATTCTCACCAGGAATTCACATTTGTGATGAATCAAAGTTTTCCTAAATTATGTATTGAGTTCCACTTTATCCAAATTGGTTCACTCATCTCTAAATATATATTACATACAACATAGGTTCCATAGGTTTGTTCTTAAGTTGAATTTGTGTATAAGTCGAAATTTTACCAAAGATCACAGTGGGCAGAGGAGTCTGTCCTTAACAAGGGGTCGTCTATAAATTGGGTGTCCTTAAGTAGGGGACTGCCTGTATACTGTTGATGTAGTTATTTTTAATTTATTGCTAAATTAAATTCCAGGAGTAAAATATATACCTTATATACTCGAGTATAAGCTTAGTTTTTCAGCACTAAAAAAATGTGCTGAAACCCAAACTCGGCTTATACTCGAGTAAAAAATATATAGGTTTTACCAGGTTTTTGTGGTAAAATTAGGGACCTCGGCTTATACTTGGGTCGGCTTATACACGAGTATATACGGTACTTGTCAAACAATAGAAATATCTTTTAAAAGAATAGTAATTTCAAGTGCTAGTAAAGTGCATATCCAATTTAATGCTTTTCTCTAAAACTAACATAATATAATCACAAATAAGAAAATAAATCAGTTCTCACCATTTCCATTGTGGGCCTCTGCTTGGCACGAAGTGAAGTAGTTTATGTGCAATACCTAGGGGCCATTTTGTACCTTTTATGAGAGATTCAGTTCCACTTTTTTCCACTTGATTCCAAAATACATCTCTCTGTTCATCGACCATGATCAAATATGATTTAGATTTAATAGTTGAAATGAGAAAAAATGTTGAAAAAAAATGTTCTGATGGGACAGTTAATGTAACAGCTAAAAAAAGCTAAAGCTAAGCTATGCTTTTCTGCACCAATACAACTGTAATTGCAACATAAGGATTTCCTATAACATTTCTCATACAGGCAGTCCCTGGGTTACATACAAGATAGGGTCTGTAGGTTTGTTCTTGAGTTGAATTTGTATGTAAGTCGGAACTGTATATTTTATCATTGTAATCCCAGGCAGAACTTTTTTGGTCTCTGTGACAACTGGATTTTAAAAATGTTGGGTTGTCATAAGAATCAGGATTAACAATAAAGCTTCATTACAGACGCCTGTGATAACTGTTATAGCTGATTATTGTAGCCTAGGACTTAAGTACAGTAAATTACCATTATCCAGTGGTCCGTTTGTAACTAGGGGTCGTATGTAAGTCGAGTATTCTTAAGTAGGGGACCGCCTGTATTGTCAAAATTCTACTCAGCTGAATCACACTCATATCATTTTAATTCAGGGAGTAATTTCTCTTTATGAAATAAAATCTTCTTAAAAAAAATCTATCATTTGATTTCACGCATTATGAACCAAACATATTTTGAGAATGCTGTAGCTACACTGATGTCGCCTGAGTGGTTTTGCTGAAAAAACAATTATAAAATTTTCATAATGAATCTCTCTTGCTCCTTTGCCTGTCTCTGGCGCTTTTCCTATCACTTTAGTTTTGCACCGCCCCAGAGAATGATGTAATCACTGTGTTATCCCTGAGAGGCAGAAGTAATCAATCACTGCACCATCCCCAGGCTGCTGTGCATGAGTGATCTAGCTCAGGTTAATTAGTACTGTCTGGACGTGTTTATCAATGACAGGCTGAAGCAATCCAACTTTCCCAAGGTACTGAATGTTATAATTGTTTTTTTCAGCAAAACCACTCAGCACAGGGATTAAACAAGATATGTGCCTGCAGCAGTGTAGCTACAGAATTCTCAAGGTATCTGTTTTTAAGATGGAAAACTGTAACGGATTACACTGTATTAAAATGAAGTGCATTCCCAAAATCTATGTATGTCTATATAAAAGCAAGCAACATGCTTCATATAATGCATTATCAGGATTTCTTGACCACTGGGGGTTGAAGTATTTCTTTTTCAAGTTCCTGAATAACCACTTTAAAGTTGTATGGTATAGGCCCCACCTACCCATTAATCCCACCCCCAGGGTTAAATACACAGATCCAGCATTAGAGTAATTAATACTCTTTACATGTTACACAGTGCAGCAATCAAAGGTTACATAGTTTTATATAGATAGATAGATATGGTTTAGTAATGTAATAAAAACTTACCAGATGTTTGGATCCATTAAGAATAGCCTTATATCCACTTAAGATTTCCATTATTACCTTAAGTATAAAGTAAGTAAAATATTAGTTAAGTCCTAATTTATGAGTATCCATCTAGCCAGTTTGCAACTACAGACGGTCTTCTTCTTAAGAACACTCGACTTACATACGACCCATAGTTACAAACGGACCTCTGGCGATTGGTAATTCATTGTACTTTAGCCCTAAGCTACATTGATCAGCTGTAACAGTTATCACAGGTGTCTGTAATGAAGCTTTAGTGTTAATATTGATTCTTATGACAATCCAACATTTTTAAAATCCAATTGTTACAGAGACCAAAAAGGTTCTGGCTGAGATTACAATGATAAAATATACAGTTCCAACTTACATACAAACTCTACTTAAGAACAAACCTACAGACCCTATCTTGTATGTAACCTGGGGACTGCCTGTATTCTTTGTATGTCATTGCAATGTCTGTTGTTTAGACATTGCAAAAAAAACTATTAGAGGGATTTTCTCAAGTTCTTAAATCTTTTTACCCTAGTGATGTTAACATGATAAACATAAATTTTACTTTTCAATTTTACTAAGTTTTATTGCGGCTTTTGCTCCTATCACTACATTAGATGCTCACAGTAAGATTCAGCTCGTGGGGCGGGCAGTAGCTGAGCACTTCCTCATACTTCTGTAATATGCTCGTGCACGACATGCTGGATTATATTATCGGGCTATAGGGTTTAGATGAGACAGATTTCTTGCATCTTTCCTGTCCTGGGAGGTGGAAAAGTTTAAAGTAAAAGTGTTAAAGGCTTTTTATTGCAAAAGCGGAGGAGCGGGTGCACACATAAAAATTCGGCAATGTCGAGAGGTAGTCAGGCTACGTCAGCCTGAGCACATTAATGTCTTTTTTTTTTAAAGTTGTTTTAGCCGCAAATACCTTATATACTCGAGTATAAGCCTAGTTTTTCAGCACAAAATTTGTGCTCAAAAACCCTAACTCGGCTTATACTCGAGTCAACTAAACACAAAGACAAAACTCACCTTTCTGACGTCACCCATAGGTCCTCTTCTGTCTGAGACAGTCTGAGACAGAAGAGGACCTATGGGGGACGTCGGAAAGATGAGTACAGTGTTATTTTTTTTCCTACTACAGGGGCTGGGCAGGCTGTATGCTACAGGGGTTGGGCAGGCTGTATGCTACAGGGGCTGGCAGACTATATACTGGGAGGCTGTAACCAATGCACTTCCCACCCTCGGCTTATACTCGAGTCAATAGGTTTTCCCAGTTTTTTGTGTTGAAATTAGGGGTCTCGGCTTATACTCGGGTCGGCTTATACTCGAGTATATACGGTAACCTGTTTCTTTATGCACTAAAAACTGTTCCAATTAGTGCAAGCAACTAACATGTCATGCTGGAAATCTACCATCAATCTGATGGTAGATGTCCTTTAAATATAATATTAATATAAAGTATTTCACATAATGTAATTGTTGATGCAATTAGCTTATTTATTTTTTTTAGTGCCACACAATTGTACGGACTTCTAACCTGTTTTTAAAATATTCCACCCCTGCCCTTCCCTGCTCTGACTGACCCTTTTATTAAAGGGTAAAGCTTGTCTGTAGAGCTTGTCTGAGTATATGTGGAATCTCGGCAGACAGAAGACCTGCCTAACCGTAGGACTGAGTTTATGGTCGGATCCAATGCCAACCGAAACAGGCAGTACCAATAGAGGCAGGTTGGAATTATATCTGTGAACGGTTAATAACATTGAATTAAAAAATGTGTTATTTTGCCATCCATAGTATATTTAAGAATGTTGTCTTCATAGGAATACTCCTTTAAAACACATTTAAAAATACAAATTATACAAAGATATAAAGAAAGCAGATTATTTTACAATACATTTTACATACATACAAAAACCTAGACTAGGAACAATATATGCATTCATTTGACGTGCACCTATAATAATGTATAGGGTAAGTCCATGTACATTGAATAATTTATTAAGTACCAGGTGGCCAGCACCAATTAGCAGTGCCTTGGACAGTGTGTACATACATGGAAAGGCAACATGTAAATAACAATGGAAATAAATCATGGGCGCTGACAAAAAATCCTCATAGGTACTCAGGTTTCAAGCATCAGAGGGAATACAAGGTACGGCATAACAAAGTCTCAGCCGTATATATCTATAGACCATCACACTAGTTCAAACCCAATAAAATGTTATAAGTCAATACCAATTACCCACCAATGCGCCCCGATGCGCATTTCGTACCCAGCTTTGTCAGGGGGTGTACAGACTGTGTGTTAGCGTGTCTATAAATATAAGAATAACAGGTGGAAGCAATTACCATTATGGATGCTTTGGTGGCACATGTCCAGGAATGAAGTGGGAGGAGCGACGAATCTCCGATCATGCGCACAGCATTCTGAAATCGGCCAATTTGTTGGAGATACATGAAGTGTATCTATCGCCGGGGTAGGCTCAGGGTCAATATATGGTATGCGCTATTTTTTGCGGCACTTTTGCTTTTTTTCACCGCTTTCAGGGTGGTTTTGCACGTTATATCAAATTTCCTGTCACTGACCGCACATTTTTAGATGGGAACCTTAATTCTAAAATTATATATATATATATAGGGGTTTTTTTTCTGTAGACATCTTGCACTTTAGCACCTTGCACTTTGCATCCCGTTTATAGGAATATAAATATTTTTATATTATTTTGATAGGTGTTTTTCTGTAATATTTTTATTGGGCACTATTTCACTACACTATTTTTATGTATAATTGGTACCATTTATCTGAGGGGTGTTGTCCCGGATATATGTTATGTTATCATTTATCAAATTTTTTTTTTAATATATTACATCTTTTTTATGGTTTTAGGTATTATACTGTGGTTTAGGGCTTAACATATAAGATTGCATAATGTTCCCAATTTATTATTAACTTTCAGTAATTAGTATGTAACAGCTTAGTATACGGTTATATCTAGAATTGGTGTACCTTGACTTTAAATGGAATTTAGTCCACACCAAAATGGCCGCTGATAGAAATACTTCATGTATCTAAAAAAAAAAAATGGCCACTTTTAGAATGCTGTGCGCATGTTCGGAGATTCGTCGCGGGTGCCATGACGCTGGCGACCGGAAGTGGAACAACATGCGGACATGCGCCACCAGAGCATCCATAATAGTAATTGCTTCCACCTGTTATTCTTATATTTATAGGCAAGCTGACACAGAGTCTGTACACCCCCTGACGAAGCTGGGTGCGAAACTCACATCGAGGTGCCGGACAGTGTTACTAGGTTAGGCAACATGGCGACTGGTGGGTAATTGGTATTTACGTATAACATTTTATTGGGTTTGAACTAGTGTGATGGTCTATAGATATACGGCTGAGACTTTGATATTGATTGTTTGGTGATTTTGTTACGCTGTACCTTGTATTCCATCTGATGCTTGAAACCTGAGTACCTATGAGGATTTTTTGTCAGCGCCCATGATTTTTTTCCATTCTTATTTACATGTTGCCTTTCCATGTATGTACACACTGTCCATGTTTTTTGCTTAATGCTTTTAATGTCTCTTTTTTAATGGGGTATTTTTAATCAGATTTATTTGTGTGATGTAATCCTGAATATATTGTGTAATAAAGACTTGTTTTCATTCCAATAAGTCTTCCTTATTTATGCTTCTTTGTGAAGATATGGTAGGATTTAACTCAGTTTGTTGTGGTTCTCCTAACTAGTAGCAAATATAGAGTGGTGACATATATATATATATATATAATTCTGTGGTTTGAGATTTTTGGTTTTCTAGCATTGCACTGGCCCTTCAAATGTTACAGAGCCGGCACGCACGCGCCCCAGGAGACAGGTCCGCGCATGCCGAGCTGCGGGAGATGCCGCTGGAACACTGAGAGGTAAGTGAGGCTGTAGGCTACACTGAGGGGCACACGGAGGCACACAGGTGACCCTGCGACCCAAAAGATGGATAGCAGGAGCAGCCATGACAACTTACCAATGAAAGTCTGCTAATAACTCAGCATCCAAGTGGATCTCTAAGCTCAGATAGAGCATAAAATAAATAAATGACAAGTATTATTTTAAGTTTTCTAAAAAATGTATGTATCAATCTGTTCAGATCGTCCTGCTGCATAATATGCTGCCTGCAGAATGGACATTGGACTGAATTTTCCATGTGACAGATTTCCGTTAATTTGCATACTTTGTTTTATGCCTTTAAAAGTGCCAATTGGCCCAGAGCATTTATGTTCTGCAACAGCTATTGTGCACTCATGGATCTATGGCATACATAAGCTAGAACAAAGCTAGGTAATTGTTGTCTTAAATTTGTTATCCATGGCCTCCTTCCTTCTCAAATCAACTTTTTGAAATTATGCAAATGATTCTGAGGCGCTACCTGAGGTGCACTTCCTGCTCAAGTGCTCAGGGAACAGAGGGGAGGGTTAGACAGTTTAACAGTCTGTAAAGCCAGATCACAGGAGGACTAGGGGAGCCGCTCAGGCCCATTAGCTTAATTTTAAAATTTGATTAATTTTAAAATTTGTCCATACATTAGCAGCAGATAACTCAAAGAATCATTCTTTTTACAAGCGAGGCCATTTACACAGCTGAACACAGAACGTTTCTGGACTCCTGTTTCTAAGAATGACATACTGTACATAGAATTTTACAAAACATTATTTAAGCATGCAGTGTACCTTCATATTGTTAATTTTCATAGCAAACTTTAGTGATAAAATTCATATAATTCATCATTCAGTGAAAGGTGATTTTTATACACTCACAACTCCATAGCTATACGCATCGGTTTTCGGTGACAGTTCTCCCTCCTAATGTACTCTTCTGGCAAGTATCCCAGGAACTGGTGTGTTGAATGATCCATCTTTATGGTGTAAATGTGATTTATCAGGTAAGATCTCAAATGGACCATGGCAAAGTCAGAGAGCTTTGGCTGAAAATGCTGATCAAGCAATATATTTTTGCTAGAAAATAGAAAAAATGAACTAGTAAATATAAAGTATAGAATCTGTTCATTCAGTTATTTGTTCCAGTTTAAAAAAAAAGTGTGAAGACGTGGGAAACAAATGAACCAATTGCTACCTAAACCTTGACATCACTAGTGAGCAAAGGCTTACAATGTGTCTATCTAAGTCTACCGCTTAATGTAGCTTTGTCCCACATAGTGTCATACAAAGAGCTGCACAAGTTATGTGATTTTGTCCCATCTGTCAAATCTTTTTAACTGTGAACTAAGGGTAGGTAATATAAAAAAATAAAATGGGATTAAATGAGTTCAGCAACATCAAGTGAAGCTGCACATTGAATTCCCTTTAACTTTCTTAAAGGGAACCTGGGAATGTGATTTTTAGCTGTTGACAGGTTCCAATAGTCAATGATGTAAAGATTTTAAAAATGCATTTGTCAGCATTTGAACTATTTCAGTTGTTTATTATAGTTTATTTTACATTACCTGACTCACTGCCAGCAGCATGTGGTGAGTCGCAGGGAAGGGGGAGGCAGCTGCAGCCTATGTGTGCCTGTGTCAGTCTCCTCTCCTCCAAACTTATGAAGCCCCCCCCCCCACACACTA
This sequence comes from Engystomops pustulosus, assembly GCF_040894005.1. Lineage (NCBI taxonomy): Eukaryota > Metazoa > Chordata > Amphibia > Anura > Leptodactylidae > Engystomops > Engystomops pustulosus. Next base: position 88,536,988 of record NC_092414.1, on the reverse strand, counting down.
AAGTTGCCCCTTCCCTGGGACTCACCACACACTGCTGGCAGGGAGCCAGGTAATGTAAATCAAACTATTATAAAGTACTGAAATGATTCAGAATGCTGACAATGGCATTTTTTAAATTAGCATAGCATAGGCTATTGGAGCCTAACATTAGCTAAAAATGACATTCCTGATGACAGGTTCCTTTTAAAGGGAAATTAACATATTTGCCAATAAAAAGATACATATTACTTTTTTCTATTGCTCTGTTTTGCTCTCCGTCATTGTTTTTTTTAAATTCTATTTTCTGTACATGATTATGGAAACAACGATCTTGCTTGAGCTACAAACATTATTAAGAGATTTGCTTGACAGGGGTTACATGAACCATATGCACAATACTCTGGAGATGCTTATTGAGCTTTTCTAGACATTCAAATAGTCTGAGTCAGAGGAGTAGATAAACCTATATATGCTACCTGTGCTAATAATGAACTAACATGCCATTCTACAGGGTGAACCACAAGTCCCAGGGCACCATTTTTCAGAAACGAAAGGGTAAATTACATATCTAAAAACCCAATAAGTATATCCCCTGAAACAGGATCCATTCTTCCTTTATATTCTAATGGCCTCATTTAAGAAGATCATTTTTGACATTAGGCAATTGAGTCTCAGAGGCTCTGTCTTCTGATAATAATTCACCCTCTGTTAAGCAATACTGCCCTACTCCTTTCTCTTCTCAAGACAGAGAGACAGCAACATTAGCCTGTGTGAATAATTAGTAGAAGACTGATCCATAAGGAGCTCCTATGACGTAGACAGGAACCCCTGAGGCTCACTTGCATACCCCCCCCCAAAAAAAAAAACTAGGCCACTAGAAGAGGATTGTGTTTTAGGGGCCACACACCAGCATTTAAGTGTGCTTGGTGTACAATACTGCATCCATGTGGTAGATTTCCTTTAAATTATCAGTTTGGGTTACGGAAGGATCCATCAGCATCACATATAACTAAGATGTGTGGAGACCCATACAGATAAATTTGATGACGTAATATGAGGATGGGATATTGCATACACTTTGGATTACCTTGTTATGTTTCCACATATAACAGGAAGAGAGTTCATCGTATGCAGATAATCAATAGCATGTGCTACACAAAGCAGAATATTGTGATGAATTTGCCAAGGTAGTGAGGGAGTGGTGTCCTGCCAAACATAATAAAACAACAGATACATTAAGCAGAGTAAGTAGTAATACATATTGTCAGTATGTCATGTACCCATCAGACAATCCATATGTCCTCAATTTATGGTTATTCTGACTCCTTCAGGGCCCCTTTCCATCTTTCACTTCACACAATCCAAAAGACCTATATTCTGTATTTTTTGTTTACAGAGACATATGAGGGCTTGTAATCTGTGGTACAAATTGTACTTCCTCGTGGCATTATTTAATATTACATCTAATGGTACTGGGAAATTATGGAGATATATCTAATACCTATAACCATGGGTTTGCAGAACAAGCTTTTGCTTTCTTTGATACCATTTAGTGAAATGGTATTTGGAGACCATCTGTCCACACTTGAGCCATCTCCTTAACCTCCTTAACAAATATGTGATTTTAAGAGGGAGAGTGTAATAAATCACTGCCTTAGGCTACATTCACACTAACGTATGGAGGACGTATATACGGCCGACGTATGTATGGCCGATATATGTCCTCCATACACGTCAATGGGCACACGGCGCCCTACGGGAGCGGTACGGTGCAGCACATGTGCGGCCCTGTTCTATCTTTTGCCGTAATACGGCGCCGTGCCCCATTACTTCCTATGGAGAGGGGCGGGGGTGAACTGCGCTCACCTCCTCCTCTTCTCCCCGTGCACTGCCGTTGCCCGGTACGGTACGGGCGGGCAACGGCAGTGTGAATGTAGCCTTAGACTTCTGGCTGTGCTGAGATTTTGATATGACTAAAACACATACTGAAATCAGTTAGCAACAGTTTCTTAGTACATAGTCTATCGACCTCAAAGACAACGACGTCATAGGGTACCGTGTGGGCCGGAAGAGGAGAAGACTGAGCCACAGGTAGAAGAAGCCGAAGGCGTGTATACAGTTTTCTTTTCAAGGGAGCTCAATGTGGACATTTCTGTAAAGGGAGGGGCTCTGCTGTAGCCATGTCATAAAAAAGAAGCCTACTATCATGGTCATTTCATTAAAGGGGGGCTCTGCTGAGGCCGTTTTATTTATGGGGGGAGGGCTCTGTTGTGGTCATTTATTTAAAGGGGGCTCTCAAGTGGCCATTTAATTAAATGTCTACTGTGGACAATTCATTTATGGGGGAAGGGCTCTGCTGTTGACTTTTCATTAAAGGGGCCTCTGCAGTGGACATTTCATTAAAGGAGACTCATGCTGGGGTCCTGATCAAAGGTTTGCTTTGGGCCAAATAGGTCTTGTTACGCCAGTGTCCACATGATGAAAAACCCAGAATACGGAACCAAAATTAAAATTATTATACAAAGCCATTCTGATCAGCTCCTCCACCTACAACATACTGCCTGAATATTACATTTTCATAATTACAGGTTCACTTCAGGACACATATTTTCACGCTGCTTTGATATATTTTCAAAGTAATAAATATCATCTTCTTTATATATTGCTGTTACTGAAATACCACTGACAATCATCAAAATATAGTTATCATTATACTAAAGATACTTGCCTAGGTAAACCTCTCCATTTTGACATAAAATTAGTCAACGTTTTCTGATCTAATTCTCGAATCTTCTGTAGGAATAGAAAACAAGCATTATTGTAGACATGGTTTTACAAAGGAAGATCCATATGTTGGTATTGTTTTTAATATGAGAAGTACATGTTAAGGGGTAGGTAGAATGGATGAATAATTATGCATGAATGGATGAATAATTAAAGAAACCGTGCTGACACAATAAACCTTAATTTAATTAATAGAAGATGTCTTCTGTTGTACAAAGAAGATTTGTAAAGCCACAAGAAAATGTGGAACATTGCATTGAGATTATGATCTTAAAGGGAACATGTCTCCTGATTTTCACTAATAAACCAAATGACAGGTTCTCATAGCACAATTCTATTTTTAGCATAAAGTACTTCCTATCAATAATTAGCATAGTGTTATGGTAACCCATTAGGTTTATTAGTAAACACCTATTGATCAGTTCCCTTTAACCCCTTAACGACCTGGCCCTTTTTTGTTTTTTTCATTTCCATTTTTCACTCCCCACCTTCAAAAATCTATAACTTTTTTATTTTTAAACATAAAGAGCTGTGTATGAGCTTGTTTTCTGCGTTGCACTTCTTGTGATGGTATCTAATATTCCATGCCATGCACTGGAAAGCGAGAGAAAATTCCAAGTGCAGTGAAAATGGTGAAAGACGGATTTGCGCTATTTTCTTGTGGGTTTGGATTTTACGGCTTTCCTGTGATAACAAATTTGTATAGGTTTCATAATGTTTTCATACATTTACAAAAATTAAAACCTCCTGTACAAATTTTTTTTTTTTTTTTTTGGGGGGGGGGGAATTTTGACATCTTCTGGGGCTAATAACTTTTTCATACTTCGGTGTAGAAAGCTGTGGGTGGTGTCATTTTTTGCAACTATTGTTGACGTTTTCAATGCTACCATTTTTAGGACTGTGCGACCTTTTGATCACTTTTTATAGAATTTTTATATTTTTCAAAATGGCAAAAAGTGCCTTTTTGAACTTAGGGTGCTATTTTCTGTCACGGGGTTAAACGCAGTGAAAAACCGTTATTATATTTTAATAGATCGGGCATTTTTGGACGCAGTGATACTGATACAGGCAGTCCTGACTTTTACATGACCCCTAGTTACAGACGCGCCTCTCTGCCCCTGTGACCCCTGGTAAAGATTTCTGGGTCCTTTACTATATTCCCAGGCTGCAATGGTCAGCCGTACGGTGTCTGTAATTGAGTTTTACAGAATTGATAATTCTTGTTTTATTGATAATTCTTGTTTCTTGCTGCTACAATTATAAAATATACTGTTCCAACTTACATACAAATTCAACTTAACAACAAACCCCAAGAACCTATCTTGTATGTAATCCGTGGACTGCCTGTATAACATTCTATAAAATGAAAAATAAATAGAAAAAACAAGGTGTAGATACAAATTTTGCCATTGTGTTTGAAGCATAAAACTTTTCAAATCTCTAAAATTAAAATATCTCTTAAAGGAAACCTGTCATCATGAAGGTAATTTTTTTCCATACGACTATTCCAGGACAGGTTCCAAAAGCCATGTCCATTTAAAAAATGTCTTTGTCAGAAATATTAATAAATCCAGTGCTTTTTAATTGGTTATTTTATGTGTGTTCAGTTACAGGGTGGCATGCCATCATACATTTTTTTATTTGTGTAATCGATTCAAATTTAGCAGAAAGGGAAAAAAAAGCATTTTTGAAAACAGCTTAATTTCTTTCATGCCTTTTTTTCACACAGCACAAATTTAGAGGCCTCAAATTTCACAGCTAATTCTTTAGCATTACTCTGCATTATTTGAGATTTATATGTGTCACTTTAAAAAAAGACCTGTTAAAAGTCCACACCATAGCAACTAAAATTGTCTGCCACTGAAGCACTCTATATTAATTAAAGGGGTTATGCCACGAAACTATTTACTACAAAAATCTGTCAAAGAGGTTAAAATATTTCAAAAATCTATTTGTAATGGTTACCTGGAAGTAAAATAGCTTTCTATTTGTTATTATGATGCTTGTTCAGCCTCTACTCTGTTCCACACAGAAGCAGATGTGGGTGGGGCCTAGCGATCAGCCTTCAGAGTCTCCTTCCTTTGCTGTGCTCAAATAGTCCCTGCATTTACTGATCCCCAGCACAGCAGGAATCTGCTATTGTGCTGTGTGTCACCTACCAAAGCCCTGACACTGCTTCCTCTCCTTTTATATATACTTGAATAAGAAAATACATGACAAATTAGGGGGCATTCTGGTGCTCAGTCTTACCGTGCGCCAGATTTAACATGCAAAGTCCAATAAAAATGTGTCACACGTCCCATGTTAAAAGTGCAAAAAAAGTTGGTGCACTCTTTTGGGGCAGTGCAGGGGGCACCAAATTCATGAAGAACATGCAACAAAAATCCTGAACCTGGTGCCCTCTGCACACTACACAGGACACTGCACATAGTACACACTGCACTGTTATTAGTAAATGTGCACCTATGTATTCTCACAGCATCATGGTCGGTCAGGCTGACATGCATGGCGGAAGTCTAGGTGGGTGCAGGGGAGGAAAACCCCACGTGTGATACGCATGGAGTTGCTGTCCCTGAATTTTTCTAGACCTCCGACATATTTACACTTTACTGTCCGCCTGCTGACCATGATGCTGTGAGAATACATTTTTTTGCTCTACTTGTGTGCATTGATTGTACAAAATTAGGTGCAATAACATGGACCTTTTTAGTTGTTTTTATGACTTTTACTAATAAACTTTTGTATTTTTGTATTTTACTTTAGGGCCGTTAATTGCAACTCTTTCTGTGAAAGAGATAGATATAGATAGATGGATGGATAGACATGAGATAGATATGAAAGATAGACAGATATGAGAGAGAGATAGATAGATATGAGATAGATAGTCATGTCTGTCTGGCTGCAGTTACCTTGTATCTGCTGCTGGAAGCACATGTGGAGCTGGTAAGCAGTGGCCATCACAGCACAATCCCTGCCACTCTTCCTCTCTCACTTCCTATTGGCTGCAGTGTGTCAGGTGATCTCTCTGTGTGGAGATGAGCTGTGAGCCTGTGGAGTGATCTGTAGTGCAGAGCAGCTGCTGACTCCTTGTGCGCAGACTGGGCCAGATCAGCTGTAACTCAGGACGGCACACAGCTACCAGCAGGGGGAGCCAGCAACCAGGACAAAAGGAGTTATCTCAGTAAGGCTGCATATATTGTAATAAGTGTAAATGGTGAAAGTACTTGTCACAGTGCATTGGACCCAATTACAGCCATTTGCTATGGTGACACAACCCCTTTAAGGTGTTTTTCCTAATATGCAAATGAGTATAAATGAGTCAACATCTGAAGAGAAGAATCACATTGTCTCCAGGCTTCCAGTGAACCAGGTCTCCTTCTTTTGAATGACAGCTAAATGTCTCTTCAAATCTCAGCCTGAGAATACAGGAAGTCCTCTTCCTGTCCTTACCAGAATATTGTCCCTCTCACTGCATGATGAATTTAGCAGTGAGAACTGTATGGAAAACTGAAGATCTTGCCCTCATTTCACACACCCGGGAATGGGCTGGACCAATCAGCAATAAGTGGAGTCCCATAAGGGGGTGGAGTCACCATAGACAAAGGCAGAAAAAGTGCACTCACTAGGAGACGGGGATAGGTGTGCCGGACCGCGGAAATCGCCGTTGGAGCCAGGGAAGGTTGCAGCAGAGAAGAGGGGGCAAGGAGAAACACGGGTGCGCCTGCGACCTGGGACAGAGGTCGCAGGAGCACCCGTGACACTGCCCTCAGCCCAGCACTGAAAGCTACAGGCATGGCAATAAACAGTGAATACCTTGAATACCTTCCTCTGGCTCCCTGTTCCAAAGGTGGAGCTTTCAAAGGTGGGGCTTCATGTAACCCATTCTATAGACATCGATGGAGGAAGCCACAGCACGCCAGGAAATCCAAAGTATAAAGGCTTTATTTACATAGAAGGCATAAAATTAGCAAATTTTATGCCTTCTATGTAAATAAAGCCTTTATACTTTGGATTTCCTGGCGTGCTGTGGCTTCCTCCATCGATGTCCCGGACTATAGGTTCATGTACCAGAACCTTTGGCTGCGAGCACCAAACTATATGAACTCACGTGCAGGTTTTGGATTGCTGTCTTTCCTTCCCTCTTCCATTCTATAGACATGCATTCTATTCAAATTTACAGGAAATTGGGGCATAAAAGTTCAGCTCGAGCCATACAGTTTATGGACTGTACCTGTTTTAGCACCTTTACCACATACAATTCTTTCTTAATTTCTGCTTTGAAAATGTCAAAAAAGTGTCCTTCTCCAATCAGGAAATCTTGGTGGAAGTTACGAGTAGCTTCTTCAATTTCTTGTAGACTCACAGTTGATAGAATGTTTATCTCTATGAAAACATGAAAGAAATAATGTCTCCCCATCATCATTTATTTCATGAGGTTTGAACTACAATAGTTGATTACTAAATAATTTCTAAAATATTACACTTATTATATTACACTTACTCCCTATCCACCGAATAGGGGATAAATAGGGAACCCTTCAGGATCAGCAGAACATGGGACCCAACAGTCAATGGAGTCAATGGAGTGCAGTGTTTTGTTCTCACATCTGAGTGTAGTAGCTGGTCACCCGCACACATTTGGGCAGATTTATCAAGTGTCTGAAAGTCAGAATATTTCCAGTTGCCCATGGCAACCAATCACAGCTCTGCTTTCATTATACCAGTGCTCATAAATATTTTAAAGGGGAGCTGTGATTGGTTGCCATGGGCAACAGATGAACATGTGGCTGATGAAAAGAGATACTGTATATTCAGTTTGATACTCATCATTTAAAATACATTCTTTTCAGATATTTTATATAGAAATCCACTATAGAAATGTTATATACCTCTGAATAAGGTGATTGCCCATAGATGTTCCATTTCGCGAAGAACTTCTAATAAGTCACTAATAGTCTTATTTTTGTGTGCCCAGCTCCATAGCAGTTCCTTTGTTCTACTTCTACCTTGTTCACCACACTTCAACTTCAACTTTACGAAAGTCCATCCAGTCTGAAGAGAGACGCCCATATAAAAATAATTGATAAAAGTATCCTTAGATTATTATTATTATATTGTACTATAAATTTTCACTAGGAACACTTCCTCTGGGTAGTTAGTTAATGCCTGATGGCTGGCGACTGAACCTCTGCTATTCCCTGATGGCTACTTGGAAAATAAAATCTTAATGATTTCTTACCCATCTTGTCACACAAAATAACTTTATATTATACATGAGTTTCAGTTTTTGAATTGAATTACCGAAAAACTTGCATATGACGGTGTTGTATTGAGGATAACCCGATTATCATACATAAACTGTTTATCATATATAAACCGCTCTATGGGAAAAGAAGTCAAAAGCAGGCTATTAGGCTTGGCTCCACAGGTGTTAATGAGCCTCTCAGGCTCATTTGCATACGGTCCGTCACCCTTATGGTAGATGCCCTTTAAGCTGAATAAAAGTAGATAATGCATCCATGTATAAATTGTGTTGTTTCTTCTGAGTACGAGGACACTCCACATATGGATGTAACCTGTTGTCTGGGCACATGGCAGGGTGCAGAAGGGAATATGCACCATCAAACTTTTGTAGGGCATGTTTGCAAAGTCCCTGAGGCAACGTTCACAGATTGCGTTTCGAGGCTCCATAGGCCATACATACGTCCCCCATAAACGGCAATAACCGCATGGAGCGGTCCCTCTTACTCTCCATAAGGCCAGACATATGCTTGCCCAGCTGCGGCCCGGTGGGCATACGTTCGTGTGAATGTAGGCTTAATGTTAAGAGATATTTTTTTTACGAATAAATATAATTAATGAAAATATAATAATATTATAAAGTCAGCCATGGGTTATATACCAGGGTTGGAAACAATTCACATAAAGTGTGCCATAAAATTCACATAGTGAAAATGCATAAAAAATAAATGTGTGCCCACAACATGATATGAATGAATCAATACATACTAAAATTGATGACATAAGTATATATGAATAAAGACAATGCAGTGAATTTACATTATCCGGGCTTGCCTAGAGAAGGAGAGGGTCCCCGTTTCATGCATTCTTAGTGAATTTGGCACACTTTATATGAATTGTTTCTAGAGATGAGCGAGTATACTCATCCTAGCTTGATGCTCGTTCGAGTATTAGCGTAGTCAAAACGGCTCGTTGCTCAGATGAGGATCTCGCCGGCTCGAGCATTTACTTAACGAAACACAGTGAAGAACAGTGAAGAATACAATGAAAACAGTGAACACAGGATCATTTAAGTGAAGAACACAGTGAAGAAGACAGTGAAGAACACATTGCAGATGTTCCGCACATCTGCTAACTTATCAGAAGACACACGTGCCGAACGGTGTTCTTCACAATAGTATGTGAAGAACAATATGTGTGAAGAACACATTGCAGATGTATGGTAACATCTGCAATGTGTTCTTCAGTGTTCTTTCATTGCGTTCTTTCCGTGAAAACATCTGCAAACGTCTGCAATGTGTTCTTCAGTGTTCTTTCAATGTGTTCTTTCAGTGAAAATTGCTCGAGTCTCCCATTGACTCCAATGGGGTTCGTTATTTGATACGAGCACTCGAGCATCGGGAATAGTTCGACCCGAGTAACGAGCACTCGAGCATTTTAGTGCTCGCTCATCTCTAATTGTTTCCAACTCTGGTTTATAAACCATGACTGACTTTATAATATTATTATATTTTCATTACTTATATTTATTCATAAAATATCATTTAGAGGAGGGGCTTTTCATTGTACTTTACACATCGGTATGTTTTAATTGTTTTTAATCCTATTTTTTGATACTGGAATAAAGTTTGTATTGATCTGCCTATTAGCACATCTCTTGTTCTTACATTATACGGCATTGCAATGATGTGTAGGCCTTTCTATGTCACATGATTTTTTCACCCTTCTCTTGAGCAACATATTGGCTTTTTTCATAAATAACCCCTTACTAAGTAATTTGTCACAAAAAGCAGTCTCGAGTTAACGGTCCTAAAGTCAGATTTTAAAAATAGGGATTGGTTCTTAAGGAGGAAAGGAGTCTGGTCTTCAAGGGGTTAATACAATCAAGAATTTGTATATTCACATTATTATATTTCCTCATGTAACAACCCTATGAATGCTGCATTAATGACAGGAGGGTTTTTTATGTAGTATTTCAGACTTACCTATACCACTCCCTCCTAATTCTCCATCACAGCAGTCCATAAGTTCACAAGTTCACAGAAATGTTCCATAATTATGGGTGAAAATTCAAAAAGAGAAGTATTTAAACTAAACAAAAGCTTGGCCATTGTAGAAGTATGCTGAAGTATGTGAGTTCTGTGTTCTGCAAGATGTACACATCCATTAGGGGCTGGAATTTCCCTGTCCACACCCCATAGCAGAATGGTTAGTTAAGCACGGAAACCCTACAGTTGCACGAGTTGTGTGTGCAGTGCTCAGACCAGCTGTAACGGTCCTTACAGGGTATTTTCACACCTCATGGGTATTCTTACTAATATAGAAAAGAGGGAAAAGTTATATGAAAAATTCAGAGCAAAAACAAAAGAAAACTCAGCTCAGCTTTCTTCTTTTCTTTACCAGATGCATTAGGGGAGCTTATTATTATACTTATTATTTTTATATGTATTTTTTTATTGAAACATTGTTCCATTGTATGCTGTGTAAGTTATTTGTAATTGTGATTTAGCATGTACATAGATTTTTCTAATAATTTTTCTCAGCCATTAAAAGAAATTTACCATCAAAATCAAGCATGAAAAAAACAAACTTACTCACAGATTCAGGTCCGATGTCATCTTATATTTGTTATCAGTGGCCTCCTTCCTTCTAAAATCAACTTTTTTAACTATATTAATGAGTCTAAAAGGCTCTTGGGTTGTCAGCAGAGCCCCTCCATGCTGCAGCTTTGCAGGCTGTTAGACTGCCCTCCCTCTGCACTTCACCCCTCCCTCTGCCTGATGTAATCTCACTGCAGCAGAGGAGGTTTCAACACACAGTGGGAGGGGGGATGTGCTCCTGCAAAGCGTAACAGCCTGTGAATCTGCAGCACAGAAGAGCTCTGGTAACACCCCAGGAGCAAAATTTTAAAAGTTAATTTTAGAAGGAATTAGGTCATGGATACTAAATATAAGAAGATTATCACATTCACACTGCCTGGAACTACACTGTGTTCCTAAATAAGTATACATTCCTCACAATAGGCAATGCAACATATTTAAAAGTTAATTCACTATAAAGATTGCTTATAATGAAGATTGCTATACCCCTTTATATACAATGTCCCCTATTCTCCCTACATATAAAAGATACATTGTGACCCCTCAATTAATTATAAACTTGAAAACTGAGATAGATTATATATAGTGACCCCTTAATTAGTTTATATACAGTGTCCCCTCCTATGCTAATTAATTTACTTGAAGTATACACTATACACTGAGCAAATTATTTATAATTTAGGGCTCCTAATTCCACCTGTTTATATACATTGCTCCCATAATAATTAACCCCTTCCCGATATTTGACTTATTAGTACATCAAGGTTGGCTACATCCAGCCTCTGGCACCGGCTCTTAAATGGAGCTTGTGCCAGAAGCTGCAGGTGTCAGCGGTATAATACAGCTGGCACTTGCCTGTAACATTTGCAATTGGAGATCCCTCTGATCGCGAGTGTTAACCCCTTTGTGCGCCGCGGTCATGAGTGTAAGGGCATTCTCAAGTGGATCGGACGCCCTGCGCTGCTTACCGAGGAAGGGGGCTCCTCTGACGGCAGCACCAAAAAGTGATGAATAAAAGTTATGTGCACCAAAAACAACTCAACACATAAAAAATAAGCCATATTTTAAAAAAATGGGCCCTGTCAGGAATTTGAAAAGTGGCTTCAGTGGCAAGGGGTTATACAATAGTGGTCTCTTAATTAAATTATAAAAAAGTGTGCCTCACAATTCTATTTTATGTAGTAGCTCCTTAATATATATACAGCTTGCTTCAGTCCATTATTTTATATACCGTAACAGACATAAGACCACCTGCCCCCATTTTATTATGTACTGAGGCCCACTAATTACCTACTGTTGATACAGAATGCATACATCAAGACTGACTGACACATAGGGACAGATTTATCAAAAGTATCCAGAAGTTAGACAGTGCAGCTAGAGAGTTAGACTAGACAGTCATATGCTGCACTAGATTTCCTAAATGTCTGATCCTGTATGATAAATCTGGTTTAGTTTAAAACTGCCTAAGGCCGGCGCCACACAGGGCACTTTGTCTGCGCTTGCAAACGCAAACGCAGACAAAGTCGCGCCCACCGGGGCGGGCCTCGGCTCGATCGCATCGGCGTTTCTGTGTGTGACAAAGCGCCCTGTGTGGCGCCGGCCTAATAGTATTTTGCAGCTCCCATTAGTTGTCTCCAAAATACTGCATCAAAATTCTGGAGCAGTTGCATTATTTGCACGGCCATGCACTTTTCAGAGACTGTGCCCTTTTTTGTCATGCCATGCTGACACAATGGTGTCTCTGGCGCAAAAGTTCACATGCACTACAAAAAGTTGTAAAAAAAGGAACGGCCAAACCAAAACAAAGGTACATGTGCCCCTAAGTGTTGGATAAAGAGCTCAGACAAGGACGCTGAGAAAGGTAGCAAAAAAGGGCAACAAGAACAACTGCTTAGAAAACCAAACCACCAACACCCAAATGACTGCATTGTTCTCGGAGAGAGGTACGTAATAAATTTGAGGGTTTGAGAAAATATCCCATGCGCCGGAAAATTCAATATTGTGGTGCAACAAGCTAGACTTTAAACAAGCTAGGTTTATAGGAGGAACAAAGTAGGACTCCCTAGTCTTATACTACAACAGATTGGTCAACCAGCAGCAAGTGCTCTTTCATATTGGTGTTGTTTTTGCTACCCATTGTTCAGCGATTTCCACAGATGCCTCATAAAGTCACGTTTTTTCACATTTTCACTGATGAGTCTGAGAAACCAGGTATTATGTTTTCAAACCAACGTTAAACTTCATAAATATGCTTTAATGAGTAACTGTAAAGGTTTTTTTTTTCCACAAATCAAATCAGCTCTTGGGGTGTAAAACAACTTTGCATATTAACCCCTTCCCGACATTTGACGTAATAGTACTGCATCGCGGGAGGTGCGTTCCCGCAAAATGCAGTACTATTACGTCAAACTTCTGGCGCCGGCTCCTGAACGGAGCCGGCGCCAGAAGCTGCGGGTGTCGGCTATATATTATAGCCGACACCCGCCTCTAACACCCGCGATCGGAGATTTCTCCGATCGCGGGTGTTAACCCCTAACACGCCGCGGTCGCGCTGACCGCGGCGTGTTAGAGGCATTTAAAAAGTATTTGATGTCAATCGGACCCCCCCGCGGCACTTACCGGGGGGGTCCGCAGCTCCGATCGCAGCCCCGGGACTGCCGGTGCCCGGGGCTGCGCGATCTTCCTCCCGGTGCCGGGTCCGTGCCTCCTGGCAGGACCCGGCTGTAAGACACTGGGCATGCGCAGCATGCTCAGTGTCTTACATTACACAGTGCAATACATCTGTATTGCACTGTGTAACCTGTAAAATAGCTTGAACAAGTGATAAGAAGATCACTTGTTCAAGCTAATATGTAAGTTACTGTAAAAAAAAGTTAAAACAATAAATAAAGTTTTTTTAAATAAAAATAAATAATAAAAGAAAGTGAAAGTCCCCCCAAACACCACATTTCCCTGTACAAAAGTAATAAAGTATAAAAAACACTAAATCACAAAAAAACCTCACTTATTTGGTATCGCCGCGTCCGTAACAATCTGTACAATAAATCCTAATCATAATTGGACCCGCTCGGTGAACATGGTAGAAAAAAAAACCCAAAAACTTGCCAAAAATTAAAACTTTTTATCAAATTGCTTTACAAAAAATGTTCTAAAAAGTGATCCGAAAAAGTTACAAGCACCAAAATGATACTACTGAAAAGAACAACTTGTCACGCAAAAAATAAGCTTACAACCAGCTCCGTAAACCAAAAAATACTAAAGTTATGCTGCTATAAAAATGACAATACTAAAACAAATGCAATTTTTTCTATTCTAGTTTTCCTTCAATAAAATTGGACAAATATAAAATAAACTATATAAATGAGGTATCACCGTAATCGTAGTGATCCGTAGAATAAAGATAATATATTATTGTTATGCTACAGTGAACACCCCCCAAAAAAATGCTAAAAATCCAAAACAAGAATTGATGATTTTATTTTCCTCTACATATAAAGAGTTAATAAAATTGCTTCAATAAACTAAAAACCCACTAAAATGAAGGTTTTTTTTACAGTGCATCTCGTCTCGCAAAAAATAAACCCTTATTTGTTTAAATTGCTTAAAAAATAAATAAAGATTGTATAGCCTATTCCCAACGCGCGTTGTCATAGAACGGTGCGGTGGGTAGGGACTTGCCCACACGGTACAGACACCATGATCGGGGCAAGATGGCGGCTGATCCTGACGGCCATCCATCCTGCCCCATGGACCAGAATGGTTCCGTCCCCCCCACACCCCCAGTTCACGATCCCTGCTATTGGCTCATCAATTCAGACCAGCCAATAGAAGCGAATTTACTTATGACGTCAGTAATTCCGATCACCATGTCTGTAGACACGGTGATCGGGGCAGGGTGGCGGCTGTTCCTGACTGCCACCAATTGTGCCTTGTGCTCCAGAAGGGTTTTGCTGCCCCCCTCTGTCCATGTTTGCCGCTATTGGCTGGTCGATTTGGTCCAGCCAAAAGCAGCAATATTCGTCACAATGGGCATCGCTAAGGTGAATAAGAGCAACACTTGGCAATAATTTCCCTACGGAAAACGAAGATATGGTACAAAAGCGCTGGCCGTGCACATTGTACAGATTACGCTGTACAACTCTTACGAGCTGTTCCAATGTGCAGGTCCTGCCGTATCATTTCTCCGTTTTCAAGAGGAAGGTATTAGGAAACTAATATTGGGACAAGAAGGACGGGGCCCCAGTACCTCTGGTTTAGATGTTCCTGTGTTTTGCCAGGACAGCATTTTCCCGGTGAATTCTGCTGCTTCTAATTGTAGGACTCAATAAAGAGTCTGTTCCAAAAGAGGAGTTGGGATGGACACTATATACTACTAAGAGACCTGCGACACCTCCAGAGTGACAAAAGTTTAGTTGGTCCCTTGGTATCATCTACCTCCTTATACGCAACACATTCACAATTCACGCCCAACCTGTTGTGAATTCATTTAGGTAAAATGAATAATTGTAACAACTGTTAGGTCCCGTTGCTCCCTATAACCCTCCATTATTTCATAAGGGGCACCACATAACGGGCACTGAACTCTCCCGAAATAATTGCAATTTCCATCTTGGACTCCATTGCACATCATATTTGGAAACCACCTATATGTTCAAAATGCTCATTTCACCACGTGTATTACCCTACACCACATATTACACCTTGCTATATTCCCCAAGGGGTGTACATTCAACAATTAGGGTCACTTTTCGGGTTTTCCTCTGTTTTGGTACCACTACGGCTCTCCAAATGTATCCTGACACATATGAAGGATTTCTGTCAAATTTGGCCACTAAAAGACAAACATCCCTCTTTTCCACTACTGTGCGCCCATAAAGCATTTTATATGCACATGTGGGGTACTTCTACACTCGGGAGAAATAGTTTTACACCTTTTTCGGGGTTATTTAATATATTATCCCTTGTGGCTTACAAAAATTAGGGGTAAAGTGACATTTATAGGAAAATGTTCACCTTTTTTATGTTTAGGGCCTAATTGGATCATTCACCTGTAGGAGCAAATACATATATTACACATTGCAAAATTCTCTAAGGGGTGTGCATTCAAAAATTAGGGTCACTTTTCGGATTCTTATCTGTTTTATACCGCTAGGGTTCTCCAAATGCATGTCAAACATTTCTGTCAAATTTGGCTTATAAAAGGCAAACATCCCCCTTCCCTTTTACTGTGCGCCCATACAACATTTTATATACACATGTGGGGTACTTCTACACTCGAGAGAAATAGGTCTACACATTTTGGGGGGTTATTACATATTTTTATCCCTTGTGGCTATAAAAAATTAGGGGTACAACGACCTTTATAAGAAAATTTTCACCTTTTTCCTATTTAAGTCCTAATTAAATCAAACAACTTTATGGACAAATACACATATTACACCTTGCTAAATTCTCTAAGGAGTGTGCTTTCCAAAATGGTGATACTTGTTGGGGTTCCGCTCTGTTTTGGTACCACTACAGCTCTCTAAATGCATCCTGACATATGTAAAGGATGTCTGTCAAATTTGGCTTCTAAAAGGCCAACGCCCCTCTTTCCCTTCTGAGCTTCACTGCGTACCCATACAACATTTTATTTGCATGTGTGGGGCAATTTTATACTCGGGAGAAATGCTAGTACACATTTTTTGGGGTTGTTTTATCTTTAATGCCTTATGGGATACAAAAAATAGCCGTAAAAGTGACTTTTTTGGGAAAATGTTCATATTTTTCCTTTTTGGGACCTAATTGAAACAAACACCTGTAGGGGAAAATACACATATTACACCTTGCTAAATTCTCCAAAGGGTGCACTTTCCAAAATGGTGACACTTGTTGGGGTTCCCCTCTGTTTTGGTACCACTAGGGCTCTCCAAATGCATCCTGACACTTGTAAAGGATGATTGTCATATCTGGCTTCTAAAAGACCAACGGCCCTCTTTCCCTTCTGAGCCCCACTGTGCACCCATACAACACTTTATATGCAAAAGTGGTGCAGTTCTGTGCTTAGGAGAAATAGTTTTACACATTTATGGGGGTTGTTTCATCTTTTATCCCTTGTGGCTTACAAAAATTTGGGGTAAAAGTGACTTTTTTGAGAAAATTTTCACCTTTTTTCCCTTTTGGGGCCTAATTGAATCAAACAACTATTGGGGCAACTACACAAATTACACCTTGCTAAACTCTCCAAGGGGTGTACTTTCCAAAATGGTGTCTCTTGTTGGGGCTTTCCTCTGTTTTGGTACCATTATGGCTTTCCAAATGCATCCTGACACATGAAAACTTTTTCAGCCATATTTGCCCTGCAAAAACGAAACAATGCTCTTTCCCTTCCAAGTGCCCCCCTGTGCCCGTGCAGCAGGGTACAGTGACAAAATGGGTATTTGCATACTCAGGAAGAATTGCCCCCAACATTGTAAAATGCATTTTCCTTTTTAACCCATTGTGAAGGTGCAAATTTTAGTGTTCAATGAATCTATTGTAAGATAAAATTACATTTCTGTAATTTCACTTTCATTTATCTTTCACCCTCATGAAACGCTCATAGGGTTAACAAAATTCCCAAAGGTTGTTTTGAATATTTTGAGGGGTGTAGTTTCTGAAATGGTGTCATTTGTGGGGGGTTTCTGTCATGTAGGCCTTATAAAGTCACTTCTAACTAAATTGACCCTCCAAAAGTAGGTTTTGATGATTTTCATGAAAATCTGAAAAATTGCACCTAAAGTTATAAGCCTCCTAACATCCTAAAAAAAGGAAAAGATGTTTGAAAAATGATGCCAAGTTAAAGCAGACATATGGAAAATGTTAGTTATCAAGTTATTTTAGTGATATGACCAACTTTTCAAAAAGCAGAACATTTTGAATTTGGAAAACATTGTTTTTTTCAAAAATTTTGCCAAATTTCCATTTATTTCATAAATAAATACTAAATATATTGATTAAATTTCTCAACCAGCGTGAAGTACAATGTGTCATGAAAAAACAATCTCAAAATCAACTGCATATGTTAAAGCGTTCCAAAGTTATAACCACTTAAATAGACACATGTCAGATTTTAAAAAATGGGCCGTGTCAGGAAGGTGAAAAGTGGCTTCAGCGTTAAGGGGTTAACTTTGTTACCTTTATCCAGTAGGTTATTTGCTATACCCCTCAGATTACCTCAGAGCTGCAATAATGTGCTCATGTGTGTAAAGATCCATTGAACAGCAATGTGTCAGAGTTTAGTGAAACAAAAAAAGGAAAGTTTTCAAGTACCCTGGCTGGTCCCGAAGTAGTGGAGGCTCCTTTGGATGGAGTGCACACGTGTGGTTGGCTTCATCCATAGATATCCAGATAAAACAACATTATTTTCCTTTATTTATCATCATTAAAAATGTACAGGGTGTATGGAGGGAAACCTTGTTTAGGATTTTACATCACGCCTACTATGGTTTCAACATACCCAAGGCACCTTCCAAACCCGATAGGCTAACAGCATGCCCGAAGTGTTCAGAACCAAATACAGACCTTTGGCATCACTCGCAAAACTACTGGCAATCAATCAAAGAACATATCTATACTCACTGGAAAGTTAACTTACCTATGGACCCACTGCTTTTTCTCTTGCATATTGAAGAGAGAGGGGACGATCAAGAAGAGGATTACAACATCCGCTTAGACATTCATGCCCTACTATTAGTAGCAAAACGGTGCATAATGAACCATTGGATTCAATCGTCCATACCCACTGTTACGGAAGTAGTATCACAAATGAGAAATTTGGTTAGGTTAGACCGACTGGAAACCCTACGGCATAAAGAAAAGCAGGCCAAAGGTTTCTTCAGAAAATGGAAAACGTTTATTACCACACATATGTCAAGGGCAGAAATTATAGAATTAGTCACACCATTCCGTCTAACTGAATGGTACAACACAAATTTCTCAGAGGCACATTGGGAGCTCTACAAATATAATATTCAGAGTGATCACATTACAGAGGAACAGTGCTCCCCCCCCCCCTCCAAGATAGACCAAGCAGTGGGTCCTAGCAATATAGTGATAAGCACAAATAAAACAACATCCCCCACCTCCCCTAGGGAGTCTTTACTTTCATGTTATCTCATGTCATTTCATGTACAAAGTTCAAAGCCCCTTAACATCTTACAAAAATGAGAGGATCCAAAAAAATACCATATCAACATAAACCAGACATTCGGTTAATGTCAGTTATAAAGTTTTTTTGCTGTTATAATTATGTATGGAAAAATTTTGAATTTCGAAAATCGAGAATTTTTCCAAATTTTCACCAAATATCCTTTATTTTCATTAACCCCTTCCCGACATTTGACGTACTATTACTGCATGGCGGGAGGTGCGTTCCCGCAATATGCAGTAATAGTACGTCAAACTTCTGGCCCTGGCTCCTGAATGGAGCCGGGGCCAGAAGCTGCGGGTGTCGGCTATATATTATAGCCGACACCCTCCTCTAACACCCGCGATCGGAGATTTCTCTGATCGCGGGTGTTTACCCCTAACACGCCGCGGTCGCGCTGACCGCGGCATGCTTGGGGCATTTAACTGGATTCGGACCCCCCTGCGGCGCTTACCGGGGGGGGGCCCGCTGCTCTGATCGCCAGTGCCCGGGGCTGCGCGATCTTCTTCCGGGTGCCGGGTCCGTGCCTTCTGGCAGGACCCGGCTGTGACACACTGAGCATGCGCAACACTTGTTCAAGCTAACCTGTAAAAGTAAAGAAAAAAAAGTTAAAAACACTGAATAAACACAATTTTTAATATAAATAATTAATTAAATAGAGTTAAAGTCCCCTAAACACAAACATTCCCTATACACATCTAATAAAGTAAAAATACCTGAAACCCCCCACAAATCAACAAAACCCCCCACATATTTGGTATCGCCGCGTCCGTAACAATCTGTACAATAAGTCAGAAACAACTCAACACATAAAAAATAAGCCCTAAACTAGCTCTGTCAACCAAAAAATATTAAGGTTAAGTTCCCGAAAAGATGGAGATGCAGAAACAAATGAGATTTCCTCTATATTAGTTTTTCTCCAGTAAAATTGTAAAAATAAATGAAAAACTATATAAATGATGTATCACCGTAATCATAGTGATCTATAGAATGAAAATATCATAGTATTTTTAGTGTATGGTGTACGACCCCCAAAATATACAAAAAAAAGAAACCCCAAATTGACAATTTTCTTTTCCTCCATACATTAAAGAGTTAATAAAATCTCATCGAAAAGCTACAGACCCACTTAAATGAAGTATTTGTAAAGTGCATCTCATGTCGCAAAAAATAAGCCCTTATATGTCCAAATTGCCAAAAAAATAAAGATTGTATAGCCATTATAAAGTGACAATGCATAATCTGCTCTGAATGGCGCAGCTCCCCCCTCGATGCCCTGGCGTGTGCCCATACAGCAGGTTACCACTACATATGGGGGATTGTTATATGCAGGAGGGATTGGGTATCAAACTTTGTGGAGCGTTTTGGTATTTTATCCACTGAGAATTTGTACATTTTATGAAAAACACATTAATTTAGCCAAATAAAATGTAATTTCGAAATTGCATCCGATTTTGTTTTAACCCCTGTAAACCAATTAAAGGGTTAACAAACTTCATAAAAGTTGTTTTACGTACGTTGAGGGGTGTAGTTTCTATAATGGGGTAATTTATGGGGTTTTACTTTATTTAGGCCTCTCAAAGTGACTTGAAACCTGAGCAGGTCCCTCAATAGCAGGATTTTGCTTTTTTTATGAAAATGTGAAAAATTGCACGTGACGTTCAAAGCCCCATAACAGCTTACAAAAATAAGAGTATGCATAAAAAACCACGGAGGTATAAAGTAGACATTTGGTGAATGTTAGTTATTACGTTTTTTGGTGTTATGACTCCAAATTTTGAATTTCGAAAATTGCTAATTTTTCCAAATTTTCACCAAATATCTGATTTTCTCATAAATAAATGCAAAACATTCCACCAAAATTTTTTAACTAACATGAAGTACAATGTGTCACGAGAAAACAATTTCAAAATCACTTGGATATGTTAAAGCGTTCCAAAGTTATAACCATTTATAGTGTCAGAGGGAAGATTTGAAAAAATGGGCCGTGTCAGGAAGGTGAAAAGTGGCTTCGGCGTTAAGGGGTTAATAAACGCAAAATATACCACCACATTTTTTCAACTAACATGAAGTACAAAGTGTCACAAGAAAACATTTTTTTCTTAAGTAGTTCCGAAGTTATAACCACTTATAGATGTGATGGCGAACCTTTTAGAGATTGAGTGCCCAAAATGAGACCCAAAACACACTAGCTTTTAACAAAGTGCCAACACGGAAATTTTGGCAGTAACAAACTTATTGCTACCAGAATCTTTGAGCTCCAATCTGACCCTGTCCACATCTTCTCACTCTTCGGACAGGACCAGGCAGCACAGGATGGCTAACTTTAAAATATCAGGGCACTACTTGGACTGCTTGAGACTGCAGGAAAGTGCCATGTCTGGTAAACTCTGTGCCTGGGAGACAGCCCGCGTGCCCACAGAGAGGTCTCTGCTATAGGTGCCATAGGTTTGCCACCACTGACTTATAGTGACACAGGCCAGATTTGAAAAAAATGGGCTGTTTCAGGAAGGTGGAAAGTGGCTTCGGCGTTAAGGGGTTAATATTTGTGACTAGAGATGGGCTAATCGATTCTAACGATTCAAAGTGGAAGAAACTAGTTAATCTGACTCTACCTTACGAGAATATAGTTTACAAACACCGCGACTGCCCGGATAAGTTCCGAAAGGTGTGGGGCTCTTGGTGCTCTTCCCCAGATACCCTTTTTAATGTTCGCAGTCTGAGAGAGTCTATGGTCCCTTTTCAGTGAGTGCAATATTCGATGGAGGTTATATTACTATAATTTTACATATTACAGTTGGGCACCCTTCCTGCACTCCTCTGTGCACTGTCAGCAGGAGGGATTCCTTGCTCTCCAGAAATAGGGTGGTGGGTTACCTTGTTGCCTAACCATTGTTACTACCTTTTCTTTAACTCCATTTCTCTCTTGACACCTCTCGACCAGGTTGGTTACTGTTCTATGTATGGTTTGGGGAGGGATTTACTGGATCGCTGTTTTTGTACAGATGTTATCACACATGACAAATGACTGTGTAAAGATATATGCTGTCATATCTGATGTACCTCAGCTAATGATACTTGTTTTGTGATGTTGCCCCGTTTCATTTCTGTGCCAATAAAGCGATTAAAAAAAAAAAAAAAAAGCTTAACCACAGACACATTTGATAACTGTTACAGTTGTTTATTGTAGCCTAGGACTAAAGTACAATAAATTACCAATATCCAGTGGTCCGTATGTAAGTCGAGTGTTCTTAAGTAGGATACCGCCTGTATTCTTCACTGCATGGGGGTAGTGTACCTCACTGTATGGCTGTATTCTTCACTGCATGGGTGTAGTGTCCCTCACTGCATGGGGGTAGAGATACGAAATTTGTATAGGTTTTATAATGTTTTTATACATTTACAAAAATTAAAACCTGCTGTACAAAAAAATATATATATTTTGCCATCTTCTGGCACGTATAACTTTTTTATACTTTGGTGTACGTAGCTGTGGGTGGTGTAATTTTTTGCGACTTTTGATGAAAGGGGGGTGATTAGAATTTTTAGGTTTTTTTAATTATAATTTTTTTTTTACTTTTTTTATTTTTACTATTTTTTAGACTTCCTAGAGTACTTTAACCCTAGGTTGTCTGATCGATCCTACCATACTACAGTACGGTCGTATGTGGGGATTTCCCTCCTTAGTCATTACAATGTGCTGATTACACATTGTAATGAAGGGGTTAAACCGAGGCTGTCATGTTGACAGATCGCTGCTCCCTGATGACGTCACGTAGAGCAACGATCATCGGAATGATGGCGCGCCCATGCACCGCCATCTTTTTGAAGCCGCCGGTGGCGTTCTACAGGTTAACACGCGCGATTGTTGCTAGCACCAAACACAGGTGTTACCGTGATTCGCTTCAAATCGAATTTTCTAGGAAAATTTGGCGAACCGGGTTGAATTGAATTTTCTCTAATTCGCCCATCTCTAATGCTGACCAATCCTGGTTTTAGGCCTTTAAATGGTACAGCCTATGTATATAAATCTGCACTGTGTACATCGTATTCTATACACTACATGTGTATATTTTTATTTTCTGATTCTTCTCTCCTTTAATATCAAAGGTAAGTGTTTTGTTAGTAGCAAAACAGCATACATTGCAGGGGGACCCCCCACATTTGTAAAAGCCTTTTATAGACAGCCATGTTTCAGCTGCAGGTTTGGTAGTAATCATACTGGGAGACAAAATATTAGCCAAAGATTGTCCCCGTTTGGCTACACCTCTATATCTGTCTTTCATAATTTTATGTAAAATAGTATCTTGATCTTTTAAGGGTTGTCCAACCTTATTTTAACCATACCAAGGCTTAAGGAATAGCCGAAACGCGTAGATGTACACCCTGTACATTATTAATGATGATAAATAAAGGAATATAACGTTGTTTTATCTGGATGTGCTACGAAGCATTTCTTTTTGGACTTTCTGTGTCAGAGTTTAGCGCAAGTCCAGTGTGATGATAGATCACATTGGACTTGCACGAGAAAAATGCTTGTTAACAAGGTTACTGAAGTTGCATTCACATGTTCCTTTGACACATGCGTTTTCAAGCACATCATGGCAGCTGAGAAGAGGAGAAATGCCTAAATACATTGCCAATATTGCGTTTACACAATACACACGTTAAAGCGGTTAACTTATTTGTTAACACATACATTTTGTAAACTCAATGTTGACAGGAATTTAATTAGGCAATCTAATCACAGCTGCTGATACATGATGATACATTTGAAAACACATGCGTTAACGCAACATGTGAACACATCCTAGCAAATGTGGCAGAGGCTGTAGTAGGATAACTTCACCACTGCATCTCTGTATACAAATGCGGTGTGGGGGATATTATAGGGGCATAGTGTCACAAGAAGGGCAACTACCTGGCAGCCATTAAAATAGGTTTTATACTTTGTGGGAAGGGGTACAGTTTGGAGATATGGAAGTAATTCTAACTGCACAACATTAAAATCCCCACGTCTTGCAAGGTGGAGCTCTAAATAAGTGATTGAGAGGCTCCTGCAGCATCAGGCTCCATAGTTACGATGTACTCGCGATTAACTGGAGAATAAGGTAAACTTCCTAATCAACGTCTCCGGCGCCCGCTGCCCGCACCAAAGATGTCTGCTGTGAATCATCAGCGCAGGCTGCACGTCCCCGTCTCCTACCACGTGACTGCATGACACGGAAGCTGCAGCCTCTGGACGGGAGAGTGCTGGAGAGTGAGGGGCGCAGGTAAGCGGCTGAGGGGAATGGGGGCAGTCATATAGAGGGGCGCTGTGTACACTAGCGGTCTCTGTACAGCCAGGGGGCGCTGCTGAGTAATGTCTGATCGCCATAGTGGTCTGTGGCCTGTGCGGCACTTACTTTTCTTATCAGCGATGCACTATGTGGTCCTATGAAGGAATGTTATGCTGTTAGCTATGAGTCATTACAGTTAATCCCTGCATCGGGACTTTGCTACTTATTCTACTGTGACGGTCACTGTATTCCCCTTTTAGTGACTCCCCCTTCCTCACATAGTGTAACATCCCCTTCCTGTGACACCCTTCCTACCATGTATAATGCCCCCAGTATATAGCCAGCCCCTACCCTAGTATATTAAAATAAACTCAATACTCACCTTTCCAACATCCCCCGCAGGGCTTTTTCTTTCTTCCTATGCTCCTGCAGTGCGAGGTCCATGCGCACGGCGCACACACTGATGCAAACTGCTGTCATAGGTGGTGGTTGAACCCAAGGACAATATATATATATATATATATATATATATATATATATATATATATATATATATATATATATCAGATGAATTCAATAAAATGTGTGTGCGCAGATGATAAAACCCCTTTAAAGGGAACCTGTCTCCACATTTGCTCATACACAGCCAGTGACAGGTTCCTATAGAGCTCTATTAACTCATTGACAACCTTCTTTTAGCTAAAAAATTGCTCGCTTACATCCACATAAATCAGCTTTTATCCTATACCACCTGGCATCAAAGATGGCACATCCTGCTAGGCCAGTCTCTCCCATCTAATCCTCCCCACGCCTTATGCCTTACTGGGCACAGTTCATGTCATGTGACTAGAGTGACATCTCAGTTCCCTTACCGTCTTAACAATAGTAAACTGTACCCCATGCATGTATCTGACCACATGAAGTCACATCCCACTCCATGGACTTCTACTCCTCTCCATCCTCCATGAAGGCTGCTGTGATTTCATGTAATCACATACATATTGTACCGTTTGCTATTGTTAGGTTGAAAGACCTGCAATTATGTCACGGGTCACATGTCATGAATGTAACACAAGACACTGTGTAAAATGATTGACGCAATATTTCAAATCTGTACATAGAGGTTTATGTGTCTTTAGTTAAATATTACCAGGTAGTCCCTAGGTACAAGGATGCAGGGCAGTGATATGAAGAGACACAGAGCTGTCAGTCAGAATAATGGGGAGTGGTTCACTGGCAGCCTGAGAGAGAGAAGTGTCACAAACACCAGACATGAGTCACACAAGCTAATTTGCATATCAGAAAAATAACGTATGTTATTAAAGTGTAGTGCCCCACTGGCAGCTTATTTTAGGTGATATGCGGAGTACTTGTAACCCTTTATCAGCAGGCATTGGTAGTCAGGGTGGGCAAAATCTGGTCCTCTTTAAGGCCTCTTCATAGACCCCATTGATTATATCACCTCATGTGGGCCACCACCTCATGCCTCCTTCCTGTAGACCCCTCCCTAATGCCCTCCCACTCAGTACCCCCCTCACTGATGTCTCTGTGTAGGCTCTTCCTGATAATGCTCCCTTCCCACCATTCCTCACATTATGGCCACCCTATCCACCTCCTTTCCATTTCCTTTTGCTCAGTTACTCATTTATCCCTGTTCCCTTACTGCAGGTCTTTTATCTTCTCTGCTGCTTCTACGTGCAGCTATGAATCCGGTAGGCATGATTAAGTCAGCAGATTACACTCGCCCCCAAAACACAACAATGGTGGTGCGGACAGCACACAGATACCTGCTTCAGCACTAACAATAGTGAATTTCCACAGAATCAGCATGGTGACATGCTCACAGCTACCACAGACATGCATTGCATGCAGGCACGGTGCAGTGAGCACACATTTGTCCGACCGCTCCGTGTCTGAGCCGAGCAGCCACGCTGTAGAATATCCTTTCCCTGCCCAGATTATGGAGCGGTCGCTCAGCTTCCCTATGCAGCGCTCCCTATGCCCCTTCTTCTCCAGCTGATTTGTGGCACACATCAGCTCGCGCAGGCATGTGCATGCGGCCGCACTGTTTAATACTAGCAAGAGCTGCTTAATCTAAGATAGTTTTCTCTGCCTTAAACCATTGGTTTACATTATACCACATTTTTCACCAAAAAGCTAACACACATATATAATATAATAAATATAGTGTGGTTTACAAATCTACCCAGTCACACCCCCATTTCCTTGTAATAAAAATGCTTAGGGCAAAAATGAATAGTAAATATGGTACACAGCATGTAGAGTATGTACCCAGAGTAGTGCAAGTATTTTCCTATAATAGACATGGCAGATCCCCATCATAGGGGCAGTGTGTTTGTAAGCAGTAATGGCTCCACTGACTTGACAATGCTGCTGAATCCTGCTGCCATTTTTATATGTTACAGATTGGGTCATTTTAGCTTACGGTAGTTTTCTTGTTGATCCTTAGATATATTTGAAAGAAATGAAACAAGCCCATGTAAAGTGAAAGTAAATTCTTTGCATTATAACCACACCTTCTGTCACACCTTTTTCTATTATTTTTTATTCTGCTATCTCACAAACATAAGTACATGACCTTGAGGTCAAGGCCACCACAGTGGGCTCATGAACCGTGACAGACATCAGTCAGTCAGCGCTTTTTTTGTTGCTGCTGTCTGCTCTGAAATAAAGTATACGTCCAGCTATGGGGAACAGATGCCACTGTATAGCCTTAAAAACACCTGGTTTTAAAATTGGTTTAAAGGACATCTAGCGCTAGGATGAAAGATTATATGCAAATGAGCCTGAGGGGCTCCCACACACTCATTTACATACAGCCTTTCATCCTGGTGGTAGATGCCCTTTAAATCTGTCTCTGGCATTAATCTGGATAATTTCACCCCAGTATTTTCAATGACGTTTTTGCGCATTCCTTCTATTGATGGCCTATCTACAGTATGGGAGGGATGACGCCAGGCCAATGAGTGGTACCCGCCTGGCATAGCAAGGAGCTGGAAGCAAATGGCTTTGTGCTGTGTGTTGTAGAGGGGCGCCATAACTGCATGCTTCACTCCCCTTCCCCTACATTTAGCACAGTGGGCCACTACACAGAGCCATCTGCTTCTTGTGTTCAGTCACTGGCCATCCAGAAATCAGATATTGATGAGGTAAAAGCTGTGGCAATTACATTACATTGCATCTTACTTTATTTCTCCAGACTCTGTAACTAATGTGTTCGCTTGTACTTTCCAGTATAGACAAGGAGCCTTCTGACCAGGCAAGATGCAGAGCACGGCAAACTATCTATGGCTGCTATCTGATATATTGGGGCAAGGAGCCACAGCCAATGTGTTTCGTGGTCGCAATAAGGTATACATTGTTTTTTGTTTTTTTTTAAATCAAATGAATTTTTATCTGAGCTTTTGTAAACACAAACAGGTGGTCATGCATTATCGCTCAGTTAGCAAGGTATGTTACATGTGGAATGTTGCACATGTATTACACTGTACCTTAACAACCTCAATCAGTCACAATAAAACCATAAAAACAATATTTGACAGTATTGGATCTACTGTATGTTTTTAAGCAAATTGCAATGACCAAGAACATTTCCCCCCACCCTCCCACCCCAGAGTCCGCTCCCGAGGACTGGGCTAATATGCCCCAAGGCACTTCATTCCAAGTTTCCACTTAGGTGGCTAAAGACAGTTTGTATTGCAGGCTCGCTCTGAGTTGGAGCAAGGATCGTGATGGCAGTCCAGGAACATCCATCCATTTCCCCCATATTTTTTCGAATTTGGCTGTGGAATTTCTGTTCAAATACGTTCCGTATTGAAGTCTAATAACATTGTTAACCCTATCTATATATTTCCTTAGTGCCGGAGGCCTTGGCTTAGAGACAGTTGAATCCCTATAATGTTGGAGGATGAAACATTATTTAAATCAAGGATTCCTAATAAACAAGTGAGGGGTGTTGCTGGTATGGCAACTGAAAACACTCTACTCAGAAGTTCTAGCACTTCCTTCCAGAGTCCTTCTAATTCCCCACACTCCCACATCGTGTGCAGAATACTCGCCTCTTCAATCCCGCACCTGGGACAGGATGAGTCCCCATGGACCTCTATTTTAGATAATAGTTGTGGTGACCTGTATGCTCTATGTCACATGAAGAGATGTGAGATCCTGTAAGGCTCACTTGGAGACAGAGTTGGTACAACCTCCAAGCAGTCAGACCACTGCTCATGTGGAATAGGTCCAATATCTCTCTCCCATTTGGTGCCGCATTTCACTGGTATATTTTCAAATGTTTTGTTTAATAATACTGGGTTATAGAAGGAAATTAACCCTTTAGTAGTAGTAGTGGACAACAATGCCCTATTCAGAGCGCCACAGGGCCCTAACGTTATCGGCGTCAATCTATGCTGAGTATCATAGGCATGTTGTAAAAAGGTAAACATTGTTAAACATTTTTATGGATGAAATAGTTTTTTGGGTTTTTTTGCCTAGTGCATTTTTCTCTCAGTGCAGGTGCTGATGTATACAACAGTTTAGCATCACATAGATATTTATTTTAAATGCACAGGATTAGATTCGGCTGCACCAAAATCAGCAACTTAATCCACATGTTTAAAGGAACATGTCACCACGCAAACAGTATCTTCATTTGTAATATGTACGCAGGCTCGGACTGGCCTGGCGGGGGGCCGGGGTATTCCCCGGTGGGCCCCTGTCGCGGACACCCAGAGTCCGATTGGCGCTATTGTAACACCAGCGCCGGGCCCCAGACTATTTTGCAGAGGCCCTGGCCTGGCACTGCAATAGCGCCAATGATAATCTTCTCGGTGCCACCATGGGCCCCGGCCGACACCCAGCAGTATGGCAGGGGCCTCTGTCCATCCGGACAGGAAGCTCCTGCCCGGGATACTATAGTGCTCGATGCGGCCATTTCCGGCCGCTCGAGCACTATTACTAGAGCGATGTGGCCGGAAGACAACCCCGGCGCACATCGCTCTTTGAACTTGGATGCGCGGCCGCGTGATGACGTCACCACGCGGCCGCGCACCCTTTCCTGCCCGACCGCGGCAAGAAGGATGAAGACGCAGGAGCAAGAGGTGAGTACAAGATTTTTTTATTTTAACAGCAGTAAAACATGGTGGGGCCAAATATATACAATAATTAATTGAGGGAGCAGGCAGCATATTCATTCATTATGGGAGGCAGCATATTCAATAATTGTGGGGGGCAGTATATCATATAATTTACTATGGGGGGCAGTATATTCAATAATTTATTATTGTAGGCAGTATATCCTATAATTTATCATGGGGGACAGTATATTAAATAATTTATTATGGTGGGCAGTGTATTCAATAATTGTGGGAGCAGCATATTCATTAATTATGGGGGGCAGTATATTCAATAATTTATTATGGGGGCAGTATATTCAATTATCACGGGCGCAGTATATTCAATAATTCATTTTGGGGGCAGAATATTCAATAATTATAGGGGCAGTATATTCAATAATTCATTATGGGGGCAGTATATTCAATATTCATTGTGGGGGGTACCAGTATATTTATTAATTATTTAAGGCCCAATATATAAAATGGTTGACAAGGGGTGTAGTATATTAAATAAATTGAGTCGGGGGCCAATATATTAAGAGTGTGGTCACATGTAACGCTGTGTTTTCCAGCGCAAGCGCTAGCGCAGGGGCCATGCCTCGGCCCGAACCTATTTGCGTGAACAATGATACTGTTAACGCTAATGAGATCAGGCCGCGGCACAGCCCCCTATGCTACTGGTATGTGTGACAGTACCCTTAATTTATTTGGGGCCCGGTATATTAAATAATTAAGGGGGCCAGTATATATAATACATTAGTGGCCCAGTATATTAACCCCTAAATGCTCCCTGCAGTAATATTACTGAATGGAGCTGTTAAGCATGTGTGGAAAGGGCACAGGACGAGCTCTCGTCATACAGACATGGGTTTTGCTGCACATTGCAGCAATAGCCCACTTTTAGAACCCAGAATCGGCACAAACCTGTAAGTTTTAACCCCTTGACCACAGCTGGTGGAGTATATATGATATATCTGTGGAGCACAGTGTGGTCAGTTGTGGTGTGAGGGGTATATATGAAATATGTGGGGGGGTACAGTGTGATCATTTGTGGTGTGAGGGGTGTATATGATATATGTGGGGGTACAGTGTGGTCAGTTGTGGTGTAAGGGGTATATATGATATATGTGGGGGTACAGTGTGGTCAGTTGTGGTGTGAGGGGTGTATATGATATATGTGGGGGTACAGTGTGGTCAGTTGTGGTGTGACGGGTATATATGATATATGTGGGGGTGCAGTGTGGTCAGTTGTGGTGTGACGGGTATATATGATATATGTGGGGGTGCAGTGTGGTCAGTTGTGGTGTGAGGGGTGTATATGATATACGTAGAGGAACAGTGTGGTCACTTGTGAGGTGAGGGGTATATAAAATATATGCGGGGGCACAGTGTGGTCAGTTGTGTATGTGAGGGGTATATATGATATATGTGGGGGCACAGTGTGATCAGTTGTGGTGTGAGGGGTATATATGATATATGTGAGGACACAGTGTGGTCAGTTGTGGTGTGAGGGGTATATATGATATATGTGGGGTACAGTGTGGTCAGTTGTGGTGTGAGGGGTGTAAATAATATACGTAGAGGAACAGTGTGGTCACTTGTGAGGTGAGGGGTATATAAAATATATGCGGGGGCACAGTGTGGTCAGTTGTGAGGTGTATATAGGATGATGCCGACCATGTCTGTTTTATAAATCCGCAGAGAGTCATGGATAGAAGAAGTCTCCTGGAAGATCAGAAAGAAGGGAGGAGACAACATCAGGGACGTCACCTGTAAGTCATTGGATCATATTGCGGCCTCTGTGCAGGACTGGTATATACTACTATATGGTCACTATATGCTGGTACATACTGTTCTGGTTGTAGGGTATCATTTAGTATTGAAGTATTATCCAGTCATTATGTAGTGGTGATAATCATGATGTAATGTTATTATTTGGGCCTTGTACAGAGGTGTCATTAGTGATATTGTCCTGTGCTCAGTGGTGTTTGTATTATAACAATATGGCGGTAAAGATCATCAGTAAGTGGAGTTTATATGTGGTAAATTGTTGGTAATACTGGTCTGTGTACAGAGTCTTGTCTTCATTATCAGGATGTGATGCTGTGGGTCGCAGTTTAGAGGGATTATTTGGAAATTGTAGCGCTATTGTTTGGAATATTGGTCTTGTCGTAGTTTTAATTGGTAACAGTACAGGCAGTCCCAAGATAGATTCTGCAAGTTTGTTCTTAAGTTGAATTTGTATGTAAGTTGTATACTTTATCATTGTAACTCCAGCTACATTTTTTTGTTCTCTATGGCAATTGTATTTTAAAAAGGCCACATTTACATTACAGTCTATGGGATGTATATGAGGCCGCAAGCTTGCAGTCGTATATATGTCCCCACATGTGTGGCATCTTACCTCTCCGTGCACATGGAAAAAATGTCCTACCTTCCCAGTTTGTGCAATGTACATTCCTCCTCCTCACCAGCACTGGACAGCGTCCAGTCTAAGTATGTGGTATCTCGTTACAAATATTGTTTTGAGAGGGGCCCCACATCGGCTGCCAAGCAGGGGGGCCCTGTCCTAAATGAGGTGCTCCATACTGCTGGGACCCTTAGTCTGGCCCTGCAGATACCTGAAGCTATTGCAGGGGCCTCCTACGATCGTCGCCCCCCAAAGGCAAGTTAAATGCCGCGGTGGCGCTGAGGTAGGTGG
Source organism: Engystomops pustulosus (assembly GCF_040894005.1). Lineage (NCBI taxonomy): Eukaryota > Metazoa > Chordata > Amphibia > Anura > Leptodactylidae > Engystomops > Engystomops pustulosus. Next base: position 88,505,105 of record NC_092414.1, on the reverse strand, counting down.
GCCCCCAGAATCTATTTCACTGGTGGGCCTTAGGCCCCCCAGTCCGACCCTGTATGTACGTCACCTGGAGGTCCCCTTGGTAAAAACAATTTGAGTCCTGTTCATTGTTTTCCATCTTTCCATTAACCCTTTATGACCCACTACAAGGACCCGGATTCCTTGGCTGTATGGGTCCCAGTAATTCCTCTTGGTGCCCTGGTTTTGTCCATTCTGTCCATTTTTGTAGATGCATAACTATGTCTACTGTCTATACAGGGAATATCGCTAGAATATCTAGAATATCTAGAATATCTAGATATTCTAGAATAGAATATCGCTAGAAAGTATTTATATAACAATTAAAGGAAACTAATCTGAAGAAATTGACTTAATAAACCAAAACCAGTATGTTGTCAAGCAGATCAATACCTTCTAGATCAGCGATGGCGAACCTTTTAGAGACCGAGTGCCCAAAATACAACAAAGACCCGCTTATTTATCGCAAAGTGCCAACAAAGAAATCTAATTAGCGATTTATACTCCCTTCTCTGTCACAGCTTTCATTCATATCAGCACCCTGAGGACAACAATAAAGCAGAAAATAGAAGAAATTTGGATGATCATTGTAGATTCTCTTCAGGGTCCCATAAACAGGAAGAATTGTCAGGGTCGGAGAAGGAGCTACAATGATAATCCAGATCTGTCCACACATTCCCACTCCTCCAGTATTCCCAGGTAGAGCTGTCACTTTAAAATAGCTCTGTGCACAGCAAGTCCTTGGCTGTCTGGGACTGCAGGAAGATACCTGGAATCATCTCTGGTGATGGCCCGGGTGCCCACAGAAAGGGCTCAGAGTGCCACCTCTGGCACCAGTGCCATAGGTTCGCCACCACTGTTCTAGATGTACCGTGTGATAAATTACTTGTGCCAAATAGAGGACAAGCAAATAAATTTGGAGTTGAAAATGTTGTTGTTAAAATAAAACTTTTGGTGCTATGTTTATATCATAGAAAACAGGAGACTTGTACGCTGTAAAAGTGTTCAACAATCTAAGCTTCCTTCGTCCTGCGGATGTTCAAACAAGGGAGTTTGAGGTGCTAAAAAAGCTCAACCATAAGAACATTGTCAAACTCTTTGCCATTGAGGAAGAGGTAATATTCTTTTTGTGTTGTAGTACAGCCTGCCTTTTCACAGAAATGTTTTTCACGAGCAAGTCTATTTTTTGTTTTTTTTGTATGAAAACGCCAGGATGCAGGGAGATTTATCAGATGTGTTTGAGAGCAGAACTGTTCTACGTGCCCATGGCAACCAATCAGAGCTCTGGTAGGTTCCCATGGGCAACTAGAACAGTTCTGCTCTCAGACACTTCTGATAAATCTCCCCCAAAGTGACTGTGTTGCATTTTTCTTTGGTCCATTGCCATACAAAACAAAAACCACAGATGAAAAGCACATTAAAAACTGCTCAATATTGTGCAATAAAAACAGACACTAAATTAAAATCCAAACACAACCTTGGTTTTAACATGGTAGGTACATTTTATTTATTTTTTCATCCTTAAAATCATTATTTCTAGTTCTTTGCATTATTATATGCATATTCTCTTAAAAATAATTTTATTTATATAGCGCCATCAAATTCCATAGGACATTACAAATGCTTCTAGACCTAAATGCTTGCATTCGGTAAGTAGCATCACATTTCTCTTTGTTAGAAAAACAAAACATGTGTTGCTGCTTGTCAGACACAAGTGTTTGGGGCTAAACACATATGTGTTTGAGGAGGAGTAACTTCTGATGTGCTTGATATGTCTTTCAAAACTAACATCAAGTGCATTGTGTGAATGCAGTCTTAATTAAATTAATTAAAATTTCACTTTCAGAATGTTTTATTTTTTCATTCCAGATGTCAAGTCGTCATAAAGTTCTGGTTATGGAGTTTTGCCCATGTGCAAGCTTGTACTCTGTGCTTGAAGAACCTTCAAACGCTTATGGATTGCCAGAGTCAGAGTTTCTTATTGTTTCTAGAGATGTTGGTATGTTTTATCCTCATTTCAATTTTTCCAAAATAAATCTAACATAGAGTGAAGGTTTCCTGTGACTTTAGGGTAGGCCATCAATATTGTATCAGTGGGGGCCTAAGTCTTGACTTCCCCTTTGTTTGGGGTATGGTACTCAGATGAGTGCTGCTGCCTCTCTGTGACCTCCCGTTTATCAATTACCTGGATTTTCTGCCGTAGAGTCCTATCAAATAAACTGAAGGGGTGGGTGTGCTTGTTTCCTTTCAGGGATCTGATATTTATTACCTATCCTAAGCTTAGATTATTATCCATAATAATGTCACAGAAGACCCTTTACCTTTTCAATGTTTCTGAATTTTGCTTTTTAGATGTAGAGAGAGATTGCTGATCCAATAAAAAATTGCATTATTCAGATTATTTCTGCAACAGTAAAAATAAGGGAAAGTCAATCAGATCTGGGAAAACATCTTTCATACATGTTCTGAATGATGCAACATTTTTAATTAATCCTGCCTCTAAAGTATGTATTTAGTTATCAGAAATAATATAATGAGGGCAATGGATCAAGAAGTGACGCATTTATAAAATTGGCATTTTACCTATTGATTATTGCTTTCAAAAGACATTTATTGAAATATAATTATTCAGCGCTGAAGGCAAGTTCTATACTTATTGTGCTACCTTTTTCTCCCAGTGGCAGGAATGAACCACCTTAGAGAAAATGGAATAATACACAGAGATATCAAGCCTGGGAATATAATGCGTGTAATTGGTGAAGATGGGCAGTCCGTCTATAAATTAACTGACTTTGGTGCAGCCAGGGAGTTGGAGGACGATGAGCAGTTTGTCTCTCTCTATGGCACTGAAGAATATCTGGTATTTGACAAATAATCTGTCCTTTGCTCAATAAGTAAACTTTGATTATCTTTTTATTATCAGAAAAACAAAGTAAATGATCTCAACCTACGTGAAGGGAGTTTCCAAATCTCTACTTGTAATCTATTAATCCTTTCTTGTTTACATATAAGGTTACAATCTGGTTATGTGGTGATAACACAAATGCATGGCCTATAACAGTAGTGTTATCTCTATCACATGTGATAATCATCAACTTTTGTAGGGAAAAATATTAACTGACAACAAATAGACCAAGGCAAGCAGTCAGCTCTTTGTAATACATAATAATAATAATAATTCTTTATTTATATAGCGCACACAGACTACGCAGCGCTGCACAGAGCTTGCCAAATCAGTCCCTGCCCCCAATGGGGCTCACAATCTAATCAACCTACCCGTATGATTTGGAGTGTGGGAGGAAACTGGAAGAAACCCACGCAAACATGGAGAAAACATACAAACTCTTTGCAGATATTGACCGTGGGACTTGAACCCAGGTCTGCAGCGCTGCAAGGCTGTAGTGCTAACCACTAAGCCATTGTAAATATTAAATTTGTTTTAGAAGAGAAGAGACAATGTAGAGAGAGTTTGGAGTTTTGTAACCACTGGCTATATTCATCTCTTTGCTAATATGAGGAGGTAGCTCTTTTCTAAGTTTGGATAATCAAAATGTAATTTTTTTTTTATATAGCACCCAGACATGTATGAGCGTGCAGTGCTTCGAAAAGAACACCAGAAGAAGTATGGAGCCACTGTGGATTTGTGGAGTATTGGAGTGACATTCTACCATGCAGCGACTGGAAGTCTTCCTTTCAGACCTTTTGAAGGCCCTCGCCGTAACAAAGAAGTCATGTATGTGTGGTTTATCGGTTGCAACATTTAATGCTATTTTAAGTGACTATTTTGTTTTGTCTTTTTTTCTTTAAAGCAGGAGCCATAGTTAGATGTGCTCATTCAGATGGGCGTTTTTACCATCAGTAGGCTATGATATTTTGCCTGAATTGTTCTTGCTTAAAAAAACTCCAGTCATGGGATATCTACAGTGTACACAAGCATTGATGTCTATAGTTTATGCACAAGATAATGTGTCACGTTTTGTTTGCTTTCCATCTGTCAGACTAGTGGGAGTGGCAAAATACAGTAGTGGTTGGAAAATTTGTTTTGTACAAAAATTAAAATGATACTCAAAATAAACGCATTTACATACAAAGTTTTTTTTTTTTCTTACTATAGGTACAAAATTATTACTGGGAAGCCATCTGGGGCAATCTCAGGTGTTCAAAGAGCTGAAAATGGTCAAATAGAGTGGAGCCGGGATTTGCCTCTTAGCTGTAATTTGTCCTTGTAAGTACATTTAAATGGAGAAATGCACACATTAAATATGTCATTAATTTTTTTCTGAGAATAATAATTAATTGGCACGGAAGTATCAGCTGGAAAATAAAAACTAATGGATCTGTGGCGTGTGGGCTTAACCCTACAAAACATATTTAGTTTGGATAGGTAAATTGTGCTAATTTTCTCTTTTTGTATTTTGAATAATGCAATTTGTTTTTTTTGGTCTTTTTTTTTTTTTTTTAATTCTGTATCTTTTTTTATTAATATATCTTTCCTGTTCTCTTTTCAGTGGGTTACAGTCCCTTTTTACACCAGTCCTGGCGAATATTTTAGAAGCTGATCAGGAGAAATGTTGGGGTTTTGAGCAGTTCTTTGCTGTGACTAATGATATATTTGAGCGGATAGTAATCAATGTCTTTTCTCTTCAACAAATGACCTTACACAAGATATACATTCATGAGCTTAATATGTAAGTTGGAGATTGAGCAGTTGGAACCATATTAAGATCATCTGAACATGTTGAGTATTATGTGCAGGTTTATCTGCACAGGAAAACTAAAAATAATTTGCAATTCTTGCACACAAAGCAAAAGATTTTTTTTTTACAAAAAAAATAGTGGTACACTTTTTTTTTCATTTCCTTGTGTTAAATACTGACCTCAAAAAGATTTATAAAAAACTGATAAATATCTGCAGTATTTCATGCAGATTGCCTTCATGAAAACTTGCATTGTGTACAGGTAACCCTTAAAGTACATCTACCATTAGTTTACTTGTAGTAGACGTTTCCTGTAGACTTCCTCCAGACTTTTTTTAATTATAAGTCTAAAGAAGCATCGTCCCTCAGGAATTTCTACTATTAAAACTGATGGTAGATGTCCGTTAGCCTTGATGAAAAGTTTTCCTTCATCCTCCCTGGAAAACATATTTGCATGGTTATAATTAAACCATAAAATATAAAAATCATAAAATATAATATACATAATATATTACAAAATTATTTAGGGATTTCCCTTTTAAGCAAATACAGCTATGATGTCCCCTGAAGGGCACACAATATTATTTTAGCTGTACTTTGCCATATCAGTTTATTATTTGCAATGTGTTAGTTACAGCTTTTTCCCATATAATAAAAAGGGTTATTTGTATCTGGGCATTGACATTTAATTGAATTTGCCTGCTATATAGTTCTTCAATTGGAAAAAAAAAATATGTACGTGTGTGAAAATAACTTCCTATAAATGTAGTCATGTTGTCCTTTAGAAACGAGATTGTTGTCCTTGGATATGACCATTTCACTAGGAAAGAAATTGTATTTGCATATGAAATGCATGTGCAGTCGTCCTGCAGTAATGAGCGATGAATCCAGGGGTCGGGCACCTCAATAAAGAAATCTACCATCAAAATCAAGCATGGCTATACCAAGGGCACTTACTCATAGATCTAGGCAATGCAACTGTGGTAATGTTCTAATATTTGTTATCCATGCCCTCCTTCCTTCTAAAATCAACTTTTAAAATTTTAGAACGAGAAGTAACTCTCCCTCTCCAAGATTCTCCATGCTGCAGCATCACAGAATGTTAAAGTGTGCAGGAGCACTTCTCCTCCCACTGTGTGCTGAAACTTAATCTGCTGCAGTGACATTATATCAGGCAGAGGGAGGGGGAAGTGCTAATGGAGAATAGGGGGGAACTGTGTGATAGCCTGTGAATCTGCAGCATTTGGGTGCTCTGGTAAAGACTAATTTAGAAAGTTGATTAGTTAAAGTTGATAAAATGATTACCACAGTCACTGTGTCTGGATCTATGAGTAAGTGACCCTGGTATATCATGCTTGATTTTGATGGTAGATTTTCTTTGTCACTATACCGTAGTAGCGCTGCTCAGCCCCGCCCCTCTCCATAGGCATATACGGCGCCATATAACGTAGAAAGATAGGACATGTCAATGGGAATGGGAGGGGTCATCCCTCCTGTAGCTGTGCGGGCATACGTCAGTGTGAATACAGCCTTGGGCTGTATTCACATTAACGAGTGCCTGCTGTACTGCACTACTGTGGGCACACGTGGCCGTCAGGGAGAGGAGGAGGGGATGAGCGCCGCTCACCCCTGCCCCTCTCCACAGTAATAGCATGGCGCCATATTCCGGCGATAGATAGGACATGTCCCATCTTTCTCTCAGCTATGGAGCGGTACGATGCCGTACGTGTGCGCCCATTGCCGTGTATGGGAGTCGTATATATGCCATATATATGTCGGCCATATATACGTCCCCCATACATTTGTGTGAATGTAGCCCTACTCATGGCTGAGTAAGCTGTTTTTATGGAGCTGGATGCTTCAACCCCTTTTCTTAGTTTTCTTGGAAGGTATGGTATCCAGATATTTATGTTCCTAAGATTTATGATGCTTGCACATTTAAGTTATTGGTTTTTTTTTTCTTTTTTAATTAATCTCAGGCCTACAGAGTTTCATGATTTGGTGTACAAACAGACAAAAATCCCATCTCAGAACCAAGAGCTGCTCTTTGAAGGTAGAAGACTAGTTTTAGAGCCGGGGAGACAAGCAAAGCATTTCCCTGTAACTTCAGAAGAAAATCCAATCTTTGTGATCACCAGGGAGATGATGATGGTCATTGGTCTACGATATGAGGAAAGTAAGTGTGCTCATTAATGCTGTGTACATCCTGGAGGACAGTAACATACAGCATTTCAAATCATATCAGTTTGACTCAGCAGTGCTATTGGCTCAGCCATTGGTCATATGCAATAAAGCAAGTTTTGAGCTGAAATAATTTTTACCCATTTATTATTTTTTCTTCTAAGGGCAAGTTGATATTACTTAGGCTAAGTTCACACATGTATTCGGCAGGTTATGTTACATGTTCAGTTACTAATATCAGAAAACCATAGTCCACGTGATTATTTTTAAGCTTTAGTGTAACATATGTCATTACACTCGGGCCTTGTTACTTCATGTCTAATATAGTGATATGATCAATGTGCTGTCCAGATATATCATTTTTTTTCATTAGAAGAATCATTCTAAACGGTGGAAATTATTTATCTTTTTCCTCCCTAGTATTGATTCCTAAACCTCATTCACATTATGATTTGGACATTGATGCCAACATGGCAAAGGTTTGTATATTTCTTACCTATAGTTTGTAATGATGTATATATTTCATGTGGTCATACTAAGACCATGACTTAATTTATTCACCAGGCAGTAACTGGAGTTGTCTGTTATTACTGTCGAATTGCCACCTCTTTGTTACTGACACAAGATCTCACAAGGAAAGGCATATCTTGGCTCATGTGAGTTTTTTTTCAGTTAATCAGTTAAAATGGTGATTTACTGCATGTATGACTTTATACTGTTGTCTATAGATTCCCCACCCCCGTTTCCTGCATGTTCTTAGTGGTTGGAAAAAACAAATCATGCAAGAATTATGACACAGTCTGAACTTTAAAACCATTATAATAATAAACGCATACTTTTGTACCATTTATAATTAAAAAAAATTTCATTTGGGGAGATTTATCAGAAGTGTCTGAAGTAAAACTGTTCTAGTTGCCTATGGAAACTGAGCTCAGCTGTAATTTTATAAAATGCTGTGGGAAAATGAAAGCGGAGTCCTGATTGCTTGCCATGGGCATGCCATGCCATCTGCAGATGCACTGATGCACAGATTTGCCTACACACAGCCAATTCGCATGCTCTTACCTGGCATTATCACCCCTTTTTCTTCCCTTGTCTGAATCTCACTTGTCTGTAGGCAAATCTGTAAATTGTGTCCTTCTCTGTTGCACTGATTTACATGTCAATAGACAGATGTATACAGTACGTATGTATTTCAATGTTGTATTCTTGCTGTCCTGATTATCAGATGGTCACTTATGAGAGGTGTCATTTCATTTTCAGTGAAGTAATGAAGGATGAGTATAATGAGACTGTTCACAAGAACACAGAAGTCACATTGAAGTTTAACTTCTGCAACAGAACCATTGAAAAAGATCTCAAGACGTAAGTTGGGAAAATATTCTACAGTACAGATAAAATTTCAATGACTTTTAGTTATTGTAAAAGTAAAGTAGACCCTGTTTATAAACGTAATGAACGCCTGTGGGACTACAAGTCTCCCTGTAAATTGTCTATTAGTGTTACATACATCTAGTCCACTCACTTCACCCCTCAACGACTTGGCCCTTTTTGTCTTCAACTTTCCATTTTTCCTTTCCCACCTACAAAAATATTTTATTTTTACTTGTACAAAGCTTTGTGAGGGCTTGTGTTCTGCATACCAAATTGTACTTAATAGTGACAGTATTTAATATTCCCTAACGTTTCCATAATCAGGAAAAATTCCAAATGTAGGAAAATTAGTGATAAAACTGAATTGCATTATTTTCTTGTGATTTATACAGGTTTTATTGTGTTTTCATGCATTTTAAAAAAATTAGAACCTTCTGTATGAAAACATTTTTTATTAGTTTTGCCATCTTCTAATGCTAATAATTTTTTTCATACTTCAGTGTACAGAGCTGTGTAAGATGTCATTTTCAGCAAAATGAGTTGACTTTTTATTGCTACCATTTTTTGGGTACTGTATGACCTTTTGATCATTTTTTGTAAAATTTTTGTATTGCAAAAAAGTGGCTCTGTTACGGGATTTAAAGGGGTGTTCTAACAAAGTATACACAGGATAACAAATTAACACATTCTCTTATTCAATGTTATTAACAAAAATACAGCATTTCACAGATGTAATTCTAACCTGTCTCCATCAGTCCTACTGTTTACAATTTTGATTGCCCCAGAATACGACCATAAATCTTCTGACTATGTTGGATTCTTCTCAATGAATAGCTTCTCTTGTCTGCACACTGCAGTGCTCTCTGCCACCTGCCCACCCTCCCCCATCTGCGTATTACAAGACCAGCTCAGACACAGACACTTCCTGCTAGCAAGCTCTTTATCCGGGATGGAAGTATATAGCAGTGCTGACTGTGTGTGTGAGTTAGCACAGCTGAGAGTGTCAATGGGGTACATTTACTTACCCGGCCACTGGAGTTTACAGAAAGTTCATTGTCTATAATTCACTAAGATCGCGCACCCGATATCAAGAATGTGTCTCTTCCCCACGCAGGTCTGACAGAGTTCACCATCTTTTTAGTGGCATCTAAGTGACGTCACTGGGAGTGATGATCAAAGCAAACATGGCGATGCCCACACACAACTGGCTTTTGATTGCCGACAGCAGCAGTTAAAGGGTTGACACCCACAATCTGTGCCAACACAGATCTGAAAGCAGACACCCAGTCATTCGTATTAAGTTATCTCCTTAGCCATCTGTGAAAACTTATCTGTGTAAGTTTTCACAGATGGCTAAGGATATTTTATGTTCGAACTCCTTTAAGTCAAAAATGTACTCTTCTTTCTCACTGAATAGTTTCTCATCTGTATTTGCAGATATGAACATGTGATGCAGATGAGCATGGAGTCGGATATTTATGAGATACATTCCAAACTGCTACGGGTAAATATTTCTTCAATAAACAACAAAACATTTATAGTTTAAAAAGAATACCTCTAGTAATTCATTAAAGTACTATGAGGAAGAATAAATGAAATGAGTTGGCTGTCTTAGATTTTTTTTTTTTTTTGTACTGCAAACCCATCCTTCGGGCCTATGGATAGGTCATATTGGGGCAGATTTATCAAGCTGTCTGAAAGTCAGAATATTCTCACTGGTAAAATGAAAGCCGAGCTGTAATTGGTTGCAATGGGCAACTATGATAAATCTGCCCCATTGTGTCAGATCTCTGAAAGTGTTTGCGACGGAATTCTTTAGCAGTTTGCAGTGTGACAACAAAATATGTAATTTTTAAAAGTTTAATTTTCATTTCAGTATGCTGAAAACACTTTTGTGTCAATTTAATGTCACAGCATTTCAAGACTCAAATAATAATATAGAGTTCTGGCTTTTTTTTTCTTTTCAACTTTTACTATGGGGACTATATTTTGTGGTACACGTAAAGGAAATCTACCATCAAAATCAAGCATGATGAGCCAGGGACACTTACTCGTAGATCCAAGCACAGTAACTCTGGTAATCTTCTTATATTTGTTATCCATGGCTTCCTTTCTTCTAAAATAAACTGTTACACTCTCTCCCCTTTCTTTTCCGCTGCCTCATGTAATCTTACGGCAGCAGAGGATGTTTCAGCACACGGTGGGTGGGGAAATTGCTCCTGCACAGTGTAACGGGAATGCTGCATTGAGGGAATCTGGTAACACCCCCATTATCCCTTCAGGCTCATTAGCATAATTGTTAAAGTTGATTTTAGAAGGAAGGAAGTCATGAATAACAGATGTAATAAGATTACCACAGTCACAGTGTCTGGTTAAGTTCCCCTGGTTTATCATGCTTCATTTTGATGGTAGATTTAAAGGCCAGGTTGTAACAGACGTGGCCGTACCCTAATAGGCAGATGCTAAGGAGAGACCTTTCGGCCTTGATTGGGTCCCCATGATCCCACTGGGAGGGGGTGTCGCCAGACGTAACTACCACACTGCTCTCTACCACCAAACTTATTTAGATGCTGTGGTTTCTATGCCCGCAGCATCTGAAGAGTTACAGTGGCTTTATGTCCCCAAACTAACAGCTACAGATGAATAATCTCTAGGTAAAGATCCCATGACCCTCCATCAGCCGCTATTTTATGTAAACAAATGTCTGGCTGATGAGGTAAAAGACAGGAGGCTTCACTTTACATTTAAAGAAAGCTGTTGCAGAACTATTAATAGATGTATATTGCTAAATTCCCTAATATCCTGCCCCCCCCCTACACTTACATTCACATTACAAAAAACATGAGGTAAAGTGGCCAACGCCTTTAATTCCAATTATATTATTTTCCCCAGCTTTCTAGCTCTCAGCAGAATCTGGAAACATCACTGCGGGAAATTAAGAATGAACTGTCTCTTGGGGGTGCTCTCACAGACTCCTGGACCATGGTTGAAGGCACACATCCCAGTGACAGAAAGTATGTATTGATGGACATATTTTTAAAATGTTTAAAATTGCCTAAAAATTGCAAAGAACTGAAACTATAATAATTGTGAATTTCTCCTTTGTAGTGTGGAAAAGATGCTAGTGTTGCTAAACTTGATAACTGAAATCAGCTGCCAGTTCAAGAAGGATAAAGCACAGCGTAGTAAGTCTGCATTTTTCTTTTGCCTTTTTCCTAGAATTTTTGGTGTTGTAGGTTTGTTATAGGAAGTTTTATCTCAAAGGTTCCGTATGAGTAGATGGCAAAAATCTAATTTACCAAAGTGCCTTTGTCAATTAGATTTGGTGTAAACTGAAAGGAAATTGCTAGCTTTCATTTGAAAGAATATCTAATAATGGTAACTTAAAATCCAAGTATTGATGGTTCTAGGATAGGCTTAGGAATATCCGATTAGCAATACATAATACAGGGTTACTTTTGTCCATATTAAGTGTTGACCAGGGATTTTTCGAGTTGGTAGTACAGATCCATTAGGAATTACTCTATGTTATAGACAATTGGGCTGTGCCTTTGAAAGGTGGTTTATGCTGTTGATCAGCTAGTAGTGCAAGATATAACTTGAAGAAATTCACATCTTTTTGCATGGGTAGATTTCTGTCCGCAATGAGCATTGAAAAATAACACAACAGGTAAATAATTTTTGCTTTCGTTTGGGCTGTTGAACTGTACAGTTATCAGCAGGGGTTCGGAGGGACTTGCCATTTGTTAAATACCCTCTAGTCATACTGAAAAGAATCTCATAGAAATACTGAGGAAATACAGAAAAGCACAACACATCATAGGTAGAAATTTGTAGTAGGTTTGTGTAACAGTTGTTTCTGCATGTTTAAATGTTTGTCTGTTTATTGCATTTAGGGCTTCCATACAATGAGGAACAAATCCACAAGTTTGATAAGTAAGTCCTGTAGATTGTCATAGCAAAGATGCCTGCATTATAACAACATGTGTACAACCTAAATATGCAGAACATTTTAAACATTCAATACTAGAGGGGATTTCCAGGATTTCAGGAAAACCCACCATGGTCCTAAGTAAGGAAAAAATGGTCTATTTGTCCTGTAGAGCTACATCTGCCATCTGTTAAATAACACTCCCAGGAATTATAGGAAATAAGAAATGCATACACTCCATAGCCTGTTCAAGCAGTACAGCCTATTTTTCTTTCCGCTCGTGGTCTAGGTAAGTGGTGAGGCCCTGTGACCACTCCAATCCCTTAAAGGCCAATAATTGTTTGAACAGACTCATCGGGGCAGATTTACCGGTATCAATCTGTCTGAAAGTCATAATATTCCTAGTTGCCCATGGTAACCAATTACAGCTCAGCTTTTATTTTGCCAGTTTTCATGAATATTTTAAAGGGGAACTGTGATTGGTTGCCATGGGCAACTAGGAATATTCTGATTTTCAGACAGCTTGATAAATCTGCCACATCAAGTGCCACATCAAGTTTCCCCTTACTATAGGCCACCACTGATCACGAGAATGAGGATCCTTCTACCTCTAAATGAGCTGTTCATCTCTATTGCGCTTAAAGAGATAGCCACGCTCCGAACTACAGCTACGTCAGTAATTGCCATAGATGATGAATGGGGCTGCAGTGCACAAGTCCAACCTATCACTTCATTCTTTTGGGTAAAACATAACCCCATTCTCGTGATCTGCATTGACCCCATCATTGAAACTCCACCGATCAGTAATCCGTTAATCAGAGTTATTTCCTATCTGAGTCCAACTAAAACCAGAAGAGTAGGATAGAACCTCCATCTTCTTTGCAGCTTTCAGGCATAGCGGGAAGAGGCACACCTATGCGCTCTGCCCTCCCACACTATGATGCTGCAGTGTCAAGGCCACGCGATATCATAGTGAGTACTTACAGGCAGGGCGCCTAGATGTGCCGCAGTCCGATTTGCCAGGATGCCGCAAAGAAAACAGAGGTAAGTATAGAGGGTTTTTTTTAATGTAGTGTTGCTTTGGAAATTTCATTAATGGGGAGAGGGAGGGGCTCTGTTGTGGACATTGCATTAGCAAGGGGGAATCTGCTGTGGACATTGCATTAGCAAGCGGGGCTCTGCTGTGGATATTTCATTAAAGGGGGCTATGCTGTGGACATTTCATTAGCAAGGAGGTCGCTGTTGTGGATATTTCATTAGCATGTGGGGGCTCTGCTGTTGACATTTCATTAATGAGGGGAGGCTTCTGTTGGACATTGTATTAAAGAGCAGAGTCTGCAGTTCCCACCCTAGGCTTATGCTCAAGTCAATGAGGGAAATGTATAGAAGTGTCTGAGAGCAGAACTGCTCTAGATGGCCATTGCAACCAATCAAAGCTCAGTTTTAATTTCCCCACAGCTGTTTATAAAATTATAAAATGGAAGCTGATCTCTGATTGGTTTCCATGGGCAACTAGAACAATTTTACCTAAGACACTCTTGACATTCTCCCAATAAGTTTTCCCATTTTTTTATGGTAAAATTAGGTGCCTTGGCTTATACTTAAGTATGTACAGATTTTTAATTTTTTTTCCTCATAGGGAAAAGGCCAAAGACAAGGGGACCTTAAAAGTGTGTGTGAGGCTGTAAAGAAAGAGTTATTATAGTGCCCCCTTTTCTGTAGCCCCCTTCTTATAAAAACGGACAACTGAAAAAAGGACGGAGCAGCTACAGGATAGGGGGCATTTTACACCAGGGACTGCTGGATTGGTACATTATATGGGTTGGGTTAGAAATGGGGTATTTGCGGGGCAACCATTTTTTCCCCCCAGGTACCATGGTAAAAGGGTCACCAGACCCGGTCCTTGGAAAAAAATTTTGGATGCAGCTGGTCCCCAGATACAAAAAAGTTGGGGACCACTGATCTAGACTATTAGTTTCTGTTAGACCTACATTAGAATTACAGCACTGCATTACACTTGGCAGAGGCACAGTAATACATAGGTTGGTTCCCCCTCTTTTTGGCTCTCCAAAAGTACACAATTTGCCTGCAGAATCCAATTTTAGAATTCGATTTTTCTATTTTTTGTTTAATACCCAGATGCAACATCTTGGAAACTTAAAAGAAAAAAAAATAATAAACATATTAGATGCTCCAGGAAGCTTTTTTCATTAATTGTCTGAGCTTTGCAAAGGGAAATAAGAATGCTGTAGTACTGCAGTACTGCTACATGTGTACTACTGTATGGCCAAGCATTATAGCAACAAATAGCTGCACCACCTAGAATGGGCTGGGGAGCAACAGCAGAGGAAAAGCTGCAACAGAGCTATAATGAAGAGGCCTAGTCTGTCGAATTTGTAGTTTGGATACTCACACAGTAGTGTGACGGCAAATGGCATGGACAATACAGACTCCCTAGCCGACAAGCATTGCAACTGCTTTTTTATGAGTTCACCCCTTTATTTATGCATAATAAAGATTAATGTAGGAAGTGGTCAGTGACAATATCAAAGGCCTTTTTGTTTAATATAGGAGCAGTGTATGGTTCAAGTCTTTCAAATGGCCATTTAAATAGAAAAACAGTAGTTGGCACTCACCACATTTTATTTTTAAATCAAGTACTTTTTAAGATTTTCAAACTTTTTTTTTTTTTTTGTAGCAGCACAAGAAAGAAAATACATACAAACATGCATACATAACCCCCAGAGACGAGTGTTTCAATATCCGATCAAGAATTAGATCTATCTCATACGTGCACACAGTGTGCGCCATCAGATATACCAAGAGAAAGACAGGCGGAGCTTATTTGCAATTTGCAGGCTGATGTAGAGCCCCTGGACTGCATAATCAGCTTGCCACATTTTTAAAACAATTTTCTTGTATTCCATCTTCTTAAAACAAACCCATGCAATACAGGGGTGGGAGTCACAAAACAGGAGAAGTGTGGCAAGATGAAGTGCTCTGTGTAGCGCGAAACGACTCGTCCTCAACATTTCTCCTTTTGTGCGACTCCTTCCCTGTATTGCATGGATTTGTTTTAAGAAGATGGAATACAAGAATATTGTTTTAAAAATGTGGTGAGTGCCAACTACTCTTTTTCTATTTAAGTGGCCATAATACAGATTAATTCTTTATTCTTTGGCAATTGTTTTTTTTCACTCATGTTCGTTAATTAGTTTGCAGAGCCCCCCTTGTTCAGTAAAAGCAACTTAGTGGAAGAGTAGGGGAATAGCGTCAGGGTTAAACATGTTGATATAACCTTTATAACAATTTAATGACTGATCTTTTAGCATGGTAATGTGTGACCTTATGTCTCCATTGCTCATTTTTAATGTATATTATATAATATCAAACAGCTTAACAAGTAGCAATGTCAGTACCAGTTTACTCACATCCAATATCGATTTTGTGCAGGCAGAAACTCTACATTCATGCAACGAAAGCCTACTCGCTGTTCAAAGATGAATGTGTGAACAAGTATGAAAGCTTCCGTAGTAAAGTGCTGGAATGGATGCGGTAAGTGTAAAATGTTGTCTTCATGCTGTTTAGTTACTGGAGCGTGTCTATGGTTTTACCGGTCTTAAATGTTTCCCTCCAGAAAGATGATGCTCTTAAGGAAGCAGCTGTTCAGTCTCAAAAGCCAGTGCTTTGACATTGCAGAAGAAGTGTCAAAGTGTCAGCATTACATTAATGAGGTATGTCTATGCACTGTGGGGATTTTATTCTGAACATTTATTCTACTTTTTATGCATTCTTCATCATTTGCACTCTTGAAAAAGTTCTTAATTTTTTTCTGACATTTGCGTATTCTCATAATAGTATCAAGAAAATATGCCTCAAAAAATGTTTGCTAATCCTGGTGGGATAAAGCCAACAGTAAATCCAATCTACACAAGCCCTAACACCTTAGTGGAAATGACTCTTGGGTAAGTGTTTGCCTGACAATAAAGTCAAATTTAAAGACTTATATATAAACTCTCTTTTTTATTTTCAAAGACTTGACTGATCTGTAAAACTAAAATGTGTCTTCTATTTTATTTTTAGTTTTTAATATTGTATTTCACAACATCCTGACAGTCAGGTTCCTACTCAGTACAGGCAGTCCATTGGTCCTCTGTCATGTATTTTTGGTCATACAATACCATATCTGGTACTCCTTGGGCAGGGAAAGTGGTGCTCATCGTTGAATCGATGAATTTTACTGAAAAAAGCAGAGCAAGTCCTTGTTGACTTGACTATACCTAAGAACAGCAGATCTAAATAATTGGGATGATAAAAGGACCATGCAAAAGTACCTTTAGTGACAACTGCTTGAAGAGGTGGGAATGCCTACCAATGCCTGCCTGATCAGTTTCCCTCACACGCCTGAAAATGTTATCCCTAAAAGGGTTTAGGGGTCTTTTAAAAATTATGCATAGGAATTGGGTATCATATATTAAGAATATTTGATGTTTTTATGTTTTATTAGCCATGTTACAAACAGTACTAAATAAAACTTAAAATACACTGAACATAAAATTGAAAAAAATGAAAATGAAGCAGAGCTAAAATAACTTTTAAAGGAAACCTTCCATTTGATTTGATGCATTCTGAAGCAAACATACCTTGAGAATGCTGTAGCAGGATCGTATCTTGGTTTATCCCTGTGCTGAGTGGTTTTGCTGATAAAACAGATCATTATGATAATGAATCTCTGTCCCTTCTATGGCTCCTTCAGCACTTGGTCCCACGCTCCACCTAGCCTGTGAGTTTTTCTCTGCAGGAGAAGATGATGCAATCACTATTCTCTCTGCCAGACAGAATAATCAATTGCTGCACCATCCCTCAGCTGCTGTGTGTGAGTGATCCAGCTCAGGGTGATTAGTCATGCTTGACTAACCTCCATTTGTAATTACAAGCTCAGTGTCGATCGAGGCAGCCATGCTGACCCAGCTTTCCCAAGGTCCTGAATATTATAATTGTTTTTTCAGCAAAACCACTCAGCTCAGGGATTAACCAAGATATGATCCTGCATCAGTGTAGCTACAGCATTCTCAAGGTATATGTGCTTCATAATCATATGGTAGGTTTTCTTTAACAATTCCTTTAACAATAGGGGTAGGGAAGGAAACGCCAAAAAAGGAGGTTGAGAATGTGAGCTCATCATTGTCTATCAATATAGCTAATTCTAGTGGGACACCCTAAACTTTGTCAAATTTGTCTGGGTAACCCCTGTGTTGAGAACTCCACTTTTAGTATGGTGTAACCATGCTAACAGGTCCCTTCCAGCGAGAGGGGGAAGGTTCTGAGTCTGCCATCCAATGTATTGCTATGGTTTATGAACCAAAAATAAAGACTTGTGTCTAGAAATATAAACATGGCTCTATTAGTTGAGCAGGGCAATGTAATTATCAAGAGAGGATAATAACTTAACCCGTATTCCTTGATACATCTGTATTTTTAGTCATTATTTTTATCAAACATTTTCTGTGTGTGCTTCACCATTTTTTT
Source organism: Engystomops pustulosus (assembly GCF_040894005.1). Lineage (NCBI taxonomy): Eukaryota > Metazoa > Chordata > Amphibia > Anura > Leptodactylidae > Engystomops > Engystomops pustulosus. Next base: position 88,487,378 of record NC_092414.1, on the reverse strand, counting down.
AGTCAAGTAAGATTTTAATTATTGTCTAACTCGAGACACTTTAAAAACGGTATTTATTTTATCCAGAATGCGAAAATTAAAAGAAGAGATGGAAGGAGTTGTTAAAGAGTTGGCTGAAAATAACCACATCTTGGAAAGGTAACAGGACATACCGTTCTTATGAAATGAATGATTGTAGGTTCAAAACGACAACCTGCCGCCTGTGTGCAGCATGGTGTAGGTCAGGAGACTGAGCAGAAATAAATGCATTTTTGTGGTAAAAGGTAAAACTTATATTTCATTTATTTACCAATTTTCTCTTTGAGACCACAGGATCGTCTCCACTCCACATTTCCTACAGATTATATAACATTTTTGACGTGAGATGTTTTGTTTAATCGTATAACAAACATGGGACGTAGTCTGGAAATGAGTTTGATCATAGCTGTTCTTAAATAAAGTCCTAGTCTGCTTACTCAAAGCATGACTGAGACCATGAAATATATATTTATGCTATCCCATATGTGATTACTGTTCTTGGTGAGACTGCAATAGTTAACAGTGCCTTTTATTTATAATTTTTTATAAATAATATGCTCATGGCTCCTGTCACCTCGTTTTTAAAAGTATTTTGGCACTGTATATTTTGTGTTTTAGTTTAATTCCTTCTGCTAATGGTTTGTTTGCATTATTCTTTCTCCAGATTTGGGGCACTGACTATGGATGGTGGTTTTCGAAATGTGGACTGCATATAATCTCCTATGTAGAAGGTGTCAAACTCCACCTTGCCTCATGTGACATTTCATTGGACCTTAACCCTTGTCTGCTACCGTATTTGTAATTTCAGTGCCAGAAATGTATGTATATATGTATTATAATGTGAATATACGGTGACGTTTCAGTCTATTCTTCTTGGTTTTGTTAGAAATGCTGTAGTCCAGTTACCTGAACTCCATAAAGTACTGTAATTATCAGTTCAATAGTGTACAGAAAATGTATCAATAATGCATCTAAGGTTAATAACTGTTTTAATTAAAACATTGAATATATTTCACTTATAAATGTTTTATTAATGAGATTTTCTGACAAACCATATATATGATATAATAGAAAGATAAGCTGTATGCTGAAAGAATACTATTTCAATATATTAAAAATGTCTGTACCTGAATTCTCATTTATCCAGAATAACGAGGACCCATCTCTTTACACCTCCTGTCCCCCACCACATGAAGGGAATTTTGGTTGCAATATACTCCAACACCAAAGAAACAATTTTGAGTGCTGTCCCTTTAAACCACTTGGTCAGACCATCACAGCTTGGATTAGAGGCAAACACATCAACTTAATATTCTGGTTCTCAGCAGTATAACAATAGAAATAGAAGTCATCTTGTGAACATAAACGTAACATAAACGTGAACATAAAGCTTGTGGTGCATTCCCCCTGCTCTACTTTGCCTTATAAGCTGCTGTTTTTTATGAAGGACTTTTGAATAAAGATTATGGACTTTAGTTGAAATATGATTGCAAACAGCATCACATCCCCAAACTGCTGTCTATTTTTATGGTCAGGGGCTGGCTGGCTATATACTGGGGAGCAGGCTGCCTGGCTGGCCATGTACTGGGAGGGCAGGCTGGCCATGTACTGGGAGGGCAGGCTGGCTACATACTGCGGGGGGGGGGGGGGGGGCGCAGGCTGGCCATGTACTGGGAGGGCAGGCTGGCTATATACTGGCCATGTACTGGGGGGGAGCAGGCTGTATATACTAGGGGTGCTGGCTGGTTATATGATTATATGCTGGGGGGCTGGTTGGCTATATACAGGGGACTGACTAGCTTTATATTCTTGTACATAGAGAGCAGTATTAAAGTAGTTATATTCTTGAACATAGGGGGAAGTATTACAGTAGTTAATTTCTTGTACAAATGGGGCAGTATTATAGTAGTTATATTCTTGTACATAGAGGGCAGTATTATAATAGGTATATGCCTGTACATAAAATGCAGTATAAAGTAGTTATATTCTTGTAAACAAGGGAAGTATTATAGTACTTACTTTTTGTACCAAGTTGTTTTTTTTTTTTTTTTTTTTAAAACACGTTTTTCCTGTATAAGGGAGACCGTATGAGTCTTTCTCTGCACTGTACATGTGGATTTAGACAATCTATAAACCCACAGAATGGGGCCACTTTAAATTCCCAGTCCGCCCCTGCATAAGCCCCTCATTGACTGGTCAAATTTTTTTTCAAAAATGGTCTAACAGCTTGGATTGGAGGAATATTAGATAATCTAAACCATTAGATCCTGCAGACCATGGTATCTAAATACCTTTTTTTTTAAAGGAAGGAAGCTCCCTTCTCATCTTTCTATGGCTGGAGGTCTTAAAATGGATGCTGGGGGGGGGGGGGGGCGTGGACTGGACATTGCGGAGTGAGGATGCTCACCGTAGGAGCTCCTCACTACAGGCGCTGTTTCCCACTCCCTGCTATGCCACACAGGAGGGGAAGAAGCTCAGTGCGTGCCGGGACCGCAGAGAACTAGGGAGCATCTCCGGCCCCCGAGCTTGGAGAGGTTTCAGCGTCAGCTTCCCGCTGCAAGTCGCGTATCAGATGAGGCGGCTGGAGGGGAGATGAATGCCGCGGCGCTGGCCTCCAATAACCATGCTCGCTCTCCAGGGACCCCGGAGCGGAAACAGGCATCCCCTCCCCCTCATCAAAATCAAAGGGAACCAGGCCCGCAGCCATCACCCGGTCACCGGACAACGCCCTCAAAAGAGAAGAGGTCAGTGTCTCCCCGACCCCACATGAGGGCCAGCACTCCCCACAAAATTTGGAGTCTGGATCTGCTCCCAGAGAGGCTCCATGTCCCCCCCGCGTTGACACACATGGGGTACAATTTATTCAGAACTCCAGCTTCTCAGAGAGCTCGTACAGGCCCACACAACAGGACATAGACTTTGTGATCCATAGAGTGGAGGTCTCACACCAACAGGCGCTGGTGGAAATCAGGGAAGATCTGGACATGCAAGCAACCAGTACTGAGAACACTGAAAGCACTACTACCTCTCTAATTGATAGGGTTTCTGCCCTGGAACAAGAGGCTAGCAATTACAGACAACACATGCAGCATCTGGCGCTTCTCCTGGATAACCAGGAAAACGGGCAGGCAGAACAATGTGCATAATTTACCAGAAAGGGTGCATTCCATTTTCAACAAACTACTGTGCTGCCCGCTAGCTGCAAACTTGCCTATGGAACCAACCACATAGTGTCAAGGATGTTAGTAACGCACTCCTCCTTACCCAGAGACGTATTCTGCCGGCTCCGCTACTTCACTGACAAGACGAGACAAAGTTATTCGAGCAGCCTGGTCTGAGGGTGTCATTGGACGGTGGAGGGAGCTGAGATACATAGTTATCCAGATGTCTCCGCACAAATGCTGAACATTAGACGCTTGCTGCAACCGTTATTACAGAATATCAACGAAATGGGGGCTACTTATCGTTGGGGCCACCCATTCCACATGGTGGTCAGACACAATGGCGACACTTCCTTTGCAAACCGGAAAATCTAACGAAACTGTTCAGTCTCTTGAATATGCCTCCTTTTGATGTGCCTGACTGGCTTAGCCTGGAACAAACCAGACTGGGAGCCACAACACTCAGAAGGAGAAGGGGCTCCTTAAGAAGGTGGCTCCCCTCTGCTGAATGCTTGGCTAATGAATCCGTTCCTGCACATATCGACAGAGATGCCCCGCTAGGCCCCGACCTATCGGTGGCTCTCCCCACGGAAGGCTGAATCTACTCTATGGATGCAACAGTTGCTTCCTGGAATTAACATTGCTTGTTAAAGGAACATTGGTCTTGTTCATGCCTTCAAATTACAAATTATACAAGGACTACTCCTGTGAAAGCTTCACTCTTTTCTCCTGATCTACAGCGATAATCCAGCTAAGACTCTACCATATCCTTTTGTATTGCCTCCCTGCGACATCTGGTTGATGTCGTCTCGTATTGGTGCTGGGCCAGACATTTAACTGGGCTCTCGGTGTCCCATGATGCGTGGAGAATGGACCGAGGACATGCTACCGCAGGTGTTGACCTCCTGACCCACCACCAATGCGTGCAGACCGAGCAATGGCTCATCCTGCCCAGCAATGGCTGGGCAGGATGAGATGCCTTATCGTTAATTGTTTGTTTTATCTGAATGCCTAGTAATTGCTCATGGGTTAGCTGGATGGATTAGGAAGAGTTCTGTTGCTGGTTACTATGTGTTATCTTTAAGCATGTTTGGATGCAACTGGCCCTCTCCCCCCCCCCCCACCAGGGGACATGACTCCCTAAGATTGTACCTCCCCCTCATGCCTCTGGTGGGGCTACACTGCATTTTGCTTCTCAACTTCTCGTGGCAGGAGGGGGACAACGCTTATGGACCTCATCGTACAATGTTTCATAATTTACTGCTTTTTGGTCTACAAGCACCGCTACTGTACTTCTTCACCTCCCACACACCACTTATAGGTGTTCCCTCCCTCCACACTTGGAATATAGGGGTATACCCCAATGTTATTCATGCCCACTTGCTTGTTTTCTCTCCCTTCTTCCCTTACTGCTTACACCTGACACATCACTTTTTCCTCTTCCTCCTTTTCTCTCCAACTAAACTCTTGATCCCTCACACTCCTCTCTGCCCTCTTTTCCCCATACTTCACAACGGACCTGCCTTGCCCAGGGGGAACTTCGTGCACTCTGACCATAGGCTCCCTTAACATAAAAGGTCTTCACAGTCCTGAAAAACGATCCATCCTTTTCAACCTGCTCAAACGCAGAGAGATTCAAGTGGCTTTCATTCAGGAAACCCACCTTACTGAAGCATGACCGTATAATTTTAATAATAGCTTGTTCCCACACTCTTACCATAGCTATACTGACGATACCAGATCCAGAGGCACCTCCATATTTTTGTCAAATTCACTCCAATGGACATCTCTGGACTCTTGCAATGATGGGGATGGTCTGTCAGTTGTGATTGAGCCTTTACACTTTTGCCTCGTTATACCTTCCAAATACAGGACAAGCCCAGGCCGTCTGTTCCTTTCTTGAGATGATAGACGAATTTGCTCAGGGCATGGTGGTAATCGGCAGTGACCTTAACGTGGCTCTAGACCCGTTGCTAGATACCTCCTCTGGCTCGTCAACACTTACACATGCTAGCCTACGCAGGATAAAGAGCATCCTACATGAACATTAACTGATAGACATGTGGAGATTACTTCACCCCCCAGATAAAGACTTCACATTCTATTCCTTGACCCACAACAATTACTCAGGACTGGACTATTTGTTCCTACGACATAGAGAGCTTATACTACTCCAAAGGGCCACAATCGACAAAATCACCTTCTCTGATCATGCCCTGATTTCTATTACCATATCGCTCTTAAACTCTTCAGACTTTCAGTTGCAGTTGAAACTTAACGCCTCCCTCCTGAAAGACCCCCTGGTAATAGAGGAGCTTAAAGGCTCGATTACCTCTCATTTTGACAGAACTGCCGCAGAAGAAGTCAATCCTTGTACGGCATGGAAAGGACACAAGTTTAATGCCCGTAGCATACTAATAATACACGGTAGCCGCCGCAAAGAAAGAAATATTTTAAGTAGAGAGGCCAGGGACAACACTATAAAAGCAATAATTCTGATACACAAAGTGCTGCAGGAGAAACTTCCTCTTATGCTTCTCTCCAACGTTCGAAAGCGTTCGATAGAGTCAATTGTTCCTTCATGACTGAATCGCTCAGACACTTTGGCCTACATAGCCAAATGCTCTCTTGTGTGTTGTCTCTGTACTCCTGCCCTTCTCTCTGTGTGAATGGGTTACTACCCAGCAGCTTCTTCATCCAAAACAGCACGCCACAGGGTTGCCCCCTCTCCCCTTTAATGTTCATACTGACTCTGGAACCCTTCCTGCGTAGGATTCGCAATAGCCAGGATGTTTCGGGTGTCACGTCTAGAGGGTCCACGCACAAAATTGCAGCCTATGCAGATGACCTGCTCTTTTTCTTCTCAAATCCGCAGGTTTCCTTACCAAACTTCATGCAAGAGCTAGTCCTACTCTCCTCACTGTCCAATTTTTGTATTAACTGGTCCAAATCTGAAGCCCTTAACGTTTATCTACCTGCCTCTCTTGAGGAGACACTGCAAGCCTCCTTTAACTTTAAATGGGCCCCAGAAAGTATAAAGTATCTTGGTATTAATCTTCCGGCAGAGCTGTCCAAACTATATGTATTGAACTTTCCTCCTATCCTCCAGAATATCCAAAGGGATTGCTCCAGATGGTCCAAGGGACTCTTCTCATGGTTCGGGAAATGTGCCATTTTCAAAATGAATATTCTTCAATGCTTGTTATATCTGTTCCAGGCTATCCCCATACATTTGCCTGTGGCCTTCTTCCGTTCCTTGAACGCCCTGCAACATAGATTTGTTGGCAGACAAACCAGCAAGAATTAGCCATTCCACACTATTCAGACCTAAAAGGTTAGGTGGACTGGGACTCCCACTGCACACATGGGAGCTTGGAGAACTAGCCAACTGCAACATTATCTAACTTCATTACCCCTGTGTGAGCAATATGCATCGGAAAAGACTGCTTTTGTTGAATGTCTATGTGGCAACGTAGATGGCTTGAGACATACCCTGTCACTAACCTACCCCTGCCTCCTGTCAATCCCAGATGACCCAGGCCCTCTGTACCTCAGACAATGGGAAGAGTACCAGTACCAAGAGGCGGGCTACAAATTAATGACACGGTGTACCAGACTACACATCATTTTTCCACAAGTACCCAATAGATGTTGGAGATGTGGTGAGGAGGAGGGCTCTTTCTTACGCACGTTTTGGTCTTGCAGAATACTTTCTCCATTCTGGGATGACCTGGGGAGAGTGATGTCTGTGCTATGTGGGGAAACGATTAGATTAGAACCCTCCCTCTTCCTCCTCCATCATGTCCCCACAACGATACAAAAAATCCCTTTCTCATCATCGCTGCAAGGGCATACATTTTGATACTTTGATAGCAGACACCGCTAATGGCCATGTGGTTGCCGAAAGTAAATGACCTGATGTACGTGGAAGATCTTACCTCATATGTCTATGGAACTTACGAGAGGTTCCACAAAACATGGTTGCCATGGCTCCAATTCAAACAATCACCTGAATATAGGGAGTTAATCTGAGATCTGAAGTGGGACAGGCCCATCCTGGATGAGTCATGTGCCTATTCCATTCCCTTCCCTACCACCCCCTCCTCTCCCCTGGCTCTCTCTCCTCTATTAATGCCCCTGCTACTCCTTCAATCCCCCCTCTCCCTTTTTCTCTATCGTAGCCCTCTGGTAGCTCCCCTTCAGCCCCACTGGGCTGGTTGTTCATATGTGCAATGTTTCTTTTTTTCTTCTTTATTTCAAAAAGGCAGACATACAGGTTGGTCTTATATGCAGAATTTTATTACTGTATTTACATGAATACATGTAATTACTCCAACTATATATATGCTGTTTGTATTCGATGTAACTCACATCTCTAGGAATCGATTTGCTGTTTTTGTCTCCAATAAACGGAATTATATTTTTAAAAAAATGGATGCTGGGTCTGGCCTGTTGGAAAGCCCATTAGACCCATTGGGGGTCATTTACTAAGGCCCCGATTCGCGTTTTCCCGACGTGTTACCCGAATATTTCCGATTTGCGACGATTTCCCCGGGATTGTGGCGCATAGGCGCTGGCATGCACGCGACGGAAACCGGTGGCGTGGCCAAACGAAAACCCGACGGATTCGGAAAAACCGCCGCATTAAAAAAAAAAAAGTGTCGCGAGACTTGCAATTACTTCACTAGGAATTGGCCGGTGAACTTGAGTGCATTTCAGAGGGCCTCGGGGAACTTCAGCGCAGCAGCGCCACCTGGTGGACATCTGAGGAACTACCTTAGTGAATCCTGGCCGGACCCGAATCCACCGCAGAGAACGCACCGCTGGATCGCGAATGGACCGGGTAAGTAAATCTGCCCCATTATCTGAAGGGAGCCTAATAGTCTGCTTGAAATATTTTGAACTCTATTGTAGTGTATTGTACAAGTGATTAAATGATAGCATAGTGTGACTAAACAATGAAGTGAAACAAAAATAAAAAGTAAAAATAAAAATCCCAGCTTCCCTTTACAAAATACAGTTTTTGATGTAAAAAAATAAAATAAAAATTAAAATTTTTTTGTGTTTTGCCAGAAAGCTAACTAAAAAAATACAACCAAAAAGGCATATGTAGCAAAAAATGGAACCAATAAAAACAGCAACAAAATACAAGCATATCTCCATCACCTGGTAAATTTTATTGTTCTTTGGAAAGGGATGACACCGAACCAAATTTTTCTTTTCTAAATATTTGGTATCAATTTAATTGTATCAACTCAGAGAATAAGGATATACAGTACAGTGAAGACTACAGAAATTATAATCTAATAAAACAATGTTATTGCTGTATTTTCTCATTTCTCGGCCTGAAAGAGTAAGGATAATGGGGGTCATTTACTAAGGGCCCGATTCGCGTTTTCCCGACGTGTTACCCGAATATTTCCGATTTGCGCCGCTCGTACATGAATTGCCCCGGGTTTTTGGCGCACGCGATCGGATTGTGGCGCATCGGGGCCGGCATGCGCGCGACAGAAATCGGGGGGCGTGGCCGAACGAAAACCCGACGTATTCGGAAAAACCGCCGCATTTAAAAACCGAAAATGTGTCGCTTGGGGAGCGCTCACCTTCACCTTCTATGGGATGGTGCATTCCGGGGCGTTAAGATTATTTTCGGCGCTGCAGCGCCACCTGGTGGACGGCGGAGGAACTACCATCTTAAATCCCAGCCGGACCCGAATCCTGTGCAGAGAACGCGCCGCTGGATCGCGAATGGGCCGGGTAAGTAAATGTGCCCCAATATGTCCTAATTAAAAAGTTATCACATGCAATAAGGGGAAAATGCAAAAAATGGCTTGGTCACTAAGGGATCAAGAATGAGCACAATGGGGCATATTTACTTACCCGGTCCAGTTGCGATCCAGCGGTGGGTTCCTCCGACGCTGATTCGGGTCCGACCGGGATTCATTAAGGTAGTGCGCCCGATGTCCACTAGGTGTCGCTGCTGCGCTGAAGTCTGCTGGAGTTCACGGAAGTTCACTGTCCTATCTTGGGTACAGGTAAGTGCATGTCAAATACGGCGGTTTTTCCAAATCCGTCGCGTGCATGCTGGCGCCGATGCGCCACAATCTGATCGTGTGCGCCAAAAACCCGGGGCAATTCAGGGAAAATCGGCGCAAATCGGTAATATTCGAGTAACCCGATGGAAAAACGCTATTGGGGCCCTTAGTAAATGACACCCAATGTGTAAAGTAGTTTTCTTCCTTTCTTTCTGAGTGATTAGGCTTTGAAAACTTGGTCGTATTAATATATACTTTATAAGAAAGGGCAAAATGCTATGTTTATACTGTGTAGCTGCTGAAAAGCTTCAGTAGGTACATTGTTAGTCACAGATTAGATTGTTTGTGTCCAAAAGAAACATTCTTAAGTGGCACCTTATGTGATTTACAGTGAGTTTAAGAAGAGACATTGTTAGAAACACCAGACTTGTTTTCTTTTCTTTTTTTTTTTTTTAACATGCAGTGTTTGTCTCCACATGGCTTGTATGCTACCTTAGACTAGTGGTGTCAAAGATGCAGATTATAGCATTTTAAAAGGAAATCAACCATTTGTTTTTATGCATAATGAACCAAACATACCTTGCGAATGCTGTGGCTACACTGATGCAGAAACATATCTTGTTTAATACCTGAACTGAGGGGTTTTGCTGAAAAAACTATTATAACTGCTTGATAATGAGGTTCTGCTGCTCCTGTGGCTGCTCCAGCACTCTCCTCACCCTAATCATGCACTGCTCCAGCCTTGTCCTGCCCAGCATAAGCAAAATATGTCATAACTGTGTTGTCCCTGACAGACAGAAGTAATCAATTGCTGTACCATCCCCCAACTGCTCTATAGGAGTCATCCAGCTCAGGTTGAGTCCTGTCTGGACAATTCAGGCAGCTCTTGTGTATGTGGAAGTAATGTGTTCTATGTATAGCAGCCAGGGCACCCAGCTTTCCCAAAGTCCTGAATTTTATAATTGTTTTTTGAGCACAACCACTCAGTTCAGGGAGTAAACAAGATATGTTTCTGCATTCTCAATATATGTTTGGTTCACAGTGCATAAAAACAAATGGTAGATTTCCTTTAATCCATTTGCAGTAGGTTTCACAAAACTGTTTATTCTGAGGTTATACAGGAATTCTTGTATTTATAAGCAGTTTCTCATGTAGATTCACAAGAGAAGCCTGAACTTTAGCATAAGATCATATATAATATCCATCCCAACTTTACTATGTAAAGTCTCATTTTTCGGGGGCTCATGGTGTCACCATTTTGGTGTACAACCTTTTGATCACTTTTTATTTAATTTTTAGTGTGTTGCAAAATGACAAAAAAAGTTGGTCATTTGGGTTCTACTTTCCGTTATGGGTTTCACAGCTTATGTCTGCCATGGGTGTTAGCTGCGTAATGCCCGCATATGTGAGCCTGCTCCATATATCATTAACCAACATGTCAGTAAGGGTTTTTTTTTTGTTTACTCACATAAATTAAAAGACTTGCATAAAAACAACACTGGTGTACATGGCCAGCACTATATTTATTTATTATGGGTTTTATATACTTTACTAGTTGTAGCTCCCGGTATTGCCCAGGATAGTAAATAACTGCTCTTAGCTTCAACAAATCAGAATGGGATAACAAAAAATATTTTAAATGTATCAGTCTGTCTCAGACTGTCTCTTTCAGTGACTGTCTGTCGATGGCAATCTCAGTAACTGTCTGTCGATGGCAGTCTCTTTCAGTGACCGTCTGTCGATGGCAGTCTCTTTCAGTGGCCGTCTGTCACCGCCACTCTCATTCCAGCGTCTGTCTGTCGCGGGCAGTCTCTTTTATCGGCTGTCACCAGTAGTCTCTTTCAGTGACTGTCACCAGTAGTCTCTTTCAGTGACCGTCTGTTGCCGGCTGTCTCATCCCTGTGACTGTCTGTCGCCAACACTCTTATTCCAGAGACTGTCTGTCGCAGGCAGTCTCTTTCATCGACTGTCACCAGTAGTCTCAGTGACTGTGTTTTGCCGGCTGTCTCATCCCTGTGACTGTCTGTCGCCAACACTCTTATTCCAGTGACTGTCTGTCACCGACACTCTTATTCCAGTGACTGTCTCTGTCACTTTGTCTATGGAGGGATTTGCCCATGTCAACCAATCAGAGCTCAAGTTTCTTTGTTGCACAGCTGTTTATACAATTAAAATTGATCTCTCATTTGTTTCCATGGGCAACTGGAAGACTTCTACCGCAGACAATCTCCCCCTATCTCTGTATCCCTACCAATCTTACCTCACACATAAGTTGTCTTCTACTCATTACCTATAGTAACCAATCACAGCTCAGAGCTCATATCAATGACCTGCGGCAGAACAGCAACCAATCACGGCTCAGCTTCCAACTGCCACAGCAGCAGCAGACAATGGCTTCTGTATATGGTGGGTAATAAGTGCATTTTGAAAAGCATGGGGTGAAAATTTCAGCTCAAACCATGGTCTATGACAGTGATGGCAAATGTTTCACAGATCGAGTGCCCAAGCTATAACTAAAAATCCACTTATTTACTGGGAAGAGCCAACGTGACATTTTAAGCAGGAACTCACTGTCTTCCACATCTTTCAATAGTATCAGTCCTTGAGGCCACCAATGCAGGTGAAAGAAGTAGGGCAAATTCAGACTATCATTGTAGCTTCTCTCCAGAGACTCTCTGTAGAAGAAGAATGAAGGGTCCAGCAGGATGACTTTCAAATATATTGCAGTTCTGTCATCACCTTCTCACTTTTACTACAGTTCTGAACAGCCAATGAAGTGTCTCAATTAAAATAGTGCTGAGAGCAGTATCTCTTAAAGGGTTTATCCAGATGTTAAAAAATACTGAGGGCCGGGCTGGGGTGGGCTAGGTAAACATAATAACCATGTACTTACCTCGCCCAACAGGATTTTTTCCTGTCTGGTGAACTCTGTCCTGGGGTGACAACCTGGGTGCCCACAGAAATGGTTCTGAGTGCCACCTCTGGCACCCGTGCCATAGGTTCGCCGCCACTGGTCTATGACGTTCCCTGAGTTAAAGGCAACAACTGTGCAAAATTTGGTGATTGTAAATGCGATGGTGCAGATTCCTTTAGCGGACATACATACACACACACACATACCTCCAGCTTTATGTACCTCCCGGCATTGCCCAGGATAGTAAATAACTGCTCTTATCTGTAACAAAATAAAATTTGTTTACAAAAATATTTTATATGCATCTATAGACTGTCCCTGACTGACACTGTCTATCTCTGTCACTTTGTCTTTTGGAAAGCACAGGGTGACAATTTCGGCTCAAAACGTAGTCTAAGACGTTCCCTGAGTCACAGGCAACAACTGTGCAAAATTTGGTGATTGTAAACAAGACAGTGCCAATTCCTTTTGCGGACATACATTTATGCATACACACATACACTCAGCTTTATATATTAGATATGCTGCAAAAGTCCCAAAAGATGCACAAATCTAGTATTCAGTGTATGGTAGTGCCATACACAAGCACAGTTGTGCATTAAGACAAGGGCTGAGACCTGCCATCCATCTGCTTCTTCTGTTCCCCGCAGCGGCCAGCGAGTTTGACAAAGGCTCATGGTGTTGAGTTACATATGGAGTACAAATCCTTCCAGAGCACCTCATACATTGTGGAAAGCGTAACAAGGATTCGCCATAGTATTCAGTATGTCTTCACTCTGAATATAGTATAATAAAATAATTGTATCTGCCATGAGGGGCTGGTCAGAGTGCTAATTAAAGGGGGGGGGCTGCACTCTTTCTCTTAGTGTTGGTACATCGGTGCTAAGTTGTATTCTTGCTAAAATAATAGCAGCATCTTTATTGATTATAAGAGAAGCAGGGCAGGCTGTCTTTGCCAAGGCTTGAAAACGGCTTCAGAGTTGAAAGGCCAAAATTTCTACATAATGTTATCACCACCATTTTTATTTAAAAAACTTTGGCCACAAGACTATGGTGGTTTGGGTTAAATGACCCGTACATATATAAGATATTAATTTTTTTATTTTTCAGCCTTTTAAACAGGATAATGTAAATACAATGAAACTTCCTATTTGGTATGTTTTCATGAATTTTATCTGACCAAAGTCCATATAGCGAGTGTCGGCTAAAAGTAGCAGACTTTCCACTTGTTGAACTATGGGGTCAAACTGTCAAACTATGGGAGTCAATTACCGGATGTGTTTAAATGGTCGCCTTCAATAGAATTGTTATGGCAACCTCAAAAGACTTCAACTTACTACAGATGTTGACAAGCATCAAAATGTCAAGATAGTTTGACCTTTGTTCCTCTCTTAGAATGTGTATGTGATGATCAGAAAAAACACTGTGGTTCACTTGAAATGAAGCATACCTAACAGGTAAGTAACTCTTGGCTCCTAAGAACAGTATAATTATATGATTGCTTCTGACACTACGTTAAGAACCCAGGTCTATACATCCAATAGACTTCCTTAGTATTAAATCTATTGTGTATACGGTAGTTTCTGGAACACAATCTATTGGTGTAATAGAATGAATATCCGTCCAATGTTTGTGTGCCATGTTTTGAGGCTCCATGTTTCAGAAATCAATTTTTAATATTGTGTCTGTTTATGTGATGCTTGAATCGTGCGACCTACGTATTTAAGTTAACACTTGCACTCCAGCAAATAGGTAACATAATGGCTGTGACTAGAAAGCCTTGCTTTAATTGCATATGTTTCTTGTGTCATGCTTGATGTGAAGGATGCCACATTGTGATGCCACACATGGCGTTTTTGGTCCGTTTTTAACCATGTGCTTTCAGTCCGTTTAAAATGCATGCAGTTTTACAACACATCCGTTTTCTCCAATTATCTGAGTAAATAAACAGGTTGTAAGCACCCAAACGCATGGTTAACAGTCCATCTGTGGCATCACCCTAAGTTTGTGGAGCCTAATCACACTGGTCTATTCACTGACACTTTGTTAAAGGTCATCCACCTCCAGAATGAAAGACTGGAGGCACATGAGTCTGAGGGGCTCCAGGATCCATAGGTTTTATTGGAGCCTGGATCCCCTCAGGCTCATTTGCATACAGTCTTTCAAACTGGTGGTAGATGCCCTTCAAATCTCCCCATATGCAAATATGATAAATGTCACTCAACATTATAAAATTATGGGGGCAATATAGATTATATTTGGTATAGAACAGTGTTGGCGTACCTATGCCACGGGTGCCAGGGGTGGGACTCAGAGCCCTTTCTGCGGGCACTCAGGCCATCGTCCAGGGGCAGTGTTCACCCAACACTGAATCTTCCTGCTGTCCCAGGCAACTTATGAGATGCTGCTCTCTTTATTGGCTGTTTGAAACTGTGGGGAAAGTAAGAAGGGTAAGAACTGCATTATCTTTGGAGGTCATCCTGCTGGACCACCATTCTTCCTCTACAGAAAGACCCTTGAGAGAACCAACAATAAGAGTCTGAATTTGCCCTCCTGTCATCTGTATTGGTGGCCTCAAGGGGGCAATATGTGGAAGAACAGGCAGCAATAAGTTACTGCATAAAATTCCATACTGGCACTTCACTGTAAATAAGTGGATTCTGGTTGTAGTTTGGGCGCTATGGGCCACATTGAGCCGAGCCTAATGATCCAGCCCAGTAAGAAGAGCCAGTGTGGCGGGGAGAATTGTGAAGGGAGCACTGGCCGGTAGTGGAGTGGGCCATGTGGGGTGTTCCTTCGCCCCTTCAGAAGTGCCCCAACAGGATTTATGGGTATGCCAGAGTCTCTCAGAGTGGGGGCACCTCATGTGCCCTTTCCTGTATATTGTAATTTATTTTGGAGGGATCACTATATCATATTCATTATAAGGGCACCATCTATATACCATAGTTTATTCACAGGGGAATGTATACATTATAATGAAGCAGAGGGTAACTGTATGTAATGAGTGGGTTGAGTAGTTATTACCTTTGGGGTCTGGCTATGTGGATGAGGGGAGGGCAGGGGGAGGGGCTGAGTGATTGTTGTGATGGGAGGACCCGGTGGGCGGTGACTACTTCTCGCTATGCAATGCTGCCCTGTGCCCAGGTGCTGCTGTCACGGCTCTAGCTTGTGATACACCCGGAGCCTCCTCATGTCTGCCCTTGCCAGAGCTCCAGCTGCACGCTCCGTCTTCTCGCCGCTGGGTGACAGGAGGGATTCCCCCAGCAATGCGGCTGTGCCAGGGGTGCCCCCCGGAGTAAGACGAAGGGTCAGAGCCCACAGACCCCCGCCAGATGTCCGCTACATCTTCCAGCCTCAGAAGCCCTGGTCCGGCCACAAGTTTCAGGCCGAGGCCGCTCTGACCGCCTGGTGCGACTTGTGCTGCGGCTTCATCTTCTCGGGGGCCCGGCGCTGTGCAGGTAGGTGGCTCCGGGGCTTATCCTGTACATAGTGACGTCCAGGCAGATAATCCTCTTAGTCCTGTGCCATCCTCCAGGGGAGAGAGTGCCCAGTGCTGCAGGAGGGTGCTACCTATGTCCCTCACCTCTTACACGGATCACATCCCTGAAATGCTGCTGGTGGAGGCTATGGCTGACTTACAACCTTCTACAGGTTTGTATAGCTGATCAGTTTGCCTTAACTTACTATGCACTTTTGTGGGTACCTATTCCAAAATCCCAGAACCCCACAGCAAGCAATGCCTTTTACCCCCCCCCCCCCATGGCAGGGCACAATATCTCTGCCCATAGCTGTAGCTTTATACTCTCCATAAGTATTTTGTGGTTTTATACAAGGACATTTACTGTTTGCAAGTATTTCCGTGATATGCGGTGCTGAGTTTTTCATCAGATGCTTTTACCTCCTGGTGTTTCGGGTTGGGGTATTGCCTTAGAGCTGGGGTAATGAGATTCTGTATGTCAGGGGTGTATGTGTATGTTGTGTGTAAGGGAGTGTCACATTACCATAAACTTCAAGCAGCAGTTTTATTATTTTGTGGCCTGGCAATGACATCTGAAAACCTAGAAAACAATACAAGATGTTGTCATTTTTCTGAAAGTATTGACTACCTGGCTTTCCTGAAAGATCCTGTCAATGAAATATCTTAAGCACAAATTGTATGATTTGTGCAGGACCAGTGGCGTACCAAGCCTCTATTGGGCCCTGGTGCAAACTTTGGATCGGGGCCCCTAAATACCTAATCTCCAACTGCCACCGCTGTCCTGCACATTACACATGAGAATACACATACATGCTACACAGAATTATACTCAGAGAATCGATTATAGAATAAATCATATAAAAACAGCACTCAGTAGAAAGCAATTGGCAATCCACATCTATTTTTTATTGTTTTGGTCTATGCTAGACTTCCTTCAGAGACAGGATTGCTGGTGGATAGAGATGGAGAAAAGGACGTCAGCGCAATTGGGCTTCCGATGCGGTCAAGACGCTTATCTAGCTCAATTGCGCTAACTTTCTTTTCTCCATCTCTATCCACCAGCAATCCTGTCTCTGAAGGAAGTCTAGCATAGACCAAAACAATAAAAAATAGATGTGGATTGCCAATTGCTTTCTACTGAGTGCTGTTTTTATATGATTTATTCCATAATCGATTCTCCTCACCTCTGATGGGCCCAGGTCCTGCGGCGACCGCTATCGTTATGCCCCTGTGAGGATCCATCACCAGGGCAAACTGGACCACGGATAGTAATGAATATACTTGGTGGCCGCTGATATACAATACGACTATGAGAAGGCAACTATAAATACATTTTTTAGGGTAGTAGATGTAGTAGCCTTCTATATATCAGGGGATGTACAACACCCAGCACTCCCACCACTCATCCTCGATCCAGACCTAACAATCCAGGACTAACAGAAAACTGGAAGCATAACTTTGTTCTGTGTAGTGGCTGAGCAGGTTACTA
Source organism: Engystomops pustulosus (assembly GCF_040894005.1). Lineage (NCBI taxonomy): Eukaryota > Metazoa > Chordata > Amphibia > Anura > Leptodactylidae > Engystomops > Engystomops pustulosus. The sequence continues at coordinate 88,470,280 of NC_092414.1, read as the reverse complement.
CAGCTCATCTCCTTCTCATTGTCAAGAAATGTGATCTTATATTGATGACTCTTTCATCATTTAATTTAAGCTTTACTGCATGTTATTGCTAGCATTCATATGTAACCCTTTAGATTGCAGCCATACGTTTATATAGATTCTGGCTGCTCTCTTTTTTCTTGTGGAATAATGTTTTATATTTGTGCAGTGATGGCGAACCTATGGCACGGGTGCCAGAGGTGGCACTCAGAGCCCTCTATATGGGCACTCTTGCCATCACCCCAGGGCAGAGTTCACCAGACAGGACTCAAGGCCTCTTACAGTCCCAGGCAGCCCAGGACCCTAGAAGGAAGCTACAATGATAATCCAAACTTCTTCTCCTTCTTTCTACTGTATAAGTGTCCTCAGGGATTAAGTGCCCTACACAATTTAATCCTGTGAAAGAACAGGGTGTAATAAATTACTGCTTAAATTGTCGCATTGGCACTTTGCGAAAAATATGTGTTTTTTTGGTTGTAGTTTGGGCACTCGGTGTCTAAAAGGTTTGCCATCACTGTATTTGTGTATATGAAACAGAAAGGGGGGGTCCATCTTCTCTGGCTCTTTCTAACCCCCAGAGCCCGTCTACCCTACCTGCTTCCTCCTGCATGTCAGCACTATCTGCCGAAATATCATGGGCCCCGTGACTATCTCAGTGCTTACTCATTGGGAGTGGGGAGTGCGGAAGGAGCAGGCAGGCTGGGTAAGAAGTGCCTCAGTTGGGGTCCCAAAGCACTTTTGCATTATTGACATGAATATAAAACATTACTTTATAAGGGATAAACCAACATCTACATAAAGATATGGCTGCAGTCTCAAGGGTTACATCTACATGCTGGCAGTAAACCTTAATAAAGGTTAAATTAAATGATAGATTTCCTTAACCCCTTTGTAACCGATGGTCATTGGATCCTGAATGCGCAGCATGCTCAGTGTGTTATGTAACACAGTGTAATAACACAGTGATAAGAGCATCGCTTGCTCAAGCCAACCTGTTAGAAAGTAAAAAATAAAAGTTAAAAACACTTAATAAAGTTTTTCTAATAAAAATAATTAATTAAATAAAGTAAAAGTCCCCTAAACACAAACATTCCCTATACAAGTCTAATACATTTAAAAAAACACAAAATCACAAAAAAACCCACATATTTGGTATAGCTGTAACAATCTGTACAATAACTCAGAAACATTATTGGACCCGCTCGGTGAATACTGTAAAAACAAAACCGAAAAACTCGCCAAAAATTTTAATTTTTCATAAAATCCCTTCACAAAAATGTTCCAAAAAGTGATCAAAAAAAGTTATGTGCGCCAAAATGGTACCACTGAAAAGGACAACTCAGCACGTAAAAAAATAATCCCTAAACCAGCTCTGTCAACCAAAAAATATTACCGTATTTTTCGGACTACAAGTCCTTTGATTTTCTCAGAAATCAAAGGTGTGCCTTAGAGTCCAGTGCGCCTTATATATGAACCATACTTACAGACAACAGCTGCCTTGAACTGTGCACAGGTCTGCCACCTGCTGGTCATTCATCCTTATAATCAGGTGCGCCTTATACTGTAAAGTTATATCTCTGAAAAGATGGTGATACTAAAACAACTGAGATAAAATTATAAAAACTATATAAATGAGGCATCACCGTAATCGTAGTGATCTTTAGAATAAAGATAATATAATATTTTTAGTGTACAGCCCCCAAAAAATACAAAAAGAAATGAAACCAAAATTGCCGAATTTCTTTTCCTCTATACATTCAAGAGTTACTAAAATCTGATCAATAAGCTAATGACCCACTAAAATGAAATATTTGTAAAGTGTAAATGTCATGTCGCAAAAAATAAGCCCTTATATGTCCAAATTACCATAAAAATAAAGATTGTATAGCCAATAAAAAGTGACAATGCATAATCTGCTCTGAATGGCGCAGCTCCCCCTGCATGCCCTGTCATGTGCCCATACAGCAGGTTACCACCACATATGGGGTATTGTTATACTTGGAGAGATCGGGGATCAAACTTTGTGGAGCGTTTTTGTATTTTATCCACTGAGAATTTGTAAGTTTTATGAAAAACACATTAATTTAGCCAAAAAAAATTGAATTTCCAAATTGCATCCAATTTTGTTTTAACCCCTGTAAAACAATTTAGGGTTAACAGACTTCATAAAAGTTGTTTTACGTACGTTAAGGGGTGTAGTTTGTATAATGGGGTAATGAGGCTTAGAAAATGGCTGTTTTCTGTTCTTTCTCCCTTTGGGTGGTGGGACACGTTTGCGTTTTGAACCCGTTTTTAGTCCGTTTTTTTTTTTTTTTATTTATAGTTTTATTTTATTTTCATATAAATGAACAGACGAACAAACAATTGACTGGCATTAGTCCGTTTTTAAGCAGTCCGTTTTTTGACCGTTTTTGTCCGTTTTCCAATGAACTTATTTAAGATAATTGGAAAAAAACGGTCAAAAACTGATGCGTTTTCAAAAAACTTGTGCTTTTTCAAAATTGCAATGTGTTTTTTAATGGACTGCTTAAAAACAAACTAAAAAAGGGGTTCAAAACGGGTTCGATGGTTACCTGATGGTTACCGTTTCCCTTCTCCAGCTGGCCATGTGCAACACCCAGGATCCGGTTTGGGCAAACACATGGCCGCGTGAATGAGGCCTTACTCTGTATAATAAATTACCGTACATGCTGTGTTTTTCATGAAAATGTAAAAATGTTTATAAAAGGAAGTTTAAAACCATGTCTACTTACCTACGTCCATAGGTGAATAAACACATGAATGATGCACCTGAATTCCTTAAAGAGAACATGTCACCTGTAAAATCGGCACTAGGAGCTGCTTACTTTAATGCTACAACAGATGTAGCAGTGTTACCCTGCTAGCGTTATCAGAAACCTCCGATAACGCTAGCAGACACTGCCGCGCTGTACAATAGAAACGATTAGGGTCGGTGACTGCCGCATGAAGCTCAACAGTCACCTCCAGCCTATGGAGAGCGTGGGGCGGTCCAGCAAAGAGGCAGCGCCGCGGACTGGCTTCTAGCACGCTCCAGCATTTCTAGTGTACATCGCAATAGTGTCTGCTAGCGTTATCGGAGGTTGCTTACCTTACAGGTGACAGGCCCTCTTTAAGCCTAATTTATAACCGGTAACCAGTCATGATGTTTTGTTATAGAAGAGAATTACTTCCACCCATGAAAGTGTTGCTAGCGTACATACTTCTACTATTTATAGCTGCTGCGCTATTTTTCTGCTATAAATAACGGAATCAGCTGGACACATGTATGAATGTAAATTTATTACCCCTTTCTACATGGTGGCTGGAATATCCTATGTGACTGTCTCAGTGGTAAAGACAAAAATTGCATGATCTTGGGTTTCTAATAGATTGCTAAAAAATGACTATTATTTGTTAAAGGCTTGCTGACAAATCCTTGCAGCTACTAACAACGAACAATCAATCGACAATCCAATCTTTAGCAATCTATTAGAAGACCATGGCAGCTGACTTGGCATTCTGCATTATGGGCTCATATGTTAAATCTGGCTTCATCCAGTTCACTTTCCGTGACTGTTCTGCATCCATTGCATGTTGTCTCTGTTTTGCTTCCGCTTTTTGTTCGCGTTGCGTCCCTGATGCTTTTGTTGTCCTTAAAAAACCCCCTGAAAGCTTTAACGTTGGTTAGAATACATAGCACCTGGCTTCCCAGCATCATCAGTGAGAAAAAAAAAACTTTGCAGAGCCATAGACTTTTATTGCTTTACATAATCTGCAGCCATGAAAAAAATAGAATAGGTTTAAAAACATTCATGGATTTCATTTCCATTGGTTCAATGGAAAACAACTAAAATGCGAAAACACTCATTGAAGACAATAGCTTGGTAAGGCATCCATGCAAATCACTGAACCACGGACGTGAAAGACAATAGTATTTTCACGGCGCAGTCATTGTCTGCATGATTATTCACTCGATTCGGACAGATCACATATTTATAGCTGCCCTAAAAATCGTTCTTGGACATCAATACATCCACACATGCACCAGGCATTTGCCCTTCATTTGTATTGTAAACTGTATGAGAGAGGAGAAATAAACCAACATAAGTCTAACAAAATGCAAGTAAATGTGTGATGATATATTTGTTACAGCCAATTCATCTGATGTGTTTGGTTTTTTTAATCTGATGTGTTTGGTTTTTTTCATCTGATGTGTTTGGTTTTTTTTCGCAAATGAAAGTGCGTGGTACACACATCTGTATAGGCCTACAGGTGCAGAACATTTCAAGTGATCCAGTAGACATATATTGTTGGGTATGGATGTAGGATGTAGTTCAGGTGAATACACATCAGTAAACAATCCCTTTTATACCTAAGATCACAGGTTGTAAACTACAACGTAGAGTTTCCATTGTTCTCCATTGTAGAAGTAGACCTGCTGTGATGTACACAAACATATTGTATATAAGATTAGGTGACCCATTGTGGCTTAGACAAACTTTCCTGCTCTGAATAAACAGCACCTTTTACCTTGACTGAATAGCTACAGCTTTTCAGCTTTTGTGATGATCCTTCAATAAAGACGTAGGTCATTATTCCTTCCTAGGCAGAATTATCGGGTGAGGATGAGTTATAGCAGGTCGCTCCATCCATTGCTATGCAGATACAGTAGTCCGTGTTCTTCTGCTGATTAATGGGAAACCTTGGTGATCTTGACCACAATGAGCAAAGTGACTGCGGCAGGAAGATAAGTAGATCAGTGAGATGCAGCATCAGCTCTAGCGGGTTATCCTGAAGGTCCTTTTACCGTGTAGCACAATGGTAGTGCAGATTAGACAATGTTTTTTGTATTAGGCAGACTTATAGCTGTGCTCACAGAGTTACAAAAAAAACGTTATATATGGCTTCTTCTTTGCAAATGGAATTTTTAGTTTTATATACGCTGAGGACTGGAAATCATATAAATAATATACGTGAATCTGGCTGAACTACTATTGTTGAGCTGGTATTGTCTCTGGCATGTAAAGTATGTAAGTGCATGTTTGCTTAAAACCGGTCTAGTTACTTGGGAAGATGTGCTACTGCTACCAGAAATAATAAATGGCATGCATTTGTATAGAGATCACTATAGTTGTCCGAGTGCATGGCATTTATACTTGCGTAAGCTAAAAATGGCGTGCATTTTATGGACCCAAAATGTTTTGATTTGTAGTCATTACATAGACAGATACTGTAGGAAGAGACTGTTTACATGAATTTTGTATATAGATGATTGCCGTAACAGTAGTGAATTCCACCAATAATTGTAAATAATCTTATTATTTTATGTATGATTGGGCAACGCAGACACACAGAGAATACCGTAGATAGTATTGGTTATGGATAGATCATTTATAGTTTATGATTAAAAAAAAACCCTCTTTTACATGTTGTTTGGTTGGAAGTAACCACTGTTTATGTTTATAGATTCTCCCATTGTCACCTAACAGCAGTTTTTGAAGCTAATGTTTCCACTCCCCAGCAATTTCATACAAAAACATTCTCAAAAGAGTGACACACCTTTGTTATGCTGGGAAAAGTCTTCCTTTCTCCTTCACTTAGGTTTTGTAAAAAACATGTCATACTTTGTCAGTACTTTACTAAGTTCACATCTGATAAGAGAGAGTGTGAAAAACTGGAAATGTTTCTGCATCTCTTTATTGTAAAATAAGAAACATAACAACACAGGACATTATAATGATATAACAATAAAAATTACATAAGCATAACCGAAAAATAATAATAAAACTAATGTGAAATATCAAACAGAAAATTAAAAGCAAAATGAACAATCAATGTAGCGTATGACTGTTTGTACTCTGTAATGTAATATTATATTTGTATATGTCCCCTATGATTTATAAAGTGCTGCAGAATTTAATGGTGCTATATAAATAAAGATTATTTTTTATTATTATTGTTAAGATAAAAATTTCAACTGGGTAAGCCATATATATGCATACATATTGCGGGCGATATATAATATGCTCTGGCGCATCGTGCCCCCTGATGTATCCTCCCTGCCGTAGGCTTGAATGGTGCGGCTGTAGCTAGCAGAACACTTTTCCTGTATTGCCTATCAGTCCCAAGTAACGTTCTAAAACTGATAAGCCTGCATTGGAACATCTTCTATTTATTCTGAAAAACACTTACCGTATGTCAGCTGGGCAGTTTCCTTCTATGTCTTATGTTGATGATAAACCTATTGTAAAACCTGTTCTTGACATCAGGAAATGCCACATTTTTATGTCATGTTGGAGCTTTATGTTTACTGCAACCAGTTCTGGAAATCTATGTTCAATAGGACATATTGGCTGTTAGACTTGCTTTACAGACTATCTATTAACAGCAGTAAGCTATACACATGTACGCTAGTATTTATATGTCGCTTTTTAGAAAGATTGATAAGCCATGGCGAACACCCCTAGTAGATGTTATCTCAGAGGTGAAGGAAATGGCTAATAGGGGATCATTGTGCAGTCTACAACTTTTTTCTGACAAATGCTGGAGTTCATAGAGGGGCCACCGAAATTAATAATACATGGACATCAGACTTGAATGTTTAATAGACGCTGTTTATTGGTGATGCTCAAGCTGTGGGGGATCTTGATGAGCTGACTTTCATTTAGCGCCTGTTTTTGTTGCTGGGAATGCTAGGGTTTGGTTATGGAAAACTAACATGCCAGAATGAACACCACAAACCTTCCTCCAGTTGCTCTCACTTTACATCATCTACAATGAGGTCAAATTATGGTGGTTAATAGTTTTGGAGTTGTAAGCATTTCTTAAAATGCTCTTTCATTGCAAATAAACCATAAGATAAAAGTGACGTTATAATTGCAAATTATATAATTAGAATTTTAATATAATGTTGATATTCTTATGGAAAAAATATCCAAATGGAGATATCGTATATAATTGAGTATAAGCTGCCCGAAGCATAAGCCCAGTTACCTAATTTTAACACAAACAAATGGGAAAACCTATTGACTTGAGTATAAGCCTATGGTGGAAAATGCATTGGTCACAGCATCCAACCATTACATAGCTAGGCAGTCCCCTTCCCCCAGTATATAGCCAGCCAGTCCATACCCTCTAGTATATAGCCAGCAGCCCATGCCCCCAGTATATAGCCAGCCAACCCATACCCTCTATAATGTTGCCAGTCAACCCCCAGTATTTAGCCAGCCAGTCCATGCCCCCTAGTCTATAGCCAGCAGCCCATGCCCCCCAGTATATGCATTCAAAACTACGAACACTCATGTATCAAAATTCTCCTGACTTATAAAAACAGACCTTGTTCCCCGTGGCAGTCCAAGTTCATCCTTCAATCCTTGAGCTAGTCTGTAAAAATTGGCCAGTATTTACTTTCTATGGGTACCTAGCACTATTTTTCCTTTTAACCTAGTTTTGTAAATGAGCGTCTTGGTTTCTTTAAAGAGAACCCATTGAGCAAATTAACCCCCAAAAGTAAATATATTTTCATAAACTGGCACTAGAAAGCATTGCCCCTATCCCTTCATTATCCCTCTACATGACTGGAAGCTTAAGCAATTAGGTCCTAAAGCTGTATGCAAATGACTTGAGAGCGGTCCAATGAGTCATCATCATATTCAGCTGTCCGGCTTATTCATGAGTGGGAGGCACAGCCACACCCCCCAATTCTTGACTGACAGCCTGTATAATGATGCTGGTACTGGCTCCTCTCTATACTTTCTGGTGCTGGAGCCTGTGTGTGATATATAGCAGATGTGTATAGCAGAACATGTCAGGTACTTGTGTAGCTGATATCTGTGTCTCTCACATGTGTATAGCAGAACATGTCAGGTACTTGTGTAGCTGACATCTGTGTCTCTCACATGTGTATAGCAGAACATATCAGGTACTTGTGTAGCTGATATCTGTGTCTCACATGTGTATAGCAGAACATGTCAGGCACTTGTGTAGCTGATCTCTGTGTCTCACACATGTGTATAGCAGAACATGTCAGGTACATGTGTAGCTGATGTCTGTGTCTCACACATGTGTTTAGCAGAACATGTCAGGCACTTGTGTAGCTGATCTCTGTGTCTCACACATGTGTATAGCAGAACATGTCAGGTACTTGTGTAGCTGATGTCTGTGTCTCTTACATGTGTATAGCAGAACATGTCAGGTACTTGTGTAGCTGATATCTGTGTCTCTCACATGTGTATAGCAAAACATGTCAGGTACTTGTGTAGCTGATATCTGTGTCTCACACATGTGTTTAGCAGAACATTTCAGGCACTTGTGTATCTGATGTCCGTGTGCAGGGCCGATTCTAGCTTTTTTGCTGCCTGAGGCGAAAACTGAAATGCTGCCCCCCCCCCAAAAAAAAATAAAAATAAAATCCTAGCCCTGATCTCCTTCTATATTCAGACCACTGAATTTACATACGCAACTTAACACTAGCGTTATGTGTACATGGGCGGGCCTTGACCAGATCGTGTATACGTTCCTATGGAAACACATGTGATCGGTAACCAGAACCTGGTGTCTTGCATTACAACAATACAAAACACTGGGCTCTGATTGCTTACCGCTGCAAAAATTGTGATTATATTTCATATATGAAATACACCATTACTCCTATAATGATCATGACTTACATTCTTCTTCAGAGGATCTTGCTGGTACATCACCAGGTGGTAGATGGAGGGGGCAAAAGAGTAACTGAGGGGGTCAAATGCAGACTAAAATAAGAAAGCAGGAGGAGCATACACAGCATCACATACAGCAGGCAGCAGCATACACGCAGCATCACACACAGCAGGGAGCAGCATACACAGCATCATATAGAGCAGGCAGCAGCATATACAGCAGGGGTCAGGAACCTTTTTGGCTGAGAGAGCCATGAACGCCACATATTTTAAAATGTTATTCCATAAGAGCCGTAGCATATGTACATGCTCCCCAGTAGATAGGTAGTCCCAGTGTCATGTGTGCCCCTGCGATCTAGGTCTCGAATCGCAGGCACACCCGTGTCACTCTCTGTGGCGGTGCCCCTTTCCGAGCTCATTCAACCCACCACTCTCCGGCTCCCGTACCGGCTGGCCAGCACGCACGTGTGCGCCGTCATTTGTGGATTTATAGGGCCAGTGCACCGCTGCTCACTTTCCGGGTTCCTATAAAGACCTGCGGCTACCAGATAGGTAGTCATAGCACATGTCCCCCAGTATATAGGTAGCCACAGCACATGCCCCCAAGTAGATAGGTAGCCACAGCTGTCTAAGAGCCAGATGCAGCCAACAAAAGAGCCATATCTGGCTCCCGAGCCATAGGTTCCCTACCCCTGATATACAGCATCACATACAGCAGGCAGCAGCATACATAGCATCACACGCAGCATCACACGCAGCATCACACGCAGCATCACATACAACAGGCAGCAGCATACATATCATCATATAGATCAGCATATACAGCATCACACACACACAGCATCACACACACACAGCATATACATGCAACATACACACATCAGCATACACAGCATACAAACACAGTATACACACAAAACATCATACACAGCAGGCAGCAACATACACACAGCATATACATGCAGCATACCTGTAGCTTACACACAGCAGCAGCATGCACACACAGCAGCAGCATGCACACACAGCAGCAACATGCACACACAGCAGCAACATGCACACAGCAGCAACATGCACACAGCATACCTGTAGTTTACACACAGCAGGCAGCCAGCAGCATACACATAGCTGCTGATGAAGTTCAGGAGCTCCGAGCTGGTGGGCGGAGCTTGCTCATTGGAGCTTCTGCAGCAGGTGCAGAGCTGAGTTTACCCGAGGTTCCTTTGATGGCTGTCAGAGGCTGTGGTGGAGCAGCAGCAAAGTGATAACACTCCAGCTGACTGCTGCTCCACCAGGCAGTGAAGCCTCCGCACAGGCTTCCCGCTCACCCTTCTCCTTCATCAGCCCACCGGGAACCGGTATGCCCCTCCTCCTGCCGGCAGCGATGCTGTTAATGGACGCTGCTGCAGTGAGGAATCGTGGCAGCGGCAGGTCTGTACTGCTTGTGGGTGATTCGGGCAAGTGCCCAAATCACCTACATCTGTTTTGCCGGCCCTGTCCGTGTCTCTCACATGTGTATAGCAGAACATGTCAAGTACTTGTGTAGCTGATGTCTGTCACTCTCACATGTATAGGAAAACATGTCAGCAGATAAAGTACAGACACTAGCAATGCTTTACTATACATTACACACAGACATGAGCAGGGGGAGGAGAGAGTAGGAGTAACAGGGGTGACATCACTGCCTCTGACCATGTGACCAGCCTCATTTACATAATAAAGAAAAGATCATTTTATAATGATTAATGTATGAATGGACTACATAAAGGCTGGGATGGGATCCTTGTGAGCTGCTCTAACAGGTAGTGGTGGCAGGATTGTGACAGACCTGATGACAGGTTACAAGATTAAAGGGACTGGCTAGAAGTGAAATACAATCCCTCAATAGGGTAAGCATATTGTACTTACCCTGTTAAAAATTCTCTGCAGGGGCTGGCTGGCTATATACTGGGCGATATGGGTGGCAGGCTATATACTGGGGGCTTTGGGCTAGTAGGCTATATACTGGGGGGCAGGGGCTGGCAAGCTATATACTGGGTGAGCAGTGGCTGACAGGCTATATACTGGGGGGCAGTGGCTGGCAAACTATATACTGGGGAGCAGTGGCTGGCAGACTATTTACTGGGAGGAATGGGTTGGCAGGCTATATACTGGGTGGGGAACGGCTTGGCAGGCTATATACTGGGTGGGCAGGGGCTGGCAGGCTATATACTGGGGGAGCAGGGGCTGGTTAGCTATATACTGAGGGATATGGGCTGGCAGGCTACATACTGGGGTCTGCTGGCTATATACTTGGGGGAATGTGCTGGCTGGTTATATACTGGGTGTAGGCTGTGACCAATGCATTGCCCAACCTAGGCTTATACTCGAGTTGGTTTATACTGCAGCTTTTGCCCAGTTTACATTTAGTTTCTATGCTGATACAAACTGCATTGCTATATGTTCCAATTCAGCATGGAGGGAAATCAGTGCAATATAAAGTACCGTATATTCCGGCATATAAGACGACCTGGTGTATAAGATGACCCCCCTACTTTCCTGTTTAAAATATAGAGTTTAAGATATATTCGCCATATAAGACTACCCCTTTTCCAACGCATACAAAACACCGGTAAAAATTAAAAAAAAAACAGATTTGAATTTAACATGGTCCTTTTTTAATTTAAATTCTTATGACATGCAGGTATATAGCAGGAAAACTGTCACTCATAAACATAAGGCATACAACAACAACATTACCATCGTCCATTTTACTGTAAATGTTACCATACTGTACCTTAAATTTTTATTTTATTAAATATTCCATGCCTTGTACTCAGAAGCGGGAAAAAAATTCCAAATGCAATGAAAATGGTGAAAAAACGCATTTGCACCATTTTCTTGTGGGCTTGGATATTACGTCTTTCACTGAGCTCCCCAAATGACATTGGGTCGGTACGATTAAGGGGATACCAAATTTGTATAGGTTTTATAATGTTTTCATACATTTACAAAAATGAAAACCTGTACAAAAATTATTTTTTTGATTTTGCCAACTTCTGGCGCTAATAACTTTTTTATACTTTGGTGTACGGAGCTGTGGGTGCTGTCTTTTTTGCGAAATTTGATAATATTTTCAATTATATCATTTTTAGGACTGTACGACCTTTTGATCTTTTTTTATAGATTTTTTAAATATTTTTCAAAATGGCAAAAAAGTGCCATTTTCGACTTTGGGCGCTATTTTCCGTTACGGGGTTAAACGCATTAAAAAAACGTTATCATATTTTGATAGATAGCATTGATAGCATTTTTGGACGCATCGATACCTGATGTGTTTATGATTTTTACTGTTTATTTATATTTATAGTTCTAGGGAAAGGGGGGTGATTTGAAATTTTAGGTTTTTTTATTATAATTTTTTTTTTTACTTTTTTTTATTTTTACTATTTTTCAGACTCCCTAGGGTACCCTAGGTTGTCTGATTGATCCTACCATATACTGCCATACTACAGTATGGCAGTATATGGGGATTTTCCTCCTCATTCATTACAATGTGCTATCAGCACATTGTAATGAAGGGGTTAAAACGAAATAGCCTCGGGTCTTCAGAAGACCCGAGGCTACCATGGAGATGGATCGCCGCCCCCGATGACGTCACGGGGAGCGGCGATCCCAGGTAAGATGGCGGCGCCCATGCCATAAAAACACCCGCGATCGGTGCTGCAATATGCAGCAAAGACTTACCGGCTATGGAGAGGGCTCAGCCCGTGAGCCCTCTCCATGCAGCGCGACCCGACCGCCCCCGTGAATACACGGCGGGCGGCCGGGATTACCGGTGTATAAGACGACCCCAGAGAAGACAGAAGATTTTTCTGTCTTCAAAAGTCGTCTTATACGCCGGAATATACAGTATTTTTGCAAAGCAATTTTCTCTCTCTAAGTTCTGCTCTTATTTTTGGAATACTGAAAGTGATGCAAAATACTGAGCAGAATATTTTGGTATTAGCAGGCCACAGAGCAGTGTCCCATATAAAGGCATATGAATTCCATCATTTCATATATGACCTAATGAATTTTCTTCTGTTGTGACTTGATCATGACTTTTTAGATCTGACACTGGACAAAATACAGTACCATACTCTTTTATGTTTAATTTTAAGTTTATCTTTCAATAAGACTTCTATAGAACCAGCCAAGTGCTTGGTCATTTTTGCTTACAAGAAATCTGTATTCTCAGTATTTGCTCTTATTTTTGTCTTGTGTTTTATAAGAAATATTTATAGTCTAAACATCCGTTGTCCTTGTTGTAGGTTACTATGGGAACCATATCTATGCTAAATAGTGCCTAGAAGTGCCTAACAGCAAAGATTCCACCCTATGCCACATACTAATTTACAAAGATAAAAATAAAAAACTATTTCATTAAATTTGGCAGTGATCAAAAATTCAGCAAATGGTTTGCTTGGATTTCAGGCTTCTTAGAAATTATATTATCACTCAACAGTAAGACCAAAGCTTTTTTATATCTGTAATTACTATTCTGAATTAGAAATAGAGATAACATACAAAACAATTCTTAATTGCACTGGATCCTAGGGCTAAAAGGAAATCCAACATCAAAATCAAGCCTAATATACATGGGGCACTTAACGTATATAGTCGAGTATAAGCCGACCCGAGTATAAGCCGAGACCCCTAATTTTACCACAGAAAACTGGGAAAACATATTGACTCGAGTATAAGCCGAGGAAGTAGTATACAGCCAGCCAGCCCCCATGTAGTATACAGCCAGCCCCACGTAGCATACAGCCAGCCCCCATGTAGTATACAGCCAACCAGCCCATGTAGTATACAGCCAGCCCCATGTAGCATACAGCAGCCCCATGTAGTATACAGTCTGCCCCCATGTAGCATACAGCCTGCCCCCATGTAGCATACAGCATGCCCCCATGTAGTATACAGAGTGCCCCCATGTAGCATACAGCCTGCCCCCATGTAGTATACAGCCAGCCCCCTTGCAGTATACAGCCTGCCCCCATCAGTATACAGCCTGTCCCCATCAGCCTGTGTAGCATACAGATAAAAAAAATAAGCTTAATACTCACCCTCCGTTGTCCCCGATGTTCGTCGCGGCTTCCGATCCCGAATCGCGGCTCCCGCCGGCTTCTTCACTCTTCTATCTTCTCTGGCCAGGAGATCGCGCTGGCCGTCGTACATTGTGATGCGACGCTGTCGCCGCGGATGACATCATCAGCGGTGACAGTGCTGCATCACAGTGTGCGACGGCCGGCAGATCGCATGGACGCGACTCTGCCGGCTAGAGAAGATAGAAGACAGAAGAGGAGACACAGGGAGCCGCGACGAACATTGGGGACACCGGAGGGTGAGTATTAATTTTTTTTTTTATATATAATTGACTCGTGTATAAGCCGAGGCGAGGTTTTTCAGCACATTTTTTATTAATCCATTAAAAAGTTTTGCATATAAGCAAGAACAGTTTTGGATTTCTGCTGTTGACCATGGCAAAAATATACATGTGTTATGGAAACATTTTCCAACAAACTGCTAAAATAAAGTGCCTGTATGAGTTTATTGAAATTTTGTGAATATGCTTATACTAAGAAAAATGCACCAGAATTCTGGCTTATTTGGCTTGCTGGTAAAATTGTGTGGCTTTGGATAAAGTGGGGGTGGCAATACTATGCACCAAATTAATTAAAACAAGGTTTAGGAGTAAACTAGGCATAGAAAATATATAGTTAGACTAGAAAGTTTAATAGTGCACCAGATAAGTTTATAAGCATCAGACGCTATGAAATTACAGGTACACTATAAAACTATGTAGCCTTAATCTACATGTCTAGCATTTAGGCAGTTTGGGGGCGACTTATCAGTGCTGCTGTGCTGGCGTATGATAGCGCCCATGCCCTTGTATCCTGCCGGATACATGAAGAGGCTTAGACATGGCATAGCTTTGCGTAAAAAAAACAAAATACAGGTTTTGAAAAGTAATCAGGAACGGGGCGGGAAAGCCTACTCTGCCATTCTGCGGCGCCTCTATACGTCCCCTCCGTGCCAACATAACGTGGAGGTGGCACTGCCCCCCTCTACACCCCCTCCACGCTCATATGGCGTGGAGGCCCTGCACAGGAATTTGCTATTCGTTTACTGCTTCTACCTTAGAAGACTGGCGTAGAGGCAGTGATGAATCTGCCACTTTTTGTGTATCTGGCCTAACATCTATTAGTTCTTTTAATACAGAAATGATCACAACTGGGAGTGAAATGTCCTGGGGATACCAAGTAGCATCTGTAATTTACATAAGAAAAACAGTTTTTTGCTAAATCTTCTGTACAAATGTCCTCTAGTCGTGTAAGTTCGTCATGTTTGCAAGACTTTTCTACATAGTTTGACCTGTTTTTTTTTTTTTTTTTTACCTTGGCACTTAAGTGGCGATGTATAGTATCATTATCATGTACGTTTATTGCAGTCAAACCCCCTAACACCGTAGGGAACTTTGAAATTTTTAAAGGCAGCATAACACAAAAATAAAAAAATTAAGGTATCTCTGTGATCCTACTGAAAGGTATAAGGTATGTTTAGGGTTTTAACAGGCGTCCCGCTGGTGACAGGTTCCCTTTAACATACAATATGGCTGTGGCATTAAGAGGTTTACGTATAGATTCTGTAATCTGTTTGCAAAAAGTTTGACGTATGGCAACATGAGTATAGCTTGCAAGTATTTCCTCGTACATTATTGAAATGTAAAAAATGCTTATAACTATAGGGAAGACTTCCGCAAAGACTTCAAGTACATCAGCTTGAGAGCAATCATAACTTATAACAAGTTTGGCCTGTTCTACTGCATTTACTGTAAAATGTGGTTCAATACAGTGCAAGGTATGCATAGGCCACTGAAGGGTCACTAACATGACTGTGCACATGCCTGTTGTGTAGGGGCATACAAGAGCTTCAGGGACATATAGATTAAATGGAGCTTTTACAGTTGGGTCCATGAATATATATTTGATACAAATTCATTTTTTTTTTTACCTGTTTACTGAAACATATTCAAGTTATAGTTAAAGAATGGACATGGAAAGAATGAACATGAAAGTCCAGACTCTCAGCTTTCATTTGAAGGTGTCCACATTAAAATTGTATGACCCGTGCAGTACTGTTATGTCACAAGCGGAGCGGTACCAGAAGTAGCTGACACCCTACTGTAACATCTGCAATCAGAAAACTTGCGGGTGTTAACCCCTTGCTTGACTGTGGCACTTCCAGGGGGCTTCCAAACTGGATCGGAATTCCTATCGCCGATTAACGTGTGGAACCGATCTATTCTGTGGCAGCCCCGGGGACTGACAAGTGACCTGGGGCTCTCTGATGTCTCTACATGCAGGTAGGACACAGCTGTAACCTACTGAGCATGCAACATTACACGTCTATTTTGGCCCCAAGGACACAGCCCTATTTTTCCATTCTGCCCTTTGTCACTATAAATGGTTATAGCTTTGGAACACTTTAACATATCCAGGGGATTTGTGATTGTTTGTTTTCTTGTGACACATTGGGGGGGGGGGGGTATTAATTCTGTCCTCGACAGTCAGCATCTGAGATCAGACTACGGAAAGAATAGCCCGCTGTATTAAAGTAGCGCAAGGCTGTAAGTAATTAATGCGCCGACGGAACTAATCAGTTGGGCGCCATAAAAATACCGACACAAATGAGATGTGTGCCAAAATCTTATATGGACAGTGCCTTTTTTAAAAATTTCAGATCTGGTCTGTTTTGCGCCAAAATTTGCAATTAAAAATGCAGACAAACTCCACATAAATTTGGCAGATGATGTGGAAAATATAGGCCACGTCTACTTGAGCCAAAAAAAGACGGATGAGTCGGGATAGTTGGAAGTAACTATTTTTTCTAGCACCAACTCATTATAAATGATCCGCAACAATTATGTGCCAAAAATGGCGCAGACGATAATACATCTGCCCCATTGTACTTCAAATTAGTTTAAAAATTTGGGTGATATGTTTTTGTATTGGCAAAACTTGGCAAAAATTTCTAAAAAAAATCTCTACTTTTGAAGCAGATAATCATAGCCCCAAATTGATTTATAATTTACATTCCCCAAATATCTGCTTTATGTTGGCATGGTTTTTTAAGATTTCACATATTTTACTAGAATGTTTGAGGCTAAGAATTTGGGTGCCATTTTTAAAAATTTTTTTTCAAAATCTCCAAAACTTGTATTTTTAGAAGGACCTTCTCAACTTGCAATTGACTGCGAGAGACCTAAATAATAGTAAAACATGAAAATCACCCCATTATGAAAACTACACCCCTCAGCATGAAAAAGCATGATAAAGAAGTTTGTTAACCCTTTAGGTATTTAAACAAATTGTAATATTTTTACAATACATTCATTTTGGATGGAAAATTAAACATTCACAATGGATTAAATGAGAAAAAAACTTCAAAAAGCCAATTTCACTGATACCCCCCCATATGTGGTGATAACATGCTGTATGGGCACACAGCCACGTCTAGAATGATTTGCTTTGTCAAATTGTACAGGCTATAAATATTTTTCTTTTTTTAATGTGGACATATGGGGGCTTATTTTTTTTACTAAATGGGATGCCCTTTTCATTTTGGGGCATCTATAGCTAACTGATGAGATTTAATTAACTCTCTGTTGGTGGACCAAATTAATTTCTTTAATAATACGGAAATACCTTATTTATATGGCTTTTAATTTTTGTCCTAATTTTACTGAATAAAAACTAATTTGGTGAAAATCTTGTAAATCTTAGCATCACCGTCTTTTCAAAGGCATAACGTTTTTGGCTGACAAATCAGGTTAGGGGCTTATTTTTGGAGCGTGTAACATTTTTTTAATAACTTTTTAGAACCTTTTTAAAGGTATTAATAAAAAAATGTAACATTTTTTCAGGTTTTATTTTTCACAGGGTTCGGCATATGGGTCCAATAACAATTCTGTTTTATTATACGATACAACTTTATTGATTTGAATTTTTTTTTGTACAATATACAGATTGTACAGATTCAGTAATATACAGCTGACATCTGCTGCTTCTGGTGCCAGCTCCGCTCATGAGCTGGTGCCAAAAGCTGGACATAATAGCATGTCCCTGTGCAGGAAGTATCTTCCTGCAAGGACGTTCTATTGCATCCTCGTGCGCGTAGGGTTTAAATTAGGAAGTAGAATTTTCTTAAATGGTCAAGTCAGTCAACTGATTTCAACACAATTGGGCACAGATTTCACTAAACTAAAATTTAGGGTGTGTTCACAGGTGGCGTAAACGTATGTGTTTTGAAACGCATGATAAAAGTTGACAAAAGGGGATTTGACTGACTACATTGCTGTCAATATTGTGTTTACAAAACGCATACAATAACGCATTAAGACGTGCATTAACACATGAGTTTGTTAACACTATGTTGACGGCAATGTAGTCAGTAGAATCTCCTCTTCTCAGTTGTTGTGATGTGTTTCAAAATCCATACGTTTATACCACATGTGATTGAACCCTGAGACAGAAAGGCTACAAAAAACTTGCAGCTGAAAACCACTACAGTAAAGGTCTGGCAGATCATTTATAATAAGGAAACAGCGTCTGGCGATGTCCATGAGTACAAAGACTTCAGGCAATCATTGCCAACAATGGGTTTTTACAAAGTATTAGAAATTAATTTATTTGCAATTATTTAATGTTTCCAATTACTTTTGAGCCACTTAAATAAAGGGATTGCGTTTACAAAATACTTGAGTCCCTCACATTTTTATACAATCATTTTGATCAACCCACCTGACCTGTGAAAACATTAAATACTTATGCATTCAGATTTGGATGACATTATAGACATATGCACTTGTAATTACACATGTTTCAGAAGTGGGTCATCATATAAAATACTTTTAATCTATTATAGATAGGTGCAAATCTACCAGGAGTCTGGTACACTGGAAAAATGTAGGTTTTGATACTACACACTGTGAAAATAAGCAAGCATAGGAGAAAGAATGAGTCATTGCAAGTGAATTACTAAGTGCGGAACTACTAAGTGCTGGTTTGTCATAAGTATCATAATTATATACTGAACCTTCCCAGAAAATGTAGCATTAAAGTTAAAAAAAAACAATTTGATCACCAGCTAGCTGCCAATTGAAGGATTTGGGTGATACTAGGCTATCCAGATGACATCAGTTATCCTATATTATAACTCATACACTGAGGGCTGTACTCTCACCATGTTGCAGAATCCATTCTGCTTCTTTTCGCATAGAACAAACACTGCAGCCATTAAGAGGTGAACAGCAATTTCTTTATGCTTATTCATAATGAAAAGTGTATTAAAATTAACATAAATCACGCTTTACTACATTAGCTACCAAATGACGACACAAGCAAAACAATATTGTGTAGGGCACTTACATAAAGGGGTAATTCCCACCCGGGCATTCAGATTAATTGAACTCATCTGCCATGTACATGCAGTTCTTCAGTGTATGTGTCATTAAAAATTATTACCTGTCAATTACCATGTCATATGGTCCATTAGAAACCATGGACAGCTGGCCTTGGATACGACCACAGCTGCTGGAGGAATTGTGCAAAGTAACAAATTATTTTCCATATAAAATGTCCGGGAGTTACTGCATGTCCTGCAGCCAAACCTACGACCACAATTTTTAAATTACATTTTTGAGCATTTAAAGCAAAATGTTGTCACTACTATTTTACGGCCTAGCCTCCTATTTTCTACAGAGAATACTCTGCACACTTCGGCTGAGAGCTGAAAGATTGAGTATCCTGAGATGGTAGCCTCTCACATATTCCTTCAAAAGTCAAGATCTGCATGCAACACGTCCAGCAGACCACATTGGGATCAACAGGATCATTTGTTTATAATTTTGTTATCATCACTAATGTGATATAATTTTAGCTCTAACCTTGCTGTTTTGTCTGCAAACCATTTGTGCAAATAGAACAAATGATTATAAATAAGGTTTGGATTTTTTTTCAAACCATTCTTGACTTTATGATCCCTAGGTATTACTTATTCCAGCAATTTAATAGGAATATACTCTTTCACCTGCTCTGCAAGTATCCCGTCTTGTAGTTGGTTTAAGAAAATTGAAAGGTAATATAGAAACTTTGTATGATGCCAGTGTGAACATATTCTTATCCGTACATAAGGAAGTGGAATATAATTTTTCTCTGAAGTGGTTTTAAGTTGGTGGAGTATATTGTAATGAGTACATTTGCCCAAAGGCATCCTGAAAGTTCTCTTCCACGCCTTAAATCTAAGCTGTGATCAAACATTCTCTAAATTGTAAAATTGTTTCCTCAGGTTGACAGCAGTTTTTATTCACAATTATCGCTTTTTAAAATGAAATAGAAAAAAAGTATCTTCTACCAGGGGGTAGAAAGGATGAGCTGAATGCAACACCGTATTGTTTGTCTTCTCTGGGTAAGAAGTCGATCTGCTGCTGCTGTCACTGTACCTCCAGAGCCTTGTTCATCTGTCTGCGAGTAATGTGAGATGATGCTACCTCTTACTGCTGGATCACTTGCTGTAGACACTTCAACTCTTTTTCTAAAACAAATTGTTTGCAATTTGTACACAGTTATCACTCCTGCCTTTCTGCAGAGATCAGGAATCCAGGTCACATGACCTTTTTCACTTATTATTTTTTCTCATAAATATTGTAGAGATCAGAAATGTCTTTAGTCTGAGATAGTAAAAAATTGTACACAAGTAGTGGCAATTTAAAGTGATATCCATAAATTTGCAAAGATTAAATAAAAAAGTAGCCATTTTGTCTGACTTGGATATATCTGTAGACATCAATAAATATGGCCTAATCAAATATAGTAGAAAATATATACATATACTATATTCCATGTGTCTAAAAACAATTCAATGGGAGGAGAAGAGCTGTGGGTGTTGTCAGTTTTATGCTGTCTGTGCTTCCTTTTCTAACCCTAGTTGCAGGGTCGGCTCCAGGTTTCAGTAGGCCCCTGGGCAACAGCCTCTGTAGGCCACTTTGAAGTGAACTCACATGGCAGCATTACAAATTTAGAAATTAAAACAGTCTCCAATATTTCTTTGTTTATCATACCAAACAGCCCCCATATGGTTATTTTATTTAAGCCCCCCTTACACCCTATGGATTCATTAGCTACAGTCCCCTAACTCCCCCCTGGATTCTTTATGAACAGGCTTATGTGGGCCCCCCAGCAGCTTTGGGTCCCAGCACATGCCTATTGTAGTGCTGGTGCTGGCCCTGCCTAATTGTAAGATGAGGCTCACATCTGTATTGTTGGCTCAGAAGGGCCGTCTGTTGCAGATTCTGTCTTGTAATTTGAACAAAATTGCAAAGTGTGTCCAGCACCTTACTATAGTCAC
Organism: Engystomops pustulosus; assembly: GCF_040894005.1. Classification (NCBI taxonomy): domain Eukaryota; kingdom Metazoa; phylum Chordata; class Amphibia; order Anura; family Leptodactylidae; genus Engystomops; species Engystomops pustulosus. Next base: position 88,449,176 of record NC_092414.1, on the reverse strand, counting down.
TGTACAGTTCCATTGCTTTTAATGGAGCAGAATACTGGTGATAAGACACTAAATAAATGTTGCCTCTTAAAAAGTGGGAAGACATGCAAATACATTGCTGCCCTAAATCCCATGCATTTGATTTGTTTCCCTGGCATGAGTGAATGCTGCATCCTCAACACACCTGAAGCTGCAACACACCAAAGTGTAGTGAGAAATATGCACAAAAGTCCTAAGAATAGACCATTATTATCAGAAAAATAGAGGGCTAAATTCTACAATGTTAAATGCTTTTGTCTCTCCATTACTTACTATGAACACTGCTGTACATTTTACTGGCTACATGGTAATTCGGGTTACTGCAGCTTCATTGGAATCGAGCAGATGCAAGGTCAGTTAGTTTTCCGAAAATTTACTGGAAAGAATGACTTTCACAGTGTTTATTGTGGACCCCTCTAGCGCTCCTAGTGGTTCCTTACACAAAATTCATTTTTTGATACAGAAAAACTTATGGCTCCTAAGAGGTTAAAGAGGTTTTCCCACGAAACAAGTAACTTGCTGATCGGTGGGGGTCTCAGTGAGAAGACCTCCACAGACCACTAGAACGAAGGGTCTGATGGGGTCACAGGTACCTGTGTTGGTCCCCGCGTCGCTCCATCAGATTAATGGAGCAGACAGCTGTGCATGACAGTTCTGCTCCATTCATCTCTATGGAGCTGATGGAGATTGCCGAGCTCGGCGCATAAGATGTGATAAGATAGTGAATCTGATGAATAGAAAACACCTATATATAGCAATCTTCGCTGGGGGCTTGTATAAAAAATGCTTTCATATAGATGTTTATCATCTATATAGCTTGTATAGCGGCATATAACACAGATTTTTCATGGCTTAATAATGTATATTGGTCTATGACATTCAATAGGCAGTGAAATGTTATATCTCCTGGACCAACATTATTTTTATGTGACACTTGAGAAAGTGTTATGTTAGACTTTCAGTAGCATGTCTGTGGCTCTCTATTAATACTTGCTGCTGCTACAACAGAGGGGTGGTCTAGGAAGGACCAGCTGACTGGCAGAGGAGAAGGAGGAGGATGCTGGACAACAGGTGCTATTAAGACATGCTGTCTGAGGCACCGCTCAGAGCAAAAATGTCGCCCATTACTGTGCAGGGGTTTGCTCCCTTGTGCTGTCTGCATATTCAGCTGATCCTTGACACCAGCCCAGTGTGCCCATAGCGACAAACAGTCATGGCTGTCAGACATGAGCTTGGCAAGACAATCAGGAGGATAGCGCGGCTCTTTTTCTGGTTTCCAAAATCCCTGAGAATCACAAGGGGTAGGAAGCTAAAGCTTCTATGGAAGGCTGCTGGTAAGATGAATTCATCACTCTGTATTTCTAATGCATGCATTATATACTTTCTACACAAAGATGCTCTGTTGCTTTTCTACCGTTTTTTTGCCTGCTCATTGATTTGTCTATAAGGATTTCCTCTTGTGCTTGTATGTCGTGCACTAGAGGCAATGAAAGGGTTAGGCTACTGCTGGTGTGATGTGGGCCTGCAGAACTGTGCATTGCAGAGACATGCACACAATGGAAATGACATTTCTGCATCAGCTCCGTGTCTGCTATAGATAGCATGGATTCATGGATCACAACTGCTGCTGCTAATTTGGATCCTGTCTGCCACATGTAATGCCTCCAAAATAACAGGTGATTGGTTCTTCTTACTGCATTATACTACTGCAATATGGATGACAATGGTGGATTTTCATGATTTATATATCCTCTCATATGCCTCAATCTGCAATAGGACCGATTAGTACTCTGCAGACCTCATTGTGTGTTCCTCAATGTAAGGGCTATTACAGCTTTTATAACCCATCAGAGGTAAAAATGCATTTTTTTTCTGCATGTGTCACTCTAACGAGCTTTTCCTGTAAATGTCTCATTTTTTGTTACCCTGAAACCTTTTTGTTACCAATATCTTAGAATTCTTTCTTTTGCATTTGGCAAATTGCCATATTTGAAGGGTCTGCAGCCAGTGTAAAAATGTAAGAAGTGAAAAATGTTGGTAGTCTTTGGGTGTCGAACCTTGTGTGTTATCATATTCCTTCAGCATGGCAAAGTATGGCACATTGGTTAAACTACACCTTGAAAGTGAGGTGTTGTGTGAATTTGGTGTAACCAAAAAGCTTATATTAATATTAGTATTGACTAGTTTGCTCTTTATATATAGTACATGAGATCATCGTTGATTTGCATTTTCTGGCATGATGTTTTACAAAAAAGTATAGATAATACGTTTTAGAAAGTGCCGTCAATATCCAAAATGGAAAACATTGGGAGTAGAGTTGGAAGATGCAAAAAAATTCCTGGAACAGCATTCCTGGTGAGTGGAGGGTTTATTGAAACTATACCAGTTTTTTTTACATTTTAGATTATCTTCAAGCTGCTAGAGCATAGTCCCTTAGTTGGAACCTCTATAAGTAGAGCTTGACCAAAGAGAAAAAGACTTCTCTTTTGAGAACCATCACATCCATACCTGTCAGCATCTTGCAGTTCTTTACAGCATCGAGTATATACAACATATATACACACACATCCAGTATATACTACATACACACAGATATACAGCATATTGGGTATATACCTTATATACTCGAGTATAAGCCTAGTTTTTCAGCACAAAAAAATGTGCTGAAAACCCAAACTCGGCTTATACTCGAGTAAAAAATATATAGGTTTTACCAGGTTTTTGTGGTAAAATTAGGGGCCTCGGCTTATACTTGGGTCGGCTTATACTCGAGTATATACGGTATATAATTCCAGTATATAAAGCATACAAATATGAAGAAGTAATGTCAATGTGTCAGTTTTGTTGACACCAAAACATCTGTTGCATCATCACGCAACAAGGAGCTTTAAAGGTTTAGCATCACTAGTACTACCTCCCCTCCCCACCATCATATCATGTGCTGTGATTTCATTACCCACTTTGGTGCCCTTAATTTGACACATTGGGGCAGATTTATCAAGCTGTCTGAAAGTCAGAATATTTCTAGTTGCCCATGGCAACCAATCACAGCTCAGCTTTCATTTTACCAGTGCTCATGAATATTTTAAAGGGGAGCTGTGATTGGTTGCCATGGACAACTAGAAATATTCTGATTTTCAGACACTTGATAAATCTGCCCCATTATGCAAAGTCTATTTCATTAATGATTATGTTGTCCCATTTTGTTGAATTCCCTTCCATATTTTATAGAGCATGGATGACAAACGCAAGACCCACTGTGTTATCACTTATTTTAACTTTTGAGGAGATAATTTTCTCCATGGGGCAATAGTATACAGCCTGCCAGCCCCCAGTAGTATGCAGCCAGCCCATCCAGCACTTAAAAAAATAAACTTGTATACTCACCCTCCGGCGGCCCCAATGCTCAGTGCGGCTCCCCGATGTCGGCGTGGCTTTTCTTCTGTCTTCCCCGCGGCTCCTCTTCATTCTTCGGTCTTCTGTAACAGCCGGCAGAGACGCGGCCATGCACTCTCCTAGCTGCGTACTATGTACATACTATGATGCGGCTGCTGATGGCGTCATAGTATGCCGGAAGATAACATGGCCGCATCTCTGCCAGCTGTTGCAGAATGCCGAAGAAAGAAGATGAGCCGCGGGGAAGACAGAAGAGGAGCCACGCCGACATCGGGGAGCCACACTGAGCATCGGGGCCGCCGGAGGGTGAGTATATAAGTTTATTTTTTTTATTGACTCGTGTATAAGCCAAAGTAAAGTTTTTTCAGCACATGTTTTGTGCTGAAAAACTCGGCATATACATGAGTATATACGGTAACTGTTTTCAAAATGTGCAATGATGGAAATATACTGCATATCTAAGCAATTAACAAACTTTATAATACATAACTTTTTACCATATTATACATGACAGTAACTCAAAGGGAACCTGTGGGTGGGATTTGGGACACTAAACCACTAGTCCATAAGGTCTGGTAGGTGGTTTAGTGTCCCAAATCGGCAAAACTTCCCCCTACACGGCTGTATAAAAAAAAAACACTTACCCTCATCCCTAATCCCACGCATCACATGCGTTGCGGCTAGTGAAGCTCCAATAGTGCACCTGGACAGGGCTGGTTCCAGGCTTCAGTAGACCCTTGGGTGACAGAGCGCCAGCAGGCCCTTTTGGAGTAATCTCACGTAGCATCATGGATTCATTTATATGCAGTCCACCTCACCCCCATAGATTCATTATCTATAGCCCAGGCCCCCCATGGATTATATGCAGCCCCCTCTTTCTACCATGGATTATATGCAGCACCTTCTCACCCCCCATGGGGGGAAGAGGCGCCAGTTCAGGATTTGCTCGTGTGAGTCCTCACTGTTTTTTCATTTCCATTTTTCACTCCCCACCTTCAAAAATCTATAACTTTTTTATTTTTACACATAAAGAGCTGTGTGATGGCTTTTTTTCTGCGTAACATATTGCACTTCATAGTGATGGTATTGAATATTCCATGCCATGTACTGGGAAGTGGGAAAAAAAATCCAAATGCAGTGAAAAAGGTGAAAAAACACATTCGCGCCATTTTCTTGTAGGATTGGATATTACGTCTTTCACTGAGCGCCCCAAATGACATGTCTACTTTATTCTTTGGGTTGGTACGATTACGGGGATACCAAATTTGTATAGGTTTTATAATGTTTTCGTATATTTACAAAAATTAAAACCGCCAGTACAATTTTTTTTTTTTTTTTTGCCATCTTCTGGCTCTAATAACTTTTTTATACTTTGTTGTACGGAGCTGTGGGTGGTGTCATTTTTTGCGACATTTAATAATATTTTCAATGATATCATTTTTAGGACTGTACGACCTTTTGATCACTTTTTTTATATTTTTCAAAATGGCAAAAAAGTGCCATTTTCAACTTTGGGCGCTATTTTCCGTTACGGGGTTAAACACATTGAAAAAACGTTAATATATTTTGATAGATCGGGCATTTTCGGACCCGTCGTTACTGTTTATTTATATTTATGTCAGTTCTAGGGAAAGGGGGTGATTAGAATTTTTATGTTTTTTTATTTTAATTTTTTTTTTAAACTTATTTTTATTTTTACTATTTTTCAGACTCCCTAGGGTGCTTTAACCCTAGGTTGTCTGATCGATCCTATCATATACTGCCATACCACAGTATGGCAGTATATGGGGATTTTCCTCCTCATTCATTACAATGTGCTATCAGCACATTGTAATGAAGGGGTTAAAACGAAATAGCCTCGGGTCTTCGGAAGACCCCAGGCTACCATGGAGACCGATCGCCGCTCCCCGATGACATCACGGGGAGCGACGATCCTAGGCAAAATGGCGGCGCCCATGCACCGCCACCTTCTTGAGGCTGCCGGCAGCTTTGCGTGTGTTACCGGTAAGTCTTTGCTGCAATATGCAGCAAAGACTTACCGGCTATGGAGAGGGCTCAGCCCGTGAGCCCTCTCCATGCAGCGGGAACCAGTTAAACCTCTAAACTACCAGCTCTCTCAGGTAGAGAATGAAATATCCTTTCTAGAATTTCCTCTTTCACGAGAAACGGTTTCATAAAAAAAAATATAAACCCTTTTAAAGTCATATACTGTACAAATGAGCATTAAAGAATTAGAGAGCCTTAGAGAAGTCACTATTAGATGATGGGACTTTATAATATGTAGAACCATGGTTCTTAACACAAATCAGACTCCTTTCTTAATTTTGTGAGTTATAAGAAAGTTTGCACATTTTGTACATATTTGTCTGTTGGTACCTGTAGACGTTATACAGTCATGGCCAAAAGGTTTGAGAATGATACAAATGTTATTTTTTACAAAGTTTACGGCATCAGGTTTTATAATGGCAAATTTACATATACTACAGAATGTTATAAAGAGTGATCATCTTAACAGCAATTAATTGCAAAGTCAATATTTGCCTAGAAAATGAACTTTTTCCCCCAAAACATATTTCATCTTCATTGCAGGCCTTAAAAGGAGCAGCTAACATTGTTTCAGTGATTGCTCCAGTAACACAGGTGTGGGTGTTGATGAGGACAGGGCTGGAGATCAATCTGTCATGATTAAGTAACAATCCCACCACTGGACACTTTAAAAGGAGGCTGGTGCTTGACATCATTGTTTCTCTTCTTTTAACCATGGTTATCTCTAACGAAACATGGGCAGTCATCATTGCACTGCACAAAACTGGCCTAACTGGGAAGAGTATCGCAGCTAGAAAGATTGCACCTCAGCCAACAATCTATCGCATCATCAAGGAATTCAAGCAGAGAGGTTCCATTGTTGCCAAAAAAGGCTCCAGGGCGCCCAAGAAGGACCAGCAAGCGCCAAGACCGTCTCTTAAAAGTGTTTCAGCTTCGAGATCGGCCTACCAGCAGTGCAGAACTTGCTCAGGAATGGCAGCAGGCAGGTGTGAGTGCATCTGCACGCACTGTGAGGCGGAGACTCTTGGAGTAAGGCTTGGTGTCAAGGAGGGCAGCAAAGAAGCCACTCCTCTCCAGAAAAAACATCAGGGACAGACTGATATTCTGCCAAATGTACAGGGAGTGGACTGCTGAGGACTGGGGTAAAGTCATTTTCTCTGATGAATCCCCTTTCCGATTGTTTGGAAAATCTGGAAAACAGCTTGTTCGGAGAAGACAAGGTGAGCGATACCACCAGTCTTGTCTCATGCCAACTGTAAAGCTTCCTGCAACCATTCATGTGTGGGGTTGCTTCTCAGCCAAGGGAATCAGCTCTCTCACAGTCTTGCCTAAAAATACATCCATGAATAAAGAATGGTACCAGAATCTCCTCCAAGAGCAACTTCTCCCAACCGTCCAAGAGCAGTTTGGTGATCAACAATGCCTTTTCCAGCATGATGGAGCACCTAGCCATAAAGCAAAGGTGATAACTAAATGGCTCAGGGAACAAAACATAGAGATTTTGGGTCCGTGGCCTGGAAACTCCCCAGATCTTAATCCCATTGAGAACTTGTGGTCAATCATCAAGAGACGGGTGGACAAACAAAAACCACAAATTGTGACAAAATGCAAGCATTGATTGTGCAAGAATGGACGGCTATCAGTCAGATTTGGTCCAGAAGTTGATTGAGAGCTGCCAGGGAGAATTGCAGAGGTCCTGAAGAAGAAGGGTCAACACTGCAAATATTGACTTGCATTAACTCATTCTGTCAATAAAAGCTTTTGTTATTGTATTTCTGTATGTGATAAACACATCTAACAAACACACATAAAAACCAGAGGGCAACAGATCATGTGAAAATATAATATTTGTGTCATTCCCAAAACTTATGGCCATGACTGTACACACTGGGGCACATTTACTTACCCGGTCCCGTCGCGATTCACGCTGTGCCTTGTCCGATAAACATGGACTCCGGCGTGATTCACTAAGATCGCGCTCCCTATTTCCTTCATGTGTCGCTTCCCCGCTCAGGCCCGCCAGAGTTCACCTTCTTCTTCCTGGTGCATGTAAGTGCATTATCATGCGACACAATTTAAATGTTAAATCCTGCGCTCAGTCCGAAACCATCAGGTCGTCCGACGATTCGCCCCCCGATTTATGTCGCATGAAAGCCGGCGTGATTGCACCAAAATCTGATAGCATGTGCCACAATACCATTTTAAAAGTGCCGCTAATCGGTAATCGTCAGAATAGCCGATGTTTGTGCGGACCCTTAGTAAATGAGCCCCACTGTCTTGATAATACAATATAATCTAAGTAGTGTGGGATAACAATGGAAAGGAATCTGAATTAACTGAACAAAACTAGTAAAAAGGGAGGCAAGAAATATTTCTAGGAGAAGGCTTTATATATGACAGTTTTATAGAGGTAATTTAGTTCTTAAGGAGTTGCTGAGTAATGTAAATTCAAGAATAGACACAGCCCTCAGATTATTTCAAAAGTTGTGAACTGAACATCTAGTTGTCTGGTTCCTTGATCTACCTGCACTATGCTATGCAAATCTTGCCTAGACCTGCATAATATCGACTAGCCTTGATAGTTCTTCCTGTGATCTCTTTTCTGTAAATCTCTTTTTTTTAATGCTCTAATATTTACTGTAATGCTGTTTTGACACTCCTCACCATAATGGAGATTGTCATTAAGTAAGTTCATCTGTGAAGTTTTTTTCCACCTTTAATCACACAGTGGCACAGTTTCTGCTGGCATAAAAATAGCATGGCTTCATATCTCCTAAGCTGCTTTTCCCTTTTTACTATGTCAGCACAGTGCTAATCCATAGTTTTTTGATCCGCATTGGGACATATTGGGGGAGATTTACTTACCTGGCCCCGGAGTTTACCGAAAGTGCATTGTCAGACGATAATGCACTGTGCCGCGATTCACTAAGATCGTGCGCCCGATATTCTGCATGTGTCGTTCCCCCGCTCAGGTCCGACAGAGTTCACCATCTTCTTCCAGGTACATGTAAGTGCATTGTCTTGCGACACAATTTGAAAGTTAAATCCTGTGACAAAATCTGATTGCGTGCAACACAATCCCAGTGCAAACCCCTGTTAAATATCTAACAAAGCTGTGCAAAACCCAAAAACATTGGAAAGTCTGACAAAAGTGTGGCCGCAGACCCTTAGTAAATAAGCCCCATTGTGACTAATACACTTAACAGTTAAGTTGTCATATAAAGTTACAATAGAAATCAGCCTGTGTATATGACAGAAGCCCTGGCTGCTTCTCAACTCGCAGCCATAGGGCGAATTCACGTGAACGTATGCAGGCATACAACCGGTGCATTGGATAGAGATACTAGGCGTACAACCATGCACATGGGGAAAGATATCTTTTCCACGTGTACGGAGCAATACGGTGCCACATGTGTGCAGAACCGTATCACTCCCTTTGGCCAATGCCGTCTAAAGGGGACGTATGTATGACTGTCTATTAACTGTCTTATTTCATGAAAAACGAATGTAAGTAAAGTTTGTAAAGATGAAAACTTTACTTTCCTCCTGCCATTATTATAGACAGCTGTCTGAGGTCTACTTTCTATAAGCCATATTAGTTCTCAAAGGGGTAATATCTTTGTCACTTGGCAACTTTATATGAATATATTACCATTCTCTATGATATTCCGTGATGTTAAAGGAAATCTTCCATCAAAATCACTCTTGATAAACCAGGGGCCCTTACTCGTAGATCCAGGCACTGTGGCTGTGGTAATTTACTTAAATTTGTGATTCATGGCTTCTCTCCTTCTAAAATCAACTTTTAACATTAAAGGGGTATTCCAGGAATCAGCATAATTCATATACAAGTGGGCACTCAAAATATAAGCTAATGTGTAATTAGTTGTTATTTAAAATTTTGCTCCCCTTAGCAGAAAATGCTGGTGACATAGACTGTAATGGAGAATTAAAATGCTACTGGCCCTTTAATCAGTCCGTTAATTTCCTCCGCGCGGTCCGTCGCAGAAAAGAAGATGGCTGCTGATCACATGTCCACATCACATGTCCTGTACCTGCCTGGGCAGGTCATGTGATCACCACTACGCTTGGCTGTAGTCGGTTGGTTGCAGTGCATCCAGTATAGTCAGTGTTGTGGTAATGGCAGTTACAGATCATTACTATGGTAACAGAGCAAGAAAACCTGTTACATCATCACTGTTAGCAGAGCACAAGTGGTAGGAGGAGTTACTGAGAACTAAAGGATCATGGAACTTGTAGTTTCCAGTGGCGGCCATCTTAGTGATAACTCCACCTACTTTAGAGAGGCCATAAATTTTGTAAATCATAAAATCATATTATTTTAGCTCAGTTTTGTGACTAATGACATTGAGTATTGTTGTATTCATTTATTTATATCATCAAGGGTTTTTGTGTCAGACGTTCATATTCCCGGAATACCCCTTTAAGCTAATTATCGTAAAGGGCTCTACGCTGTTTTATCAGAGCTGCTCCTTGCTCTGGTTTCCCAGGCTGTTACATTGTCTCAGCCTCCCCCTGCTCCTTATGTGCTTCCTCCCTCCCTCCACCTGCTGTAATCTCACTTTAGGAGATGCAGTTTCAGTACACTGTGGGAGGGGAGGGAGTGCTCCATGCACAGTGTAACAGCATGGGAAACATGTGAAGCTACAGCACAGTAGGGCTCTCATAATAGCCCCAGAGCCCTTCATTAGCACAATTTTAACGAGTTAATTTTAAAAGTTGAATTTAGAAATGGCCAAGGATAACAAATATAAGAAGATTTCCCCCAGTCACAGTGCATGGATCTATGAGTAAGTCCCCCTGGTTTATCATGCTTGAAGTACCCATACTTGCTCTTGTGTGGTGAATTTTGGGTATACTACTAGAAGTATGGAATTTTATGGCTATGGTTTCCTTTCATGATAGCAACCACAAAGGAGTCAATTATACCATGGATAACACCAGCATCTGCAGTCCTCATTGACTTCAAATAAGATCTATTTCCATGATGTTCTACAAATGTCCTTTTTATGGTAGCACTACCTCTGCATGCAGTACAATTACAGTTTTCTATTAAATTTGCTGGCTTTTGTGAATCTGCCAATATAAATATGAGCAGTCTTACATAATCATCCTTCTAGTAAAGTGGAGTTGTTGGTTCCTCACATTATACATATTGTTTAATCTTAAGCAGACACATAAAACAACTATATCATGCTTGTCTAAACAAAGACTACAATGAGGCAATTGTCGGTGAAGATTATTACTGGTGTAAAGTACAGATGAATTGGGCTTTTCCTGGAATTGAGGAAGAGGTCCTCATGTATCTAAGACATTACAGTAGTTTCACAAAGCAGACAATAAGATTCCAATTCTCTTTAAGATTTGTTGGAAAATGTTAAAAGTCCAGCCATCATTGATACAGTGCTAGGGGAGTGGAGCATTATGCTCTAAACCAGTTTTATCCTTGTTGTTTATCCAAAGGAAAACGATTCTCTGTACCTGTTACCCACTGGTTAGATGGGTAAAAATTGAGAGTCCTCACGGTCTGAAGCAACACAAACCATATGTTTTTTGTGTAGTGCAAGACATATGTATTTTAGCCCCCTTAACACCAAACATGACTTATTCAAAAAGCTTAGTGACAGGAGTTTGCCCATGAAAGAATATCCCCAAATTGTAATCCCCTAGTGATGTTTACACAATAAAAATTGTGTGGGCCGTCGGACGATCCAACGAATTCGGACAAATCCCAGGATTTAACATTTAAATTTGTGCCGCAAGCCAAGCACTTACATGCACTGGGAAGAAGAAGGTGAACTCTGTCGGACCTGAGCAGGGAAGCGACACATGCAGGATATCGGGGGCAGGATCTTGAATTGCGGCAGATGTGCATTCTGGTGGAAACTCTGGATCGGAGATCGCACAGGACCGGGTAAGTAAATGTGCCCCATTGGGGCAGATTTACTTACCCGTTCCTGCGCGATCCCCGAGGTGCATTCCCCAACTCAAATGCACAGCTGCACGTGCGCCCGATATCCTGCATCTGTTGCTTTTTATTTTACTTTGGTGTACGGACCTGTGTAAGGTGTCATTGTTTTGCCGAATGCTATGAAGTTTTAATTTATATCCATATGGGCCTACATGACCGTTTGATTTTTTAATTCAAACATTTACAGATGGAAAAAATAGTGCAAAACTGTCAATTCAGAAAATTTGGCGCTATATTCCTTTGCACTGTTCACTGCCAGGAATAATGTTTTCTATATTTTATTATAGAACAGACAATTTGGGATGTGACTATACCTAACGTTCCTGAGTTTTAATGTTTATTTTTACCGTATTTTTCTGACTATAAGACGCTTCTTACTATAGGACGCACCCCAGATTTAGGCTTCCAAAAAAAGGAAAAATATATTTTACACCAATTAAAATATCCCTGTTGTTCGCACTAAAGCACAGCACACACAGACATAAATTTACACACTCAGCTCTGCATCATCCATCCACATACACACTCAGCTCTGCATCATCCATCCACATACACACTCAGCTCTGCATCATCCATCCACATACACACTCAGCTCACCTATACACACTCGGCTCCCCTATACACACTCAGCTCACCTATACACACTCAGCTCACCTATGCACACTCACACAGAACCACACACAAACATACTTCCCCCATTCCCCTTCTTCTTACCCTGTCCCAGGGCAGCATGGCAGTATAAGACCTGTGGTGATGTAAGAAGCATGTGATCAGTCACATGATTCTGACATCACCGCAGGTCCTGTAGGACATTGGGGAGAGCAGTACGGAGGCTCCTCTCTGGGAGATCGGGTGCAGCTCTGTGTCAGGGCATCAATTGGTCTCCATTAAAGTGGTCAGGAGGGTCTGGCAGTGCTGGATCCTCCTGACCTCCGTTCTATAAGATGCAGGAACTTTTTAGCAAGATTTTTTATAGTCTTATAGTCCAGAAAATACGGTATTTGTTTTTTTTTACTATTATTTCAGGCTCCCTAGGGTACTTTAACCCTGGGAGGTCTGACTGCTCATACTATATATTTCAATTTCAATTATACAAAAGTGGAGCCAGCAAAACCAACAAGGTAAAAAATGTGTCAGCACACAATATATGTATTCAAATATTATGAAGAAGAAAGGAGTGCGCCATAACAATCAACAATATACAAAGAAAAACTTTATTTCAGTACAAAGGAAAATACTCTTACAAGGACGTGGAAGACAAATTAAATACAGTTAAAAATGTACAGAAGTACATATAATAATCAGGTGGTTGGCGCATGGCAGGTTCACCAAACACACACCTCCTCCAACAAAGGGTAAAGCTGAGCAGCCCCTGGTAGTAAATAAATAAAGTGCATATATAAATGCCCACACTACATAGTACCCAAATGTAACAGACTAATAAAGAGTATTCTGCCAGATAGTAGAGGCATATCACTAATGTATAAAGAAATATTCTCATACATTACAGATCCGTTGCATGGAAAAAGGGTACATAGGTCGACGTCTATACAATAGATCATCAGGGCGGTTCAGCAGTTATGGAGGACTCCCCACGAGTTCCGTTTCCTTTGGGAGACTTCTACCCCTGAGGAAGTCTCCTAGAGAAGTCCTCCTTCTCAGTCCTCAGTCCTCCTTCTGTACATTTTTAACTGTTTTTAATTTGTCTTCCGCGTGCTTGTCGGTTTATTTTCCTTTGTACTGAAATAAAGATTTATTGTATGGTGTTGATTGTTGTCTTATGGCACACTCCTTTCTTCTACATAATATTTGTATTGCCGTTTGCCTGCACTATTAATACCAAGCGCTGGAGAGGAGTACATGTGAGGGGTTGGCAGAGCAAGACACAAAACCTCTGATGCCAGGTAATAAGAAAGTGCAGGGGGGAGAGGAAACCTGCTATGCTCATTGTAGCAGCCTGTAAAGGGGTTCTCGAAATACCCACTCTTTAGGTTCATTAGCTTCATTATAAAAGTTTATTTTAAAAAGGAAGGAGGCTGTGGATAACAAATATAACATCATTCAGTCATGGTGCCTGGATTTATGAGTAAGTGTCCCTGGTTTATTGCGCTTCACTTTTGATAGTAAATTTCCTTTCAAATATGCAATCTTCATGTGACATCTAGTGGCTGTCAAAGGCACAGCAAAAAATACAACTGCATGAGGTAATTAAAGAGATTTTCCATTTAATAATTTTTTTATAAAATAGTGTTTCACCATGAGACAATATCAGAGTCAAATAACAGTGTTTACAAAGTGAAATCTTTAATTTCTTTATCAAGCATCTCATTAGTACAGATTTTAGCTGAATCTAATGTATTATTACAGAGATTTACCAAGCACTGTATAGATTTTGGTCATCTAGAACTGTTTGCATATAAAGAGATGGAGTACAGAGGCTTAGTGTAGATTGATTTTAAAGCTTGTCTAATGTTAGAAAGTCAAAATAATTTCAGAATATCATAGAACCTCACAAGGTTTTTTTTTTTTTAAAGATCAGCACCTATTGTTTACATTGTCAAATGATCTGTCAGTGCCCAACAGAATGAGTGCTGAATGAGTGATTGCTTAACCCCTTAAGGACGGAGGGTTTTTCGCCTCATTTCTCGCTCTCCAACTTCAAAAATCCATAACTTTTTCATTTTTCCGTGTACAGACCTGTGTGAGGGCTTATTTTGTGCGTAACAAATTTTACTTTCCCGTAATGTTATTTATTTTAACATGCCGTGTACTGCGAAGCTGAAAAAAAATTCCAAATGTGGAAAAATTGAAAAAAAACCGCACGTGCGTCCCGTTCTTGTGGGCTCAGTTTTTACGACTTTCACTCTTCGCTCCAAATAACACGCCTACTTTATTCTTTGGTTCGGTGCGATCGCGGTGATACCAAATTTATATAGGTTTTATTGTGTTTTAATACATTTTCAAAAATTAAACGAATGTGTACAAAAAAGAAAAAAAATTTTTTTCCATCTTCTGACGCTAATAACTTTTTCATACTTTGGCGCACGGAGATGTGTGAGGGGTCATTTTTTGCGAAATGAGGCGACGTTTTCATTGCTATCATTTTGAGGTCTGTGCGACATTTTGATCATTTTTTATTTCATTTTTTATGTTATGTAAAAAGGTTTAAAAGTCACATTTCGGACATTTGGGCGCCATTTCCCGCCTCGGAGGTCACCGCCGGCCGTAACCGTTTTTATATTTTGATAGATCGGGCATTTTGGGACGCGGCGATACCTAATATGTCTGTGATTTTTACTGTTTGTTATGTTTTATATCCGTTCTAGGGAAAGGGGGGTGATTTGAACTTTTAATATTTTATTAATTTTTTTTATTTTTTAAACTTTTTTTTTTCTTTTTTTTTCCACTATCTTTTAGACCATCTAGGGTACATTAACCCTAGATGGTCAGATCGCTCCTACCATATACTGCAATACTACAGTATTGCAATATATGGCATTTTTGCAGGTTATACATTACAATGAGCCACTGCTAGCACCGACCGCGGTTATTAGCGGTGGGGGTTTTGTGCAAAATGCAAAAACCCCCACCTCTGTATGAAGAGGACTCAGCCCGTGAGCCCTCTTCATACATCCCTTATACCTCTGCGCCGTAGAGCTACGGCGCAGAGCGTTAAGGAGTTAATGCTGCCAGTAGAGGGCAATATCAGCATGCCTGATTCACTAGCGGATAGTATTGTGTTTATGAACACTATAAATGCTCAAGTACTGTATGTTTAAAATATACTCAAACATGCAAAAACATTAAAAAAGTAAACTATGCATTGTGCATGATATTTACCCCGATTTCTGAATCTGCATGGAGGAATGGGTCAACATACCAACAGTAGTGTGTGCCAACCTTGTGAAGGCTTACAGAAAATGTTTGACCTCTGTCATTGCCAAAAAAGGATATATAACAAAGTTATGAGATGAACTTCTTATTGACCAAATACTTATTTTCCCCCATAATTTGCAAAGAATTTCTTAAAAAATTAATCATGTGATTTTTTGGGGGGGATTTGTTTACTTATTTTGTCTGTCATAGTTGAGGTCTTCCTATAAATGGAAGAACTTGCAAAATAAGTTTTTGAGGGCCTCCTAATGCACAGCTGCACCTCATGATGGGACACAGCCCTGCTCTTCTTTCAGTTTGTCAGAATGCATGAATTAAAAAGTCAAATCAACAGGCATTTAAATGGAATACATACAGAAGAGCATTCCCCATTTCCTGTTTTCATATTTTTTATATTGAAGCCTTGTGCTAAAATCAAAAAACTTTAATGGCAATAAACCTTTGTAATATCCTGTAGCATTCCAAGCAGGTAGCTATGTGATCATGATCTTAAGAACTAGAATGGTTGACGGAAGATTACCAGAGGATCCTCCAGTGGGACCAGGTTCTAACCCAATAATGGGTCGCAGAGATGACAACCCAGCTTGAAGGCTAATAAAATCTATTACCTAGGGATTCATGAAGGGTGGGCCGCCATCATAATTTCATCTGGTGAACCCAAGCTACCCCATTCCAACACTGGCCTTTAAGCAATATTTGAATTATATTTATTACATGCCAAGTAAATTTTAAAGTCTACCATTTCATGTGTGTACAATATGAGTCTGCTACTGGCCAGTGTACTCTCAGTGTAATCTCCTCAAAATTCTCCACATAAATACAGTGTACATTGCTGAATGAGTGATTGCTTAATGCTGCCAGTAGAGGGCAATATCAGCATGCCTGATTCACTAGCGGATAGTATTGTGCTTATGAACACTATAAATGCTCAAGTTTCATGTGTGTACAATATGAGTCTGCTACTGGCCTGTGTACTCTGAGTGTAATCTCCTCAAAATTCTCCACATATACAGACCAATATCAATACTTAGGAGCTGAGGGAATGGTTCTGTCATAAATTGCCATCTTTTTCCCACAAGAGAGTTGGGTAAGGTCCATCTCGTGTTTAGGCCTGCTGAATGTGTTCATCTCGTGAATACTGACCCACATGTTGGTTTGATCCCACAGACTGGACACGTTGTCCACAGACTGGACTACGTTGTCGAGTAGCAACACTCCAGTTGGGATGAAAGATGGGGAGTCTTTGCATCATATTGCTACATGAAAAACTACAGTCCTGCTCACCGTGTTCAGTCCTTACTATCGGGACAAAAAACAAGTCTGTTTTCATGGACTGAATACCTGTGCTTCGAATTCATGTGCTGCAGACTTAACTTGTTTATTAACCTCGTAGTGGTCACAGTATTGTCTTTTTGTAGATATCTTGCAGCGGTGGGGTCCTGGGTTCAAGTCCCATCCAGGTCAACATCTGCAAAGAGTTTGTATGTTTCCTCTGGGTTCTCCAGTTTCCTCCCACACTCCAAAACATACTAGTTGGTTGAGCTGTACGGGTGCACAAAGCTGGGGGCCAAGAGCACATGTTGTTTTTTAAAATGCATCCAAACCAAAGACCAACCTCTGGGACTACACAGAGGATTCTGTCAGGGTGCTAAGTTATATTACACAATTATATTGTAATGCAAATGCTTAAAAAAGGCAGGTGTGATGGGCTTCTACAACCTGTCTTGAGCAAAAATGAGGTCCCTATCGACAGGTTCCCTTTAATCTGTGAATGCTATATTAATAAAGGAATTATTATTATTATTATATTTCTGTCTAGTGCAAAACAGTATGCAACTGCATAGTGAACTATTACATACCTTGGAATTAATTTAAAAAAGTATGTTCAATGTGTCCTTTTTTCCACACAAGGGATGGAAGTCCTTGTATGGCATTTGTCACAAGTATTCATCCATTTGTTATGTCTTTTGAAAGCTTTAGCTACAAACCCTAATTTTCAGATGTCCACTATGTGCTGCAGAAAAAGCAAAAGGTTTTTGTTCAAAGGCTAGTAACAAAATGCACCTCTACTTGTTCTATGTTAGCATTTTATAAAAAGACACATAGCCCATTATGATATGGATCTCCTACCAAATTTGATTTTGTCCTGTAGATATAATACAATGAAGCACTCTTCATATGGCACAGCACAGTTCTTCTATTATTATCTTGTATGTATGGGGAAAAGAACAATGCTTGGATTTTTATCCAGTATATAAGCCATACAGTACAGCACCACTTCTTTATCCTGCATGTGTTGGTGCTGAACAACGCTACCACTCCTATCCTGCTGTAACCTGGGCAAAGAGTCACTCAGGATTGTGTTCCAAAGTCAGCTACCACAAAAATAATCATTTATTACATAGACACCAAATGCCATTATGGCAAGTTTAACTCTTTTGTTACTAAAATATAACTTTAAAGAGGACCTGTCACCCCCCCCCCCTCCGAAGTAGCCCCCCACCAAAGGTACCCCCCATAACCCTCTCCCTAGCCTCTTTCTCACTAGCAATTTTATTTTAAATCTATGGTCGGAAAGGTGGTTTAAACAGATCCCACCTCTTACAAAATAAGAGGTTGGATCCTCATATTTCGTGGGCTCGCTCATATCTAGTTAAAATATTATTATAGCATTATTATATAATAAAAGATTGCTGCCTCATGCTGGCTCCTTCAAAAGTTACCACTATGCAACAATAGTGCTTTATATCCAATAGGTAGAACTTCCTTATTAAATGTGCTCCTTCTTTAATAACACAGATTTATAGAACTTGATTTTGGAAATTTGTTTATATTTTATAGAAATAAAGTACCCTGGTAATAATGTTTTTCTTTATTTCTTACTTTAAGTGATAAAAATTTATTAAACTTTTGTGAGGTCCAACAAATAATATAATATGAGATGACATGAGACAGAGAACTTCATCCTTATTAGCAGAATAGTTTTTTAATGTAGTTTAGCTTCCTCTACAGACATTTCAGCTATAAAAATAGTGTCATCAGCTAATTATTAATTTATGCACTGCCGACTCTAACCTTCCTGCAGTTAATGATGTCGGTTCAGAACTGGCAAATCTAGTTATGGTCACTGTGGTACGTCACTGGACCCTGGCAACCGTGCGGACAGTATAGTACAGGGAAGATCTTGGACTTTCTCCAGCTTTGTTCTAAAAACATACAATTGGAAGGATATACAAATATATAGAGGAAGTTTTGTATCTGAAAAAAGGCACATACTGGGGCACATTTACTTACCCGGTCCTGTTGCGATCCCCGATCCGGACGTCCGACGAAGATGAAGTCCGGCGCGATTCACCAAGATCATGCACCCAAGATCCTGCATGTGTCGGTGAGGACTGCCAGAGTTCACCTTCTTCTTCCTGTTTTATGTGAGTGCATGGCTTGCGACACAATTTGAGATGTTAAATCCCGCCCGTTGTCCCGAATCCGTCAGACCATCCGACGGCCTACCCCCCGTTTTGTGTCTCATGAAAGCCGGCGCCAATGTGCCAAAATCAGATAGTGTGCGCCAAACACCCCAGTTAAATGCAGCACAAAACGGAAAAATTTGGAAAATCTGACGGAAATGCCTATGGGAACAAGGATCATTAGGTCAAAATGTGGAATCCTGAAGACAGGTTCCCTTTAAACACATGCAAACAATGTATAAGCATAAAACGGCCTAAGGGAGCCTGTCATTTAGTCAAAATGAGAACCCCTGATGACAGGTTCCCTTTAATATATAAATGAATTACTATTTTATAAAAATATTTACTGGTATGTATTTTATGAAGTGCCAATATATTCCAGAGTCCTATGTATTGACCCTCATTTCCTAATTCTCGTTTTATCAGGAGCCATTCACTGAGAGTATGTTTTAGAGAGTAGAAACAACCATAGTAATATCTTGTCACCAATGTGTGATCAAATCCCATTGTCTCAGTGCTGCAGGATTTGTAGAACCACAAAAACGTAATGTAAGAAAATTAGAGTGAACTTCAAAGCTTAAAACTGTTTGAATTCACACTTTACTAGCACATGTGTCCATAATGTTGGGTTTTACTTTATTTTTAATAGTCAGAAGTAAGATGCTGTTCCTAATACAAAGTGATCTTATTGCATTGAAGCATAGTGTATGTGACATTTGCTGCTGATCTATCTCTTGTTGTGAAGTGATGCCCTGTTTCTTATAGGAATTGCTTGCATTGCCTGAATGGCTAAGGGGCTCAATGTTTTGGTCCAGACAGATCTCAGCAAATGTCTGTTTGCTATAACAGCACTTCAGAGAAATCATGTGAGCACTTATGACCTTCCTCAGACGTCCATTCACATCGCCATGTTGTGAATTGCTGACCTGGAATAAAAATTGTTGAAAGCCAAGTCCACTAATCCAGTCTGTCTGTTTCTTAACAGTGGAAGCAAAACTATTAGTCTCTAATCCAGCAACCCAAGCAATATATTAGGCTAAAATATGGTTAAAATACCTTAAAGAAAATCTACCATTTGATTTTATACATTATGAGCCAAACATACCTTGAAAATGCTGTAGCTACACTGATGCAGAAGCATATCTTGTTTAATCTCTGAGCTGAGTGGTTTTGCAGAAAAAAACAATTATAAAATTATGATAATGAAGCTCTCTCATTTCTGTGCCTGGCTCTGGTGCTTTTCCTCAGATATTAGTTATGCACTGCACCAGAGAATTATGTAATCACTGTGTTATCTTTGAGAGACAGAAGTAATCAATTGCACCATCCCCCAGCTTCTGTGCACAGTGATCCAGCTCAGGTTGATTAGTCCTGTCTGGACAGTGCAGACAGCTCCGTGTAACATGTAGGCTGAAAGCAATCCAGCTTTCCCAAGATCCTGAATGTTGTATTTGTTTTTTCAGCAAAACCACTCAATTTAGGGATTAAACAAGATATGCTCCTGGATCAGTGTTTGGTTCATAATGCATCAAAATCCATTATGATAAACCAGCGGCACATGATTGTGGTACTTATATTTGTTATCCATGGCCTCCTTCCTTCAAAAATTAACTTTTTAAATGATGCCAATGAGCCTAAAGGGCTACCCAAGCCCCTCTGTGATTTGGCTCCACGGACTGCAGTGAGCAGGAAGTGCTCAGGTAATGTTTGATAATCATTTTTAGTATATATTTGTAGTTGTTATTTCACTTCTCCATGATGTCTTCAGACAAGTTGATCTGTAATATATTTATAGCAAATTTTACATGTTCACATAATTGAGGTGTAAGGCTAGAACTACTTTGCTTTTCAAAAGTTTCATGTGACACATCTATTTATTTTCAGGTCAATACAAACAGAATTATAAGTATTATTAAAATCCCCTTACAACCTAAATTGATACTGGCAAAAAAGAAGGTGTGAGAGGGCTTGTGCGGGTGAGAGTTTTCTTTCATAAGAATTATGAGGATAAGGGGGACCCCTCTAATATGTGAAATCTCTAGGTTGTAACTTTGACATTACAAGGGGAGAATCAGACGAGAGGCTTGCTGTTTCTAGCAGTTGCTTAATAAGTTGCTATATTTGGTTTTATATAGGCTTTATGTATAATCAACATTTATTAGAAAGAAAACAATACAGGTAGGAGATGGCAGTACATGACTGATCGTGCAGGATCAGGAGCATCATAGATCATATGTTCGTTGAAACATGGGGAGAAGCGTCATAGCATAAGATGTCACGTATAGAGCCCCATATGCCATCTCGATCAACAAAGTTATTATCATTTGATGAATTAACAAAACAACAAAAACACAAAGCAAGGAAACAGACATTTAGAAAGGGGTGTGAGGGGGGGGAGCCCGTAAGACTACACATTCGCGGTCGGGAGCGGCAGAGGAGCACTCTATGACAGGAGCCGGTCCTGGAATTCCGGGGTGTTTATGAATACTTCCCAAGGGGCCCATGCTGTGTTGGTCTTCCCTGGGTCTGGGGAGTCGTTGGCTACCAACTCCTCCATTCTCCGTATATACCCAAGTTCCTGGATCCATTCAACTGTCGTGGGAGATTGTGGGTTCTTCCAATGTCTTGGAATAACCGTGCGAGCAGCGGTCAGGAAGTGTCGAAGGAGGCCTTTCTTGACAGTGGAGATAGTTCCAGGTATAATCGACAGTAGATCAATTTGGGGGGATGGGGTGACTCTCTTACCAGTGACCTGGTGGTAGGTATCAAATACTTTGTTCCAGAAGGGTTTGAGAGCTGAGCAGCCCCACCATATATGAAGCAGAGTACCCACCTCCGCACCACAGCGCCAGCACACATCTGAGACCTCCTGAGCGTTACAGGGTAGCGTGGAGTAGCCGCGACGTGTGGCCTCAGCTCCGGCTACTCCACGCCCCAGTAGCTGCGGACGGAAATTGACATATATAATGAATAAAAGTTTTCTGGGACGTGAGGATTATAGTCCTATAGGTCCACCTACCACCCTATCTACCTTTATAGGTAGATATGTTGTGGATGGTTCCTTTTAATACCTATTTAACAGAATTCCTGTTAAAGAACACCATATACCGTATATACTCAAGTATAAGCCGACCCAAGTATAAGCCGAGGCCCCTAATTTTACCACAAAAACCTGGTAAAACCTACATATTTTTTACTCGAGTATAAGCCGAGTTTGGCTTTTCAGCACATTTTTTGTGCTGAAAAACTAGGCTTATACTCGAGTATATAAGGTAACTGCTGTGTTGTGGATCAGGTTGCAGTTGTTATACAACTTGTGTGGTGAACTCATGTTTCATTAAAATGCCCAGTGAATATTCTAGCAAGCACAAATGATGCCACAGTGTCTGATATCTGGGTAGTAGCGATGATGGTGTCTTATAATGATACAATTAAATATAGAAAGTATCCAGCACATACAGAACATATGATGTCTAGGTACAATTACTTCTTACTTTGTCCTGCAGTATTGTTTGAAAGGTAGATACTTTAAAACTAGGGAGACATAGGCTTCTATGTACAGTCGCCTGGATGAGACACAATGCTGGTGGAGACCTTTCCTCTCCAGCATCAGCAGCAGTCTGTCTGATGTGTCTGAGTCAGTGCAGAACATTTACCAAAGATTGCTTGTTATATGAGAAGCATCGCTTCCTGGCTTCACAGCCATAAACGCTGTCTGCGATGGGAACTGCAATATATAAGCTATCCAGCAAAATCAAAGTCCAGGTTAAGAAGAGCAAAACCTCAGGTAGGTGCCCAGATGACACGTAGTCAGACAATAATGGGGTAGAATAATAATATTATAGTTACACTACACATAGGATCAGAGCTAGTGCTTGTTGTGTGTTATGCTCATAGGTGATATTTGGATTGCAGTCCTCAGATGTACTGGTAATATCTTGTAGCAGTAACTGGACTGATTATGTATAAGGAGAAGAGAGTTATGTTTTCTAGGTTCTCTCTGTAACAATATCCTCTTTTGTCATCTTGGGTTTCATTCAGAACAGTGCAAACACAAACTGGATAAATGGACCAGCTCTTTACTTCACTACTTACTGTATTTTCTTTGTGTTGCCAAACAATGTGTGTGTCATTTACCTGGCAATTCATTTCTGCATGGCAGCTTCAGAGTAGAGTCTGGAGTAAACTTTTTTGGTAGATGTTCATATAAATGACATAGACAAATCTGCACAATCATCCCTGCCATATTTCTGTGTATCCCATAGTCTCCTCTATCTATTGTTTTCAATATTGCAGGTCATAAATTGATATGAATTACACATGAGAAACAATATGAAACTGTATAGTAAATGCATTCCTTATTTCATTGTGATTTATAATATTTAAAGTGTCTGTGAGTTACAAAATACCTCCAAACCCAACAATTTCTGCCTTTCATAGGTGCTGAAACAGACTTTTGGGGCCACAAACCCAATTAAGCAATGTGGAGATAATCATAAATGTATGCATTTTTGTGCAATGGAGACGGAGAACAGACAATAATAGCAGAGATCCTTTCAGAGCAGGCAATAATAATGGTGTCCTCCTTAGAGCAGACATTAATAATAGAACCCCCCTGGAGCAGAGAATAATAGTGTAGAACCCCCCTCCTCCAAAGCAGACAATAATAATGGTGTCCTCCTTAGAGCAGACATTTATAATAGAACCCCCTGGAGCAGAGAATAATAGTGTAGAACCCCCCTCCTCCAGAGCAGACAATAATAATGGAGTCCCCTTGGAACAGACAAAAGTAATTGAGAACCCCCCCCCCAACCTCCAAAATAACCTGAAAATAATAATGGAGAATGCCCCACAGCAGACAATAAAAAAGAAGAACCCTTTAGAGCAGACTATAATAATGGAGTTGCCCTGGAACAGATAAAAGTGGAGACCCCTAAAGTAGACAATAATAACGATGGAGATCCCAGAGCAGACAATAATAACATAGAACCCCCATGTGCAGACCAAAAAAATGGAGTTTCTTCTGGAGTAGAGAATAATAATGGAGACAACAGTGTACATAAAAAATAGTGGAGACCCCAGAGCAGACAAATATGGAGATTCCAAGGCAGAATAAAAAATCCCTCCTATTCTGTGCCTGGCACCATACGAGACCTTCTTCTATTATACCAATATCGGAACCTAGAGCAGATTGATGCCTGAAGTGGACCCAGGAGCAGTAGGTACAGCTGCGAGTACTTACCGCTTTTGGGTCCTCTCCTGCTCTGGGTATTGAAACAACGTGTATTTCCTACATCAGGAGACAGAGTGAAGCAGCAGTAATGGTCCTGGGAGCAGAAAATACTTGGGGACTAAGTATAAATAATCAGAATGTCTCAGTATGAAATGAATGGCATGTACAGTACAGTAGTGGCAGCACTAAACTATGGACACTTTTTCATTGATACAAGCACCGTGACTGTTATAATTTTATTATTATGTTATGTTATTAATGGCCTCCTCCTTTCTAAAATTTATTTTAAAATTTATGCTGATGAGCCAGAAGGGCTCTAGGGGCCATTACCAGAGCCCCTCCATGCCCTGGCTTCCCAGGCTATTCAGCCTGCTATAATCTCACAGCAGCAGATGATGGGAAGTATGGGGGGGGGGTCCTGCCCAGTGGAACAGCCATTAAATCTGAATCACTGAGGAGCTCTGGTAACACCTCCAGCCCTTCTGGTTCATTTGCATAATTTTAAAAGTGGATAAGGAAGGTTGCCATGGATAACAAATATAGGAAGATTACCACAATTGCGGTGTCTGGATCTGTGAGTAAGTGCCCATGGTTTATGATGCTTGATTTTGATGGTAGATTTCCTTTAATATTCAATAAGATTGTTGATCCAATACCTCCAACATACGATGATGCTTTATAATACTCAGTAGAGGATAAAAGTGTATATCAAGTATGCCACAAAATTTTTTTTTTACAAGTCAATATATGTAGCATGCAAGAATTAGATATACAGTTAAATGTATTTTATTATAGATCTAAAGTGAATATTCAAGTTATAACACACATTTCATGCATGGTAGATCACATGTATTCATAGCAATGTCTGTGTTTATCCTAGTACTCAGGTTAAGACAGCATGGAACCGAATGACTACCATGCATTTTAACTGGGATAAGTACATACATTGGTTTAGCGTAAGCAGTGTCTGGAATTTGTGCGACAGATTGTACGCAGACATTAAACAGAGACATTCCAGATCTAGGAACCTGCTGTAAAGGTGGCATTTCCTTCACAACTGGTCTGGACATGTATCTTCTACATAATCAACTTCTTGTCTATTGTGGTTATAAAGACTCATGTTAGACCTCTACATGTGGAGAAACTGGTAAAATATCAGGCTATCAAGCTAAGAAAAATGTACAGCAGAAAGACGTACCCATAGGTTCTAATATAGAATACGAGCATATATCACAATGTTATTGGTAAAACAGGTAGTATGTAGCCTGACACCGGTGGACTTGACAAACTAGATCAATTTTGCTCTTACACACTCATGTTAAAGGATTTTCTAGGAATTTGGCCAAGTTATGCATCTATTGTGTATTACTGTGTCCAGAACCTTCCTGGATGGCAGATGCACGAGGAAGGATCAGACATGTTATATTTCCACATTCCAAATTCTTTTGTTATCTTTACAGAAAATGTTTCATTTGATGGTTGAACTGTGGAATAAAAAAAATCTGAATTGTTATATCACAGAGAAATAATAAAATTATTTACTAAGACATTAGTAGGGTGAAGGCTCATCCAGCACTGTTGTCTCCAGGATTTGGATTTGTGGACTTCAGTTACATCCGATGCAACATTCAATGAAATAAAACAACTGTTTGAAAATAATTTGACCTTTTACTACATAAGACTCTCGTCAGATAATATATACCATACAAAAATAACATATATATATATATATATTTGCCCAAAGAATAAACCGACCTCTACAAAATCCATGAAAATAGGTTTGGCAGAAAACACAATAACACAATGGTTAGATTTGTTTTCTCCACAGTGACACATACTTAAGTTCTGGAACTGTATATTTGTGTCTTTGACTTCTAAGTAAAGGGTATAGTTATCTGACCGATCTAAATCATGGTCTACCCCGTACAATTATAGCTTTGTATGCTACTTTTTCAGCTTTCCTCTGCCCATTTGGATATGTATAACTAATACCTTCACAATAAATAAATAATAAAGGAGTTTATAGAAACCTGCGAGGCTGCATTCACACATAGCGTTTTTTTTATGGGTTTTGACTGCAGCAGAAAAGGCAACCAGAGGTGCTTTACCATAATAGATATACGTTTTCAATGAAATGCATGTAAATAATGCAAAACACCTGGTGCTCATTCCAGAACACATGTTTCAATGAATACGTATATGCATTCTGGCAGAGCCCCTCCTGTTGCTTTTTCTGATGCAGTCAAAATGCATGAGAAAAAATGCATGAAAAAAGAGCAACATGAACGCAGCCTAAGGGTAAAGTTGATAAGCTGCATGAAAGAGGTAGATGTGAAAATTAAGATACTTAAAGGAAACCTACCATTTAGAATGGTCGGTGTAAGCTGTAAGTACCGGGCACCAGCTCAGGTTTTCCCGACGTGTTACCCGAATATTTACGATTTGCGCCGTTTGTACCTGAATTGCCCCGGGATTTTGGCGCACGTGATCGGATTGTGGCGCATCGGCGCCGGCATGCGCGCGATGGAAATCAGGGGGCGTGGCCGAGCGAAAACCCAACGGATTCGGAAAAACCACCGCATTTGAAAAAAAAAATGTGTCGCGAAAATTTCACTCACCTTCATCAGGGATAGGCCGGTGTATTTCGAGGCATTCCAGCGGACTTCAGCGCAGCAGCGCCACCTGGTGGATGGCGGAGGAACTACCATCATAAATCCCGGCCGGACCCGAATCCAGCGCAGAGAAAGCGCCGCTGGATCGAGAATGGGCCGGGTAAGTAAATCCGCCCCTATGTTTCTCAGACAGATTCATGGGAGGGGAGGAGCTGCTGCTCCATGCTCACAGAGGAGGTCATGTGTCAGTCAAGTGTACAAAACAGTGAATGCAGATGTCTCCTGCATAGAATAGTGAGGTACATGATCTTCCCTGTTCCCTATCAGTCCCTCCATCCCAGTCTTTGATTCTACAGAATTTTCTTTGTCTCTGCACCTCATGATGCTCCATTTGCCCACCTTGTCCTTGGCAGTATCAGCTCTGTGCAGATAAGCTATTAACCCTTAGTGCTCACACAGCACATACATAGACTTCTTGTATTTATGATTTCTACCACTTATTACATGTTCCCTGTTACATTACTCTGAGAGAGAACACAGGGCATCATGGGATCTGTGGGCAAGCTAAATGGCCTCAGTAGGAGGGCATAGACTGACAGATATTAGTCTCCACCCACTTCAACTCTGGTGAGAAAGATTTTTGTCAAACACTTTTAGAACACAAAATTCCATAACTTTGGAAAGAAAAGGACAAGCAGCACAAAGTAGGAATCACTCTGTTTGTTTTCAAAGGAGGGATCACAGATAATGATACTATAGCTTTACAGTTACGCTTTAAATATTAGTAGATCATTGTAAATATGGTGTTTTTCACCACTTAGACAAAGCTTGATGCACCTCTGCTATTAATGGATCTATAGTTTTATCTGAACCTCTAAACTATGTTCATTTAAAAAACCCTTCATGTATAGTGTCACAGAAAGGTTTAATAGTTACAGTATGTAATCTTACAGAAAGCAATTATATACTTCTGTGTGATATCTTTTGGTCCAGGGGTCGCCCTGTCACATTATATTACTCAAACGGATTCAGGGAAAATTTATGGATATGGTACATGTCATCTAACTTTATATTGATGTTAGAATTTCAAACTTTTTTTTTGTAGTAAAACAAATGGATCTAACTGATGGAGTTAGATCACACCTGTAAAGCTCCTTCACAGGTTTTCTATAGAATATTGAGAGATTCACTTAAAATCGGCTGCATTCCTACTATTTATATGTGCCTTTTGTGTTGTGCCTCATTTAGTCAGAATGTGAATTCTGCTGACTGCACATGGCACTATTCCATAGCGTTATTGGGCAGGAATTTGACCCACAGTGTGAAGTAATGAACACTCCTGACAATTGAAAGCTCTTTTTATTGCACAAAGATCAAAACTTATATAAAAAAGTTTATTTTGTTTTGTTTCTCTTAGAAAGCTAATGGAAAGAAATCTCAAAGGACCATCTAAAAATAATAATAATATTATTAATAATAATATTACATTACAGAGTACAAACAGCCATATAAAACTATAGGAGTGAGGGTTCTACTTGTAAGATATTATAATCTATGAGGATGAAGGAGGTGACACAAGAGGTATAAGAGCTTGCATAATGCTCCAGCCACTCTTTATAAAAGAAATTAATAAAAACATTTTATAAATGAAAATTCTGCTGCTTGGACCAGTGATCAGCCGTCATCTTATATACAAAGTCAAAGGTGGATGAGGCCGCAGAGAAACCTCGAGCTTGGTATCTATCTGGTGTTTCCCAGACAGGAGGATGACACAGAATGGGTTAGTAAAGAGAGAGTTGAAATTTCATACAGTTAGTGTGATAGGCTAAAGAGATGGGTTTTAAGAGCACGTCTATATTTTTGGCACGGTTTCCCAATGATCACCAGGGTATTATGCATTGTAGATAAAGTGGCTACTTAGCTTTACCTTTGTACATATTTTTGTGTGTGTGCACACATAAAATACATTGCTTCCATTAGGCATTTTCCAGTGTCTAAGATGTTTTATCTTCTTGAATTTTTCAGATTGTAAATACACATGCCATTCTCATTGCCAAGGACAGGTGCAATTAAACTGTGAACCGAATGGAAAATTAATGGAATGTTTACCTGCGTACGACACATTGGACCACTCCAATAATAATGATAAGGTAACCTCTTTACCCTGTGAAGTTTTTGTGTTTTTTTCCTGTTGTTAAGAATATATATATATATATATATATATATATATATATATATATATATATACCGTATATACTCGAGTATAAGCCGACCCAAGTATAAGCCGAGACCCCTAATTTTACCACCGAAAACTGGGAAAACCTATTGACTCGAATATAAGCCGAGGGTGTAGCATACAGCCAGCCCCTAGTAGTATACAGCTTGCCCCCAGTAGTATACAGCCTGCCCCCAGTAGTATACTGCTTGTCCCCTTGCAGTATACAGCCTGCCCCCAGTAGTATACAGCTTGCCCCCCGTAATATACAGCCTGCCCCCAGTAGTATACAGCCTGCCCCCAGTAGTATACAGCTTGCCTCCAGTGGTATACAGCTTGCCCCCAGTGGTATACAGCCTGCCCCCAGTGGTATACAGCCTGCCCCCAGTAGTATACAGCACAGCCCCCAGTAGTATACAGCACAGCCCCCAGTAGTATACAGCACAGCCCCCAGTAGTATACAGCACAGCCCCCAGTAGTACACAGCACAGCCCCCAGTAGTATACAGCTTGTCCCCAGTAGTATACAGCCTGCCCCCATCAGTATACAGTCTGCCCTCAGTGGTATACAGTAGCCCCTATACAGATAAAGAAATAAACTTAATACTCACCCTCCGTTGTCCCGATGTTCGTCGCGGCTCCCGGCGGCTTCCGATCCCCATCGCGGCTCCCGGCGGCTTCTTCACTCTTCTCTGGCCGGGAGATCGCGCTGGCCGTCGCACACTGTGATGCCGCGCTGTCGCCGCTGATGACGTCATCCGCAGCGACATCGCGGCATCACAGTGTGCGACTGCCAGCGCGATCTCCCGCGAGGAACATCGGGGACACCGGAGGGTGAGTATTAATGTATTTATTTTTATCATTGACTCGTGTATAAGCCGAGGCAAGGTTTTTCAGCACATTTTTTGTGCTGAAAATCTTGGCTTATATACGAGTATATATGGTATGTGTGTGTGTATATATATATATAATATATATATATATATATATATATATATATATATATATATATCTATGTATACAGATATATATATATTATAGTCAATGCTTCAAGTCTTTTCACAGTTATATTCATAGTTATGCTTCAGATCTTCAGCCAATTTTCACACAAGTAAAAACTGGATGTTTTGAAAATACTGCACTTGGATAGTTTGCAATAACCCAACAACTTGAATGAGTCTAGTGCAGTGGTGGCGAACCTATGGCACGGGTGCCAGAGGCGGCACTCTGAGCCCTCTCTGTGGGCACCCAGACCATCACCCCAGAATGAAGTTCAGCAGAGAGAACTCAAAGAATCTGCCTGCAGAATATTCCTACAATGATGGATGAATTTGCCCTCCTCCTTTCAACTGTGTTGGTGTCCTTCAGGCTGAAGGATTGAAAGTTGTCAATGAACAAGGAGAAATACATTGCTGCTTAAATTGTTGCGCTGGCACTTTGCAATAAATAAGTGGCTTTTGGTTGAAGTTTGGGCACTGAGGCTCTAAAAGGTTCGCCATCACTGGTCTAGTGTATGAAAACGAATGAAACTAGGACATGCCAAAATGTATTCTGCAAGCAGTCAGATAAATGTGTTTGTGTTCAGTCAAACCATATGCAGTATGAAAAGTTTTTAAGTTGAGAACTCCGGACGCTCCTTTGTGCCTGCCTGCAGAGATAGAGAGTGAGCTTTTTAGAAATGGCAAAGCATGTTATATAAGTCAACAGATTTTTCCAATACTTCTACAGTTAAGCTGACTATATAGGATATAACTCAACAAACTACACAGTAAGGGGCAGATTTATCAAATGTGTCATAAGGGAAGCCTTACAGTTAGACTAGACAGTCCTCTGATGCTGGATGATAAATCTGTCAAAGCATAAAACTGTCTTTTTGTAACTCCTTTTAGTATGTGTACTTTATACCAGAAAGCTGTACCAAAATTTAGTTGAATTTTCTCGATAATAAACTCCATTTTGGAGGCCATGTCAACTTACAAATGGAACAGTGTTTTTCCGGATTTTTAAGAAAATGTCAGAAATTACTTTGTTGGTGATCATTGTTGTTGTAATGTCTAGCCCATCTATGTATCTGATCACAGCATGGCTCCATGGACTACTCCTACCTATTCTCCATGGAATTCTACTTTTCTCCATGGAGGCATGCTGTGATTTTATGTGATCAGATACATACATGGGGTAGATGTTGCAGATTTAACAGGTTATTTGATGATGTCATCCTGGTCACAAGTGCCCAATGATGAAACGGAGCTCTCTCAATGTTCCACATAGCAGAATAATACAGTAGTTAGACCTGTCAATCAGGAACAAGGAGGCAAGGCAATGCAAGTAACGTTTTTATGGGAACCAAGATTATAAATCAAGCTTCATTACACACACCATACAGCTGATCATTGCAGCCTGGGGCTAATGAAAACCATCCAGAGAGCGTCACAGTGGGCAGAGAGGTCCGTCTATAGCTAGGGGTCCTCTGTAAGTCAGGTGTCTTAAAGTCGGTACTCCCAGTATACACAACTGGTCATCTTTAGCCCCCAGCCTAGTAGTACTGTAATCAATATTAGAAAACCAAACAATCTTGAACCACAAGGATACACATAAGTTTCAATGCTGTATCAATGAACTAAGTCTTATCATATCTCCATACGAAAATAATGAAGACTTTGTGAATGAACACAAGTCTTTATTGCACAATCTATTCATAAATTTCATCACAAAATATTATCTGACTAAAAATACCCCATTAAAAAGGACATAAAAACACGAAGACAACATGGACAATGTGAACATTCATGGAGAGGCAACACATAAAACAAGAAATTACATCATAGGCGCTGGTAAAAACATTTTCCAAAGTACTAAGGTTCCACACAACAGATAAGCAATGCAGTACCGCATATCAAAATCACTTGATGAATAATATCAAAAATCCAATCATGTACCTGTGTGGAACCTTAGTACTTTGGAAAATGTTTTTACCGGCGTATGATGTAATTTCTTGTTTTTATGTGTTGCCTCTCCATGAATGTTCACACTGTCCGTGTTGTTTTGATCGTACTGTAATCAAGCCTTAGCTGTACTAAGAGCTGCACTTCTTTCTTCATTGTAAACCAGTGTCTGGAAAATGATTTTATGTCTGGAAAGGGCTTTCATAAACATGATGGGCTGTGCATTACATATGATTTCTGGTAAATCAGCAGTGGTTGAGGGAATGTTGTTTTATCTAAGAGACCTTGGTAATATCTGAGCAGAGAAGACAAACCACGCATCAACGTGTGATTAGTGATTCTTCCTTCAAAACGATCAATAGCTACAAAAATAAACAGGTAATTGCTTTAAGGACATCACATCATATCCATTAGCCATGATCTGCTTCCTCTACTATAAATTTAGCAGTGTAATTATTACAGGAGTAATAAAGCCAAGTTATGCTTTATCTGCAATGCATTTTCAATTCTGCTTATGAAAGCATGAGAAGGTGTATCTGGCTTATGGTTAAATGTTAAAGGGATTGTCCAGCTCATTTTGTCATGCTGCAGAGGGGAGACATTAAAAACAATATGTACTCGCCTCTCCCTAGGGTTTCCAGCTGTCTCCCAGTTTATCCCCCATCCCGCTGAAGTTAGTATTGACATCCATTCAGAGCATGGAATTTCCCTTCAGTCATATGGCCACTGAAGCCTATTATTAGAAGCCAGCACTAGAAAGGGTAGAGCGGGAAGAGATGAGTACAATTCTTTTATGACCCCTTTCTGCAATTTGTTTAGAGGAAAAACAACAGTTGGACAGTCCTGTTCTGTTATTTTTATACTTTGGGGCCAAACTTATCTATATCAAATTGACTTTTCCTTATGATACCAAATTATAGTAGGACCTGAAATCTTCTTTAAGGATAGTAATACGAATTAATTAAGTGTCTACTCTTAATTTAATAGTGAACCATTTCATGCAAAATGAATATACATATAAATATCTGAATAGAAGGGTAGTAGCTTATGATCACAGTCGGATCATAAGGAATTGTATTAATGAGCTGTAGGACAAACCATGGCCGAGATTTATCTAGTGTATGGGAATACATCTTAAGATTTTCAAGCTAAGAACCATGAACCCTTAGCAATCTGTCACCAGAATTTAACCAGTTAAATTACTAGCCCCATAATTTATGGTATGAAATGTCCTTTCTAGAAATGCCTATTTTATGTAAAATTGTTAACCTATAAACTCCTCCAAAGTCATATGCAAATGAGTGAAGAAGAGGGAGGTTTAGAAGAAGGAGTTTCCCTTCAGACCCCCTCTATCTTCGATTGTTTAGTACAGAGGTCCCCAACCTTTTTTGCACCAGGGACCGGCTTTAAGCTAGACCAGTTTTCCATGGCCCGGTGGGGGTGGGGGCGGGGGTTTCATCATATCGGTTTGGTGTAAAAATAAAGCAATGCAAAATGCATACAGCGTATTGCCATGTAGTATAAAATGCATACAGCGTATCGCCATGTAGTATTAAATGCATACAGCGTATCGCCATGTAGTATAAAATGCATACAGCGTATCGCCATGTAGTATAAAATGCATACAGCGTATCGCCATGTAGTATAAAATGCATACAGCGTATCGCCATGTAGTATAAAATGCATACAGCGTATCGCCATGTAGTATAAAATACATACAGCGTATCGCCATGTAGTATAAAATGCATACAGCATACCGCCATGTAGTATTAAATGCATACAGAATACCGCCATGTAGTATAAAATGCATACAGAATACCGCCATGTAGTATAAAATGCATCCAGCGTGCCACCAAGTAGTATAAAATGCACACAGCATGCCACTAAGTAGTATAAAATAGATACAACGTACCGCCAAGTAGTATAAAATGCATACAGCGTATCGCCATGTAGTATAAAATGCATACAGAATACCGCCATGTAGTATAAAATGTATCCAGCGTGCCACCAAGTAGTATAAAATGCATACAGCGTATCGCCATGTAGTATAAAATGCATACAGCGTATCGCCATGTAGTATAAAATGCATACAGAATACCGCCATGTAGTATAAAACGCATACAGCATGCCACCAAGTATTATAAAATAGATACAACGTACCGCCAAGTAGTATAAAATGCATACAGAGTACTGCCATGTAGTACAAAATAGAAGCCCTGATAAATATCACAAATGCTGCATATATACACATAAACAAACAGTAGATACAGCATATACACACACACACACACACACATACATATATACACACACACATATACATATATACAAACACATATATATACACACACATATTACATATATTTACACATATTACACATATATACACATATTACACATATATATGCAAAGATAAAGTAACCTTACCTCTCTATTGTGTTCCTGGAAATTTCGGTGCCTTGTCCTGCAGCGTTGGTGGCGCGGTGAGGTAGCCAGGAGCGGGTAGGTCGTGAGAGCCAGGAGGCTAGGGAGCCTGGAGCTTAAGCGAGGGAAGGGGGAGCAGGGAGCCGAGAGCCTGGAGGGGGGGGGGGGGCGTTAGCGGAGCCAGGTTGAGACGGGAAAGGTGAGCCGAGAGCCGGAAGCAGGTAGGTGAAGAACGGTAGGGGAGCGTGGAGCTTGAGCAGGGGCAGGGAGCCGGGAGCGGGGGGCGGAAGGAGCGGTATGGGAGCGTGGAGCTTGAGCAGGGGCAGGGAGCCGAGAGCCGGGAGCGGGGGGCAGAGGGAGCGGAAGGAGCGGTAGGGGAGCGTGGAGCTTGAGCAGGGTGCCGGAAGCGGGGGGCAGAGGGAGCGGAGAGCGGAGGGAGCGGTAGGGGAGCGTGGAGCTTCAGCAGGGGCAGAGAGCCGGGAGCGGGGGGCAGAGGGAGCGGAGAGCCGAGGGAGCGGTAGGGGAGCGTGGAGCTTCAGCAGGGGCAGGGAGCCGAGAGCCGGGAGCGGGGGGCAGAGGGAGCGGAGAGCGGAGGGAGTGGTAGGGGAGCGTTGAGCTTCAGCAGGGGCATGGAGCCGAGAGCCGGGAGCGGGGGGCAGAGGGAGCGGTAGGGGAGCGTGGAGCTTCAGCCGGGAGCGGGGGGCAGAGGGAGCGGAGAGCAGAGGGAGCGGTAGGGGAGCGTGGAGCTTCAGCAGGGGCAGGGAGCCGAGAGCCGGGAGCGGGGGGCAGAGGGAGCGGAGAGCCGAGGGAGCGGTAGGGGAGCGTTGAGCTTCAGCAGGGGCAGGGAGCCGAGAGCCGGGAGCGGGGGGCAGAGGGAGCGGAGAGCCGAGGGAGCGGTAGGGGAGCGTGGAGCTTCAGCAGGGGCAGGGAGCCGAGAGCCGGGAGCGGGGGGCAGAGGGAGCGGAAGGAGCGGTAGGGGAGCGTGGAGCTTGAGCAGGGTGCCGGAAGCGGGGGGCAGAGGGAGCGGAGAGCCGAGGGAGCGGTAGGGGAGCGTGGAGCTTCAGCAGGGGCAGGGAGCCGAGAGCCGGGAGCGGGGGGCAGAGGGAGTGGTAGGGGAGCGTTGAGCTTCAGCAGGGGCAGGGAGCCGAGAGCCGGGAGCGGGGGGCAGAGGGAGCGGTAGGGGAGCGTGGAGCTTCAGCAGGGGCAGGGAGCCGAGAGCCGGGAGCGGGGGGCAGAGGGAGCGGAGAGCAGAGGGAGCGGAGAGCAGAGGGAGCGGTAGGGGAGCGTGGAGCTTCAGCAGGGGCAGGGAGCCGAGAGCCGGGAGCGGGGGGCAGAGGGAGCGGAGAGCCGAGGGAGCGGTAGGGGAGCGTTGAGCTTCAGCAGGGGCAGGGAGCCGGGAGCGGGGGGCAGAGGGAGCGGAGAGCGGAGGAAGCGGTAGGGGAGCGTGGAGCTTCAGCAGGGGCAGGGAGCCGGGAGCGGGGGGCAGAGGGAGCGGAGGGAGCGGTAGGGAAGCGTGGAGCTTCAGCAGGGGGAGGGAGTCGAGAGCCGGGGGCGGAGGGAGCGGAGAGCTCGCGGCAGTAGCGGCACCGCACAGCGGGCACATCACGTCTTGTACCTGGGGGAGGCAGCAGTTCCCCCGCGGGAGCTCCCGGGGCCCCGTGTGTTGTGTGAGGTGCGGAGATGAACCGCAGGACCTTGGCCTTCAGAGGCGGTGGAGGCCTAGCCGCTGTGTCGGGGGCCCCCGTGAACAACAATGGCGTCAGCTTGGGGCTGCTCTCTGTGGACGAGGCCTCGGCCTGGAGCCTGAGCCGACAACTCAACGGGGGGAGCGGAGCCGTGGCCCCCTGCGCGGAGCGGCTGATAAACTGCAACGGCCCGGTCCTGGTCCGCGGACCAGCGGTTGGGGACCTCTGGTTTAGTATCTTCAATGACATTAAAGATAAGAATCTCATCTTTCGCATCAAAAGAGGTTTGTAAATATGTGATACCAGAGATACAGCAGAACATAGACAGGGACTGGATCTTTATCTGCAGCTCGCTGTATCTCTGGCTCAGAAGCCTAATGTGATTTGAAAGATGAGATTCATATCTTTAATATGACACCAAAAGCGTGTTTCTAGGTACTATGAAAATGATGGTGTTTTTGAAGTGACATTGCACCTACAGTCTCTAAACTTTACTCTTCTCAGGCAAAATGTGATTGTTTTCTGCTCACTCTCACATGGCTTTGGAGGTTTTTTTTATAGGTTCCATCTTTTATTTCACATAAAAAAAACTCCTCCAAAGGATCCTAAAAAAAAGTCCTGCACAAAATAGTGTGTAGGACTTAGTATGTCTTAAAGGTCTGCACAAAATAGTGAGGTACAAGATCTCTCTGTTCCCTATCAGTTCCTCTATCCCAGTCTGTGATTCTACAGAACTTTATCTGTCTGTCTCTGCACTTCTTGCTGCAGTCTCATCTCTGTCCAGATAAGCTATGATCAGCTGTGTGTGCTCTATGTGAATAGACTGCACCAGCCGCACGTATGTTTAACATTGCTCAATTTCTGCCTTTTTGTGATATTTTTGCACAGGAAATTCTCAGATACCTCAAACATAAAATTGAGCAAAAACTTCAAAATGGGGCAAAAACTTTAAAATTCTGCAAGTTTGAGGTAAATCTCCCCCTTGTAGTAGCAATGGACCCACATACACCACCTCCTATGTGGTGTAGTTTTGTGATTAAATTTGCGTTCTTTTGAAAATTCTCAGTTGATAAATGTGGTGTTGCACACTCTGAGGTGTATTTTTTCCGTCATTGCGTGACTTTAGAGTTGCGTTTTTTTCTCACTAAAAAACCCAGCAAAAACAATGTTTGCGACAATTATACGCTAAGAATCTACCATATGCACTCGAGTATAAGCCGACCCGAGTATAAGCCAAGACCCCTAATTTTACCACCAAAAACTGGGAAAACATATTGACCCGAGTATAAGCCGAGGGTGGGAAATGCATTGGTCACAGACCCCCTCCCCAGTGTATAGCCAACCAGCCCCCTATAGTATACAGCCAGTCCAGCCTGCCCCCAGTAGTATACAGCCAGTCCAGCCTGCCCCCAGTAGTATACAGCCAGTCCAGCCTGCCCCCAGTAGTATACAGCCAGTCCAGCCTGCCCCCAGTAGTATGCAGCACTGCCCCCAGTAGTATGCAGCACTGCCCCCAGTAGTATGCAGCACTGCCCCCCGTAGTATGCAGCACTGCCCCCAGTAGTATACAGCACTGTCCCCAGTAGTATACAGCTTGCCCCCAGTAGTATACAGCACCCTAGCCTGCCCCGTGTGGTATACAGCCTGCCCCCAGTAGTATACAGCCCAGCCCAGCCTTCCCCTGGTAGTATACGCCTGCCCCCAGTAGTATACAGCTTGCCCCAGCATTAAAAAAAATAATAAACGTATATACTCACCCTCCAGTGGCCCCGATGTGCAGCGCTGCTCCCCCCGATGTCCGCGCGGCTCGTCTTCATGCTTCTGTGCCCGTCTTCCTTCTTCTGCCGGGCGCCGCCATTGCTCTCTTGGCCGGCTTATACACGAGTATATACGGTACATAGTACTAATGATAAATCTCCCCCTGTATGTACACTGTGCAGTGTTCACTGGATTTACTTGTGGGAAACTATATGGATGTAATGCTAAATTACTTTGAGAGAGAACACAAGGCATCATTGTCACAGGTGGTCCCACGATCCATATCTCGGATCGCGGGGTCACCCATGCCTCTCGCATGCGCGCTGCAAGCGCAATTTACGGGTCCCGGCTCCTGCCCTGGCCTCTTCAGTTGTGGCTGCCGCTGCTCCTTCGCCCTCGGCCGTACGTGCACGTCCCCGACTCCTAGGGCGCGCGCGCACCAACTTCTGCAGATTTAAAGGGCCAGTGCGCCACTATTTGGCGCTGGCCATTTCAGGTAATCTATTTATTCCTGCGTCTTCCTGTGATCCCTGCCGGATCTTTGTGCCCTGTGCCCTAGAGAAAGCTTTGTTTATGCCGTGTGCTGTTTATGTGAATTCCCGTTGTGACCCTGGTTCTGCTTTTGACTTCGCTCCTTTGCCGCCTGCCTTGACCTATTGCTATGTCTCTGACTCCTGTGATGCCCGTCCTGACCTCCTGCCTGTCCCCGACTACGAGATTGCCTGCCGTTTCTGTACTTCGACCTTGGCTGCCATTGCGGACAAGTCACGCATGTGGAACGACCTGGTGGTACCACGCCCCGCAGCAAGACCAACCTGCTTTGTGGCGGGCTCTGGTGAAAACCGGGTACCACTTAGACTCCGGTCCCAAGTTGTGGCTTGTGTCATCTTCCGCAGTGGTCCAGAGGATCCACAACCTCGAAGCTTGACAATCATGGGATCTGTGGGCAAGCTAACTGGCCTCAGCCTGAGAGTGTAGATGGACAGACATTATTCTCGGCCAACTTCACCTCTTGTGAGATTTTTGTCAAAATCTTTCAGAACAGAAAATGCCAGAACTATGGAAAGAAAAGGATGAGCAGCACAAAGTAGTCAATGTTCTGCTTGTTTTCACGGGGGGAATCACATATAATAATTTGGTAAAATCACTATAGCTTTACAGTTATGCTTTAAGCTTCAAAATTTCCTTGTACCAGCAGCTAAGGGGTTTTCTAGAATATTGATATTTATGCTCTGTGTTTTCTTCAATCAGCTAAAGATAGGCCATCAATATCAATCCCAGAAAACCTCTTTAAGCATCTTATTAAAGGGAGACAGGCAGTTGAAGTCAGGCATTGCTAATAACAACAGTTCCTGGCAGAAGTGTCCCTAAGCACTCTCCTCTCCCCATCTCCAGTTGGCAGTATGCTATGCCGGGGTGCTGGCCCGGGTGTGGCATACCTATATGTTCAAAGTGGAAGAGAGGGGA
The DNA here is from genome assembly GCF_040894005.1 of Engystomops pustulosus. Classification (NCBI taxonomy): domain Eukaryota; kingdom Metazoa; phylum Chordata; class Amphibia; order Anura; family Leptodactylidae; genus Engystomops; species Engystomops pustulosus. The sequence goes on along the minus strand of NC_092414.1, from coordinate 88,410,025 downwards.
GTGTCTGGACGGCCCCCTCATAAATACCTTGGACTGCCGAGGAGACAGTACCTATGGTTGGACCGCTAAGTGCCACAGTGTGGTACAGCATTTAGGCATGCAGGACCTGCAGGATCTGATTGCTCATACTATATATTGCAATACTACTGTATTGCAGTATATAGTAATTTTACTGCAGGTTAACTGCCAAGATCTGTAACAGCCCTGTGGCAGTTACAGGTGGGTGTCAGCTGTGTTATGCAGCCGACACCCGCTGTTTATGGAGAGAGCTAAGCTCGTATTGTATGCCCTGGTGAGCAAAGGGGTATATGCTACATATTAGAAGGCAAGGAAACTCAAAATGGCTCATTTATTTAATTGACAGAGGCTTCAGCAGTTACAAATTAAATTATAAATAAACTGCATCCTACATAGCATACAAACATAGTCTTATAGAGTTTCCTTTTTAGTATCTATCTGGCTGTAGAGGTTGTTTTTTATGTTATTACACTTTACTTTATTACATGACATATGAAAGTTATCCAAATGATTTTAGAAGAAAGTTGGCATGGCTGACAATACAGCCGCCAACTGAAGTAAACAGGAACATGGATTGCCAGAAGATGGCAGGTCCCAACCATTTATATCTACAACAGTCTCACTTTAAGGCTAGATTTTCACAATTTATTTTCTTCCAGTTTTTGAAGTGAAAACCAATACGGAAATACATAAAACTAAACTAAGGTAAATATATAAAACATAACATGACACCTATCAGATGTCAGGCCCCAGGAGACACCAGGGCAATGAAGCTCTCCCACATTTTTCCCTACTCTGGGGCTGGGGCTAAGACAAGTCTGGAGGATGCTTTTGCAGCCTGCCACTGCTGTTAGAAGTCTCTTACAGCCCCTAGTACAGTGGTGGCGAACCTATGGCACGGGTGCCAGAGGTGGCACTCGGAGCCCTCTTTATGGGCACCCTTACCATCAACCCAGTGTAGAATTTGCCAGACAGGAGTCAAGGCCTCTTGCAGTCCCAGGCAGCCCAGGACCCTAGAACAGTGGTGGCGAACCTATGGCACAGGTGCCAGAAGTGGCACTCAGAGCCATTTCTGTGGGCACTCAGGCCATTGCCCCAGGACAGAGTTCACCAAATAGGACCAAATCTTCCTGCAGTCCCAGGCAACTTAAGCGACACTTCATCAGCTGTTTGGAAAAGTGAGAAGGTGTTGACAAAACTGCATTATCTTTGGAGTCCATCCGCTGGACCCACCATTCTTCCTCTACTGAGAGACCCTGGAGAGACGCTACAACGAGAGTCTGAATTTTCCCTTCTTCTTTCAACTGTATTGGTGGCCTCAGGGGGTCGATACGATTGAAAGATGAGGAAGAACAGGTAGCAATAAGTTACTGCTTAAAATGTCATGTTGGCACTTCACGGTAAATACTTGGATTTTGGTTGTAGTTTGGGCACTCGGTCTCTAAAAGGTTCGCCATCACTGGCCTATATAATGGTGTGAGGCTGTATAATGATGTGATGGCTGCTCCATGTGCTTGCTGGAGGCCACACCCCCTGCTGCCTGTGTGTATGTATAGGAGAGATACAGCAGCTCCAGGCAGCCATGTTATAGCAGAACATGTCAGGCACTTGTGTAGCTGATGTCTGTGTATCACACATGTGTATAGCAGAACATGTCAGGTACTTGTGTAGCTGATGTCTGTGTATCACGCATGTTATAGCAGAACATGTCAGGAACTTGTGTAGCTGATATCTGTGTCTCTGTGTATAGGAGGATGCAGCATGTCAGCAGATACAGCACACACACCAGAAATGCTTTACTATACATTACACACAGACATGAGCAGGGGGAGGAGAGGGGAGGGGAAACAGGGATGACATCACTGCCTCTGACCATCTGACCAGCCTCATTTACATAATAAAGAATAGATGATTTTAAAATGATTAATGTATGAAATAACTAGATAAAGGCTGGGATGGGATCCTTGTGAGCTGCTCCAACAGGTAGTAGTGACAGGAATAGTGACACAGACCTGATGACAGGTGTCCTTTAATATACTTAAATTTGGTTGAATGATTAAAACTAGGTATCCCTCCTCAAAGTTGGTGGACAATTTACTCAATAGACTAAAAAGCTAACGTTTTATTTCGTAGTCTAAAAATATAGTCCGATTCAAAGGGACCAAGAAAAACGAGACAAGAAACAAAAGTGAGCAGAGTTTGTGTATTTGGGATATGATCCTTACTTACTTATGATCACTTTAAAACACTTAGATAGAGTTTCTAAAATTTACCAAAACAAAGTAGAAAGTAAAATTGTACCTAAGGCTGAAGATTCCACTGATTAGCAAGCTGTCCAAAGGAAATCTACCATCAAAATCAGGCATGATAACCCAAGGACACAAACTCATAGATTAGGGCACCATGACTGTGATGATCATCTATATTTTTTTTTTAAAAACATTTTGTTTGATTTTCCAAAACAAATAAAATATAAAATACAAACGTTTTCAAGAATTTTTGCTTTGACTGGTACAGTTAATATTACTTACATTGGTTTCTGTTACAGATTTCAAAACGTGGCGGAGGTGTGATACTTTCTTTATGTCCTGTAGCTAAGACCAGTCATAATTCACCACTAGGATATACACTCACCGGCCACTTTATTAGGTACACCATGCTAGTAACGGGTTGGACCCCCTTTTGCCTTCTTAACTGCCTCAATTCTTTTCTTCGTGGCATAGATTAAACAAGGTGCTGGAAGCATTCCTCAGAGATTTTGGTCCATATTGACATGATGGCATCACACAGTTGCCGCAGATTTGTCGGCTGCACATCCATGATGCGAATCTCCCGTTCCACCACATCCCAAAGATGCTCTATTGGATTGAGATCTGGTGACTGTGGAGGCCATTTGAGTACAGTGAACTCATTGTCATGTTCAAGAAACCAGTCTGAGATGATTCCAGCTTTATGACATGGCGCATTATCCTGCTGAAAGTAGCCATCAGATGTTGGGTACATTGTGGTCATAAAGGGATAGACATGGTCAGCAACAATACTCAGGTAGGCTGTGGCGTTGCAACGATGCTCAATTGGTACCAAGGGGCCCAAAGAGTGCCAAGAAAATATTCCCCACACCATGACACCACCACCACCAGCCTGAACCGTTGATACAAGGCAGGATGGATCCATGCTTTCATGTTGTTGTGCAAATTGTAGCCTCAGTTTCCTGTTCTTAGCTGAAAGGAGTGGCACCCGGTGTGGCCTTCTGCTGCTGTAGCCCATCTGCCTCAAAGTTCGATGTACTGTGCGTTCAGAAATGCTCTTCTGCCTACCTTGGTTGTAACGGGTGGCGATTTGAGTCACTGTTGCCTTTCTATCAGCTCGAACCAGTCTGCCCATTCTCCTCTGACCTATGGCATCAACAAGGCATTTCCGCCCACAGAACTGCCGCTCACTGGATGTTTTTTCTTTTTCGGACCATTCTCTGTAAACCCTAGAGATGTTTGTGCGTGAAAATCCCAGTAGATCAGCAGTTTCTGAAATACTCAGACCAGCCCTTCTGGCACCAACAACCATCCCACACTCAAAGGCACTCAAATCACCTTTCTCCCCCATACTGATGCTCGGTTTGAACTGCAGGAGATTGTCTTGACCATGTCTACATGCCTAAATGCACTGAGTTGCCGCCATGTGATTGGCTGATTAGAATTAAGTGTTAACGAGCAGTTGGACAGGTGTGCCTAATAAAGTGGCCTGTGAGTGTATACTTGGCAGGTAGTTTTAGAATTTACTCAGTCTGATCGATAAACAATCCCTCAGGGTGCTGTCACACGTCGCGTTTACCGCATGCGTTTAAAAACGCATTGCAATAGCTGGAGAGTGATTTGCCTAATTAAACAGCTGCTAACACCTGTGTTTACAAAACGCAACCGTTAACGCATTGTTAACGCATGTGTTAACATCGCGGTTAACGCATGCGTTAACCGCGATGTTAACGCATGCGTTTTGTAAACGCAGGTGTTAACAGCTGTTTAATTAGGCAAATCTCCCTTCAGTTGTAGCTATGCGTTTTTAAACGCATGCAGTAAACGCGACGTGTGACAGCACCCTCACACACCATATCCAAGTACTAAAAAATAACTTTTAATTCATAATTTTAAAATGGACTACATTAGCTGTGAAATACACAAACTTTAATAGCACAGAAACATCAATGTTGTGCAGTGCCTATCATATCCATCCCCAGAAAACACCCATTGAATGAAGATACAGTGATATGGAGATAACAGTGGGGTCAGAGTGGCGGGATTTCCCAGTACAGGCAGTCCCCGGGTTACGTACAAGATAGGTTCCGTAGGTTTGTTCTTAAGTTGAATTTGTATGCAAGTCGAAACTGTATATTTTATAATTGTAGTTCTAGACAATTTTTTTTTTGCCCTAGTTACAATTGGAGTTTCAAAATTTTTTGCTGTAATGGGACTAAGGATTATCTATAAAGCTTCATTACAGACACCTTACAGCTGATTATTGCAGTCTGGGACTATAGTAAAGCTTCCAGAGAGCTTCACCAGAGGTCACAGTGGGCAGAGGGCTCTGTCTTTAACTATGGGTCGTCTGTAATTCGGGTGTCCTTAAGTAGGGGACCACCTGTACAGGACTTTATTGATCACAGCGTGTAATGATAGATTAATGTCTTTATTAATAGGGGTATCACTAGTGGTAGTGTGAGCTTGATATTCATCAGGTATTTCAACAGTGTCTGTCCTCCTAGTAGCTAGGTCTGTGATTAGGTAAATATTCATCTACGCACACAAAAGATGGATCGCTTTGTCCACTTGACAGTATAGAAAATATTACTGCCGGTGCTAGAGAACTGTCCCTTACTACAGCATCTTATGTCTACCACTTAGGGCTTAGCTCAGTAGATCGATTTATCCAACCAGATGACTATAGGTGTAGTTACTAGGTAGGTATATATTGGCTCACTCCACCATCGCATACACACTTCTCAATTCAATATCACTGCCTGCAACTTCAAGTAAATCTACAGCTGTTACTCCTAATATTCATACACTGTCCCCTAGCCTAACTTGCATACTCATGCTAGCTAGTAGAGAGGAATAGGACACTGATCACAACTGTGTTAATGCTAGTTAAAACTGACACACACAGCCCCCCAACATGTTTCGCCCTATATAAAGCTTCCTAAGGGGTTTGGGCTTATGCTCATATAGTTGGTGGTATGTGAAGGAAACGTAAGGGAAAACTTACTTTAGAGCTCTTGCCAGCGGATTTCTTTTTCCATGGGCAATATATAGTGATTTCTGAACCTGGGGTAAAGTCTCTGTGGTTCCAAAGGGGCATGTATTTAGACAGTAAGAAATAGATATTGTATAACTTCTTTCTATGTCACTAATGCGGCTTGTGTAATAGTGACACTAGGTCGTTGGGTGCCGCTAGTGCTTTTTCATGCCTCATATTAGATTATTTATTGGTGCCTTAAATCTAGTCCATTAGGTGTTGGAAAAGAGTTGCTAGCTTATATCCAATAAAATTCTGCAGATTTACTCCCCCTGCAAATATGTTCAACATCGACTTACACGCTGCTGCAACTTGCGGTCTTACCCCCACCAAACTAAAGATTGAAATGCTTTCATCAGTTTTCAGTTTTTCTGCCTCAACATGCTTCAGTAATATAGTAATGGTCTGCAGCAGATACAGTAATCTAGGTAATGGAATCATCTTGATCAAGTGGCATCTGACCAACATTTTGAGGGGGGCTGTAGCCAGTGGGCAAGGAAGTTCTGCTAGCAGAGGGGGATAGTTAAGTGTGTATAACGAGACTGATTTCCGCCCAATGTGTATGCCTAGGTATATTAAATGTGAGTAAAGTATTTCAATACTAAAAACCAGGAGAGGCCATGTCAGGCTAGTAATTCACTTTTGGAGACATGACATGTGAAAGCCAGCAAATTGCCCAAAATGCACTATATGATTAAGGACTGATTGAAGCTGTCGTTCAGGATTGGAGAGAAAAAGAATGTTCTGTTCTCGCCATTCTTCTGATGAAGTTACCGGGGTCTCGCCCTATTCTGTCTGTGATGAAAACAATCTCCCTGGATTGTTGATTCTTCTTGCACCAGTAACCAAAGTGCCAATGGTAAGCACTACCCTGCAGGTTTTCTGAGGTTGGTGAGCGGGAACTCAGGAGCTGCTGCATCACATCACTGTGCCGGAAGTGGAAGTCCACCATGCTTGATTTTGATTTAAAGAGAACCCGTCATGCAAAATAACCCCCCTAAACTAAATATATTTTCATAAACTGCCATTAGAGAGCATTGCCTCTATCCCTTCATTGTCCCTCTGCATGCCTGTAAACCTAAGCAATGAGGTCCTAAAGCTGTATGCAAATGACCTGTGAAATGTCCAATGAGTCATTAGCATATTCAAGCTGTCCAGCTTATTCATGAGTGGGAGGCACAGCCACACCCCCAGTGCTTGACTGACAGCCTGTGTAACGCTGTGATGGCTGCTACATGTGCTTGCTGATGGCCACGCCCCCTGCAGCCTGTGTGTGTGTATAGGAAAGATACAACAGCTCCAGGCAGCCATGTTATAGCAGAACATGTCAGGTACTTGTGTAGATGATGTCTGTGTCTGTATTAGGAGGATGCAGCATGTCAGCAGATGCAGCACACACACTAGCAATGCTTTACTAAACATTACACACAGACATGAGCAGGAGGAGGAGAGGGGAGGGGGAATAGGGGTGACATCACTGCCTCTGACCATGTGACCAGCCTCATTTACATAATACAGAAAAGATGATTTTATTACCTGCTCCAACAGGTAGTAGTGAAAGGACTAGTGACACAGACCTGATGACAGGTGTCCTTTAATTTCCTTATAAGGGGTGCCGTAATATTAATGAAATAGTTGTGAATAACTCAGCGGTAATTCAGGGATGGTGATCTTTAAAGTGTAACTATAAGGTTGTAATAATTTTACCAAACTGACTCCCATCAAAAACAAACAGGATGATGTCCATATTGTGCTGCTCACCCTTTTCTTTTCAAAGTTATGGCATTTTCTGTTCTGAAAGTGTTTCACAGAAATCTTTCTCACCAGAGGTGAAGCAGTGAGATAATCTGAGGGGGATAGCAAACCAACTGCTGCATAGGGGTAACAAAGATACAGGTGGTCCCTGACTTAAGAACACCCGACTTACAGACGACCTCTAGTTACAAACGGCCCTCTGGATGTTGGTAATTTACTGTACTATACCCTTAGGCTACAATTATCAGCTGTAACAGTTATCAGAGGTGTCTGCAATTAAGATTTATTGTTAATCCTGGTTCTTATGACAACCTAAAAACTTTAAAATCCAATTGTCAAAGAGACCATAAAAAATTGGCTGAGGTTACAATTATAAAATATACAGTTCCGACTTGTCTACAAATTCAACTTAAGTACAAACCAACCTAAATTCTACCATCAAAATCAAGCATGGATAAACCATGGAAACTTGCTCATTAGTTGCCTGGAATTATGACCAAGCGTCCATGCTTCATTTTGATGGTAGATTTTCTTTAAAACCCTTACTTATCACTGCATTCAAATTAGTGTGCATTTCCTCTGTGTGCGCCAGTTGATGGCACTGTTGTTGCTGGATGCATATCTACATTAATGCAGATGACACTAAGGCATATTTTTCTTTAACACCTAGTAGATCATTATAAATCTGATTAGCATTAAGTGCCATAACAGAAGTGCCGGGGATCAGTGAGGTGTAAGGAGATTTATGAGACTTAGTCTGAGCAGTGCTTAGAAGTGAAATCTATTGTTGAGGTATTTTATTTGGATTATTCATTAATTGATAAATGCCGTAATAAAGAATGTCCTTATCTAACCTTGTACACGAGTATATATAATGCCCCTTTTACAGCAGTACCCTCAGCAAATAACTATGCAAGAGGGATCCTAAGGAAATAGTTTGACTTATGATGTATTATCTGCGGTATTATGCTCAGAATAATTAAAAAAAAAATGTAAAGCTCAATACAGTAGCAGTGAATACTGTGAATAGCAAATAAAATTGGGTATGCACAGGGAACAAGCGTTGGAACTTGTCATGCCATGTATTGCCACTAACTTTCCCCATTAACTAACAGACCTATAAAATCCTTAAGACCTGGGAGTCGTTGAGTCCTGGGAGTCCTTAGGGGTCATGGGAGTGTTGAGCATTGTTGCGATTGCCAGCAAGGAGATACTCAGTGTTTCGCTTTTCACTGTGGCCCAGATTTATTAATCTTCCTGAGCCAGTATTCTGGAGTAGTTTGCACATAAATACATGTACAAACAGCTTGCACTTGTATTTATGTAGCGTTTCTGCCAGTATTGTGCTGCACTATGTGTGGTGCAACACAATACTGTGCACCTAAAAGGGCATTCCGGTTTGCATTTATTTTGGCAAGTCAGTTTTTGCACAATCGACGCATGCAGAGTGCACCAGATTAATGAAGACTTGGCTCTGGTCTTTCCTAATCTGGCGCACTCTGCACATTACTACATGTAGTGCAGTTTGCCTCACTAATAGTAAATCCGGGCCATTGTGTTGACATTGAAACAAGTAAAGAATGGGCAGAAAAGAGAAAAACATCTCTGCCCATTGCAAATTCTTTTGGCTAGGGCAGTGGACATTATTGCCAAAACAGAGGGTATTTTGGTGTGCTCCCGCTATTTATGTTTAGTTCCTTCCAAAAATTGTCCACGCTCTACAACAGTTAACCAGAGAGTGGAGTATACATGATCTTGTAGTCAGGGCCTCCCATTGTTCAGCAGCTAAATAAAGCACTAAACTGTACTATTCCTTCTGCTTGTAGAGCCAAGTACCTTTGTAACCCTTGCTATGGCCTTTATCTGACGTCAGTAAGTGTTAATCTTACATTGTTCATATACACTGGAATGTGTAGGAAATAATCAGCACAGAATATAAATTTCACTTATAAAGAACACATGTGGATGTCTTGTACTTTTTATAAGATTAATCTGGATTTTTAACACATGGAATGTCAGCTATGGAAGGAAACCTTTGCACAGTGTACAATGGGCATGTTTGCACTTGACTCCGAGGTCACACAAGGGAATTGCTATGTGCATTACCACCCTTTGTGCTTTAGAAACACCCATGTAGTTAAGAAGTATAAGAAGTGGAATCTTACACATTACTGCTTGGATGATAATAGTCAAGCTTTGGGTTATCAGTTTATTATAAGTATTTCTTTTCTTTATTTTTCGTTATCTCACCTGCTGGCCAGGTAGACAGTTTTACCACATGTTTTTTTGGTTAAGTTCAGTTAAAGTCTTAGGTATTAATATTATCCTGTTAGAAACATATACATAATAGTCATTCCAGAAACCCCTAGATCTTGGGTGTCAAGATCCCTATCGGCATTCTGATACTCACCTTACCCGTTTCCCTCGATGCTGCAGCAGTAGCCCTCTTCTTCTTCTTTGTGCTACGTCTGCACACGGTTCTGAAGTGGCAGGGGTGATGTCATCACATCTGACTCCTTCAGTTCCGCATACAGATGCTGGCAAATTGACACCCCTAGCTACTAGCCATGGCTGTGATTGGCCAGTGGTGTCCGCTTCACACCAATCACAGTCTTGACTAGTAGCTAGGGGCGTCAGTTTGCCAGATTGGCTGCACGGCAGCCAATCCAGTACTCTTGTATGTCCACGTCACTTGGCACAGCTGGACCCGATACAGGGTAGATTAACTAAATGCTTCAGAATTTTACATTTAATTCTTTACAAACATGGGAAAAAGACATAGTTTAAGATGTGAAAGTATGCCTCAAAATTGTCAGTTGTAATGTACCAAACCAATTCGTTGCAAAGTGGTAAATACCCAGATTAGACCGTTAAAAGATGTGCGGACACTATAATAAATCTGTCAACTTTCAGACTGTCTGATAACGAGACATGATTACATTCTAAAAAGAAAAACATGTTCACATTTATTTTTGTTTCTAAAGTTGTTGAAAATGAAAAGCAACAAAGGTTTGCATAAGTATATGGCAATTGCAGGGTCTAGGAAATATCGTCAAGTAAGATACTGCAGTTGTCTGTGACCTTGGCACTGCACAATGGAGCTGAAAGCTGTGTGCTTTTAAGAACAATGAAGACTTTCAGATCTTTTACAGGTTTCCTTCCTTTTATTATGGCATGAATATAAGCACAACACTGATGTAAGCTGTTGTTGTAGATCTGGATGTGTTTTGATTGCATTTATTCCCCCACCGTTCATATAGCACCAATTCTGCTACATTGAGAATACCCTTACATTGGCCTCTTTGTTAGTATTGGAATAACGTTCTTGAGGCGAAAATGACTTAAGAAATCAATAAATTAAAACATATTTTTGTAAAATGGAAAAAAAATATAAAATGGAAACTATAAGAAGACACTATTACTCTCTCTCTCTCTCTCTCTCTCTCTCTCTGTATAGCAGTGCTGAGTGTGTTCAGTGCTGTTGATACAGATGTCTCCTATGCTGAATAGTAAGGTACAAAATCTGCTCTGTTCCGCATGAGTCTTTCCCTCTAGATTTATTGCAAAATAGTGCAAAAGGGTTCAAATGCACATTTCTAAAGGCAGTAATCTCGTTGCAGGATTTGACAAATCCTTTTTTTTTGCTCTAGATGTGATAGGTCTCCCATTTGTACAATACCTGTATTTTTATTTAACTGCAGCTTAGTTGCTTGGTATTCTTAATCCTAAACTAAGTTAAAATGTACTTTTGTAGTCATCATTTTGCAAAGATTTACTCTATTAAATATAGCAAATTGCATTTGTCCAGACATACAGCCTCCAGCACAGGAACCTGCCACAATTTACAGTGTCTTATACCTTCTGCTGCTAATGCTTGGGCTTGGGTTGAGACAGGGTGTGACATAGTAGCGGCAGTGACATTTTTGCTAAGAATACATGATGACATCTGTTACGTGCATGTAGTCAAAGCAGTTTGACAGAGCGCTTTTTTGTCTTCTATGATAGCATGGATCAGTGATATAAGGTAACAGTGTCCCATTGTGATACAGCTATGGCACACCTCACCTGTTTGCAGGCGGATATGACACAGTAAGGAGCTGTTCATTCTTTTTTTATAGTTACTGTTACTGTTTGTTGTATTCACAAACAAAAAGAAAAATTATTTGTATTACATGATATTACATGATGGTACATCAAATAGATGCTGGCAGCTAATGATAAATAAGTGATCTGTCGTCATCACCATCATCATACCAAATCCACCCAGGAAAATTGATCAGTAAAAAGTAGCACAGAGACTGCCGGGTAAACAACATGGTTACAGTGTTGTAACAAATTTTGACATAACAATATAATATTGCCCCTCTATAATGGTCTATGCTATTATTTGGGGTAAATGAATTCAAGGGTTGTTCAACTCCGTCAATGAATCTGCCTTTAATGCCGGTTGATGACAGTGATTGATTCAGTTGTGACCTGCGCCAAGACTGTATTCAGGGTTAATAGAATGTGCTGAAAAACCTCACCTAGGCTTATACATGAGTCAAGAAAAATAACAAACAGTGTACTCACCATCTGCCTCCCCGCCGGCAGGTCCTCTTCTATACAGCAATGCTCCGGCATCGGCTCCGTGTTGCCGCGCAGGGATTGTGACGTCAGCTGCTCGCTCACGTTATGCTGTGTGCGCCGGCATAGTCACACACTATGATGTCATGATGCCTGCAACGGACAGAGTGGGGACATGGAGCCAATGTCTGAGCATTGTTGTATAGAAGAGGACCTGTCAGGGGGGGCGTTCAGTGAGTAAATTTTTTTTTTTTTTTCCTACAGGCATTTTATTGGGGGCAGGGGCTGCAGGCTATATACTGGGGGCAGGAGCTGCAGGCAACTTACTAGGGGGCTGGCAGGCTATATACTAGGGGATTTGCTGGCTATATACTACAGGAGCTGGCAGGCTGTATACTACAGGGGTCTGGCAGGCTATATACTACAGGGGGCCTGCTGGCTATATACTGGGGCGGCTGTGACCAATGCATTTCCCACCCTCGGCTTATACTCGAGTCAATAGGTTTTTCCATTTTTTTGTGTTAAAATTAGGGGTCTCGACTTATACTTGGGTCAGCTTATACTCGAGTACATATGTTATTTTCCCACTAAATTCCTATTGCATCTTTCAGTTTACGATCTGTTTTGATGTTGAGTGTGTTGTAACTTCATCAGTCCAATCTTGACAACTTATTCTATGCATGAGTTATACATTTTTTTCCCATAAAGTCCCTTTGATGTATTTTTTTATTTACTCAACCTTTTTAACTACCTTTTAATTTTTTCTTGCTTAATAACCGAAAGTTGATGCGACAAGTATTGCTCATAAACATGCCACATAATAGTAATAAAAAAAAAAAAAATGAAGGGAATTGGAATGGCAGGTAACTGAGAAGCCAATGTGAGCTACTAAAGCTTGCAAATGAAGTGATAGGATGGTCTATTTTTACAACTGTAATGACTGGTAAAAGGAAATGGATGGAACTGGGTTCCTTGGCTGCACACCCATTATTGTGTAACACTGTTTTGGAAACAGCTTTACATGAGTTTCTGACAGCAAGACAGGAATCTGTAGTACATTGACTATTGTAAGGTAACTGGTTAATCCTGTTTGGTCCCAGCAATGAGGTCACTACATCCATAGATTAACCTCCTGTTTACTTAATGATATTACGCTATTTAAGCCAGATGGAAAGAAGAAAAACAAAAACCTTGTCAAAGTTTGACCATGCCTGCATCAAGTGGCTGCTGGCTGCAGAAATACATACACATTTTATGAGTTCTGTTATAAAATATGACTTATCATATGTAATTCAATCTAATTAATTTTTTCGATGTCACTAGAAATGTCATATTTCTATTCACTCTCAAGGCTGGTCAGGGTGTGGGCAGGGCCTCTCTGAGCATACACATTACTGTATTATCCATCTGGTTACGTTATCAGAGTACAGGTGTATATGCGCTTTCATCTTGCTTCTGTACTATCACACACTGACTCATAGAAGGAGAGATGAGACAGATCAGAGATGCATGAGATTTTACATAGGCTGATAGAGACTGTCTGACAGACTTTTACACTGTGAGCTCTGCTACATCTGACAGCTATGTGCCTGCCTCCCCCTTCCCCCGGATGACTTATCTCCTTGTAGTTTTCAGCCTCCCTCTCTCCTCACAATCTCCTTGCAGGATGTGATCAGTGAGTGTCTCTGAGCAGGGGGCATGGCTACAGACATTCAGCAGAGACAGACAGAAATCTCATCTGCACGCTGCAAATACAAATCCAAGATGGCGCCGACCCCAAGTCTGAAGTTACAGTGTCGTGTCTAGGGCAACTGAAATTGTGTACACTGATAGAGACAGGTTGGAATTATATCTGTGAAATGCTGCATTTTTGTTAATAACAGTGAATTAGAAAATGTTGTTATCTTGAGTACATATAAGAAACTTGCCTTCGTGGGAATACCCCTTTAAGGCAATATGAATTTCTACTGTTTGCACTGTGGATTGCCAGAAGCCCGAAGTTGATCTTTACAAGTTAGTTGATACAATCTGCATACTTGTGTGAGTGCTGTGTAGTGCCATTACAACAAATAAAAAGGGGTTTACCAACAAAGGAAAATTCTCAAATTTCAATCCCCTAGTGATGTTTACAAAATAAAGTTCATTTGAACCCTTTAAAATTTTACTCAGTTTAATTGCTGTTTTAGCTCCTATCACTCCCTAGGCTGGTCAGTGCAAAATTCCAGGGTGTGGAGGGGAACTCTCTAAGCAGACACATTATTATCCATCTATCTCTGTGGGGTGACAATGTGGTCAGATTATCAGGGTATAGGTGTATATACACTTCCAACTGGCTTCTAACATTGTACTAACTCACTGACACATGGAAAGAGAGATGAGACAGATGAGAGCTGATGAGATGCCTTTTACACAGAGGCATGACAGACAGAGGATGACAGACTTTGACACTCACAGATAGGTGCCTGGCTCCCTCTTCCCCCGGATAACTTATATGCTAGTGATGGGTCGTTCGCGAACGAGCCGACACAAAGACCCGGCTCATTCGTGTGAACAACATGAGCCGGCTCATGCCAGTGAGCTGATGGCTCACTAAACCCCACCCCTAAACATCTCACCATGCCCCCATTTAGCCCGATAAAATCGGGTTAAAAGTGGTGTGTGTGGGGTGACTGACTGGCCTGCATCTCCCTATTATATATTTCATAGGGAGCCGTTCAGGAGCCAAAAGAGCCGGCTCTTCTTAGTGAGCCAGCTCGCTAAGAAGAGCTGGACTTCCCACTACTATTATCTGCCTGGAGTATGCCTCTTCTCTTTCCTCACGATGTTTGCTGACAGGAAGTGAGTGTCTGGGAACTCCGTCCTGAAATGCAGGGGCGGGACTACAGGCACAGAGCTGAGAGAGACAGAAATCTCACCCCACGGCCTCACACAGGAATTCAAGATGGCGGCATGACCTTAATTTAGACTGTTGATAATAGTGAATTAGAGAATGTGTTATTTTGTTATCCTTAGTACATTTAAACAGGTTTTCCCACTAACAAAAGTCAGGCCCTATCCCGGCATAGGGCCTGACTTACTGGGCCTGTCTCAGTGATGAGACACCCACAGATCACGAAAACGAGGGGTCCGATGTGTATCCCGTGGAAAGGGCCTAACTTTTGTGGAAAAAAACCCTTTCAGAAACTTCTTTGTGGGAATACCCCTTTTAAGGTTAATGAACTGCATCTTTAGGACAAATTTTTTATGCTAAAAACACAAAGCTAATTTGCAGGAAAACTTAAAGGGGTATTCTCGCCTGGGCATTCACATTCAGTTTCACTAATCTTCCATTTATAAACATTTCTTCAATTGGATGTTATTAAAAAAAATGTTCCTGTGTGAAGATAATTTCTCATAAATGTAGTCATTCTGTCCCTTAGAAACGAGATGGCCTCCTCGGTTACGACCACGTCACACTCTGGCAGTGGTGGCCAGACATGAGCTATTGAGTCTTGTCTGACCTCCTAAATTCAGCAATCATTACCACAGGACGGCTGTGGGTCATGTAGTAACTCCCGGACATTTCATATACAAAAACCTTTTGTTTCTTTGTGCAATCACTCCAGCAGAGGTGGCCGTATCCGAGGAAGCCATCTCGTTTCTAAGGGACAACATGGCTACATTTATGAGAAATTATCTTCACACAGGAACATTTTTTTTAATAACATCTAATTGAAGAAATGTTTATATATGGCAGATTTATCAAACTGAATGTGAATGCCCAGGCGAGAATACCCCTTTAAGGCTAACCTCAGATTTCTGCCGTTGGACATTCCTTTTAATATGCCACTGATCCCCATAACACCATGTATGGCTGCCTCCCACAGTTTCTACAGTTAGAATGTGTGTATGTGATAGGGACTAATGTAATTGGTGACAATAGCTGTAAGTTGGCTCTATATGTGTGAAGAGAATTAAATAATGGAGAACAATGAGTGTGATTTTATCAAGGGTTGGTGTTAGTTACCTTGGGCAGAATGACCCCTGATATGATGAAATGCTGTTACTGCAAGCATTGCTACCTCTGATAAGATTACAGGAAGTTCTGCATAGTTTACTGAATTATTAACCTACTTGGAGGAGGGGTGGAGGTAGCTGAGCTACCTGCTTTCCTGATCTTATCATTAGCATGTCCTTGCACATCTTTATTTGGCTGCATTTTGAAATATATTAGAAAAATACACATGCAAAAGTATAGACCTTTTTTGCCTTGCAAGTTATTATTATTGACCTAAAGTGTACCTCACCCTTCAACAATCTTCTCAGAACTTAGTCCAGTGTGTGTACAAAACACTGGAGGAGAATTCATTATTGAAGTTACATCAGTTGTCACTATGATAAATCTGACATACAAAAATTAGCACAAGACCCCTGCTTAATGATAATTTTTCCCCTGTATATCAGTTCTGTTCAGCAATTTTAGGCTTAGGCCTAAACCGCACACAGGAGGAACAGGTTTATCTGAACATGCTTGTTTGTGCACAACTGGCCTTCAAGTCTTTATAGAGGAGTGGATTATAAGAGAAGGAAAGACCTAGAGCAGTGGTGGCGAACCTATGGCACGGGTGCCAGAGGTGGCACTCAGAGCCCTTTCTGTGGGCACCCGGGCCATCACCAGAGAGGACTCCAGGTATCTTCCTACAGTACCAAAGAGCCCAGGACTTGCTGTACACAGAGCTATTTTAAAGTGACCGGACTACCTGGGACTACTGGAGGAGTGGGAATGTGTGGACAGATTTGGATTATCATCGTGGCTCCTGCTCCGGCCCTGACAATTCTTCCGGTTTATGGGACCCTGGAGGAAAGCTACAATGATAATCCAAATTTCTTTTAGCTTCTGCTTAATTGGTGTCCTCAGGGTGCTGATATCATAGTATCATAGTATATAAGGCTGGAAGGAGACGCAAGTCCATCAAGTCCAACCTTTAAGAATTAAATAAATGTTTTATCCCCATAACCCGTGATATTTTTTCTCTCCAGAAAGTCATCCAGGCCTCTCTTGAACATGTACATAGAGTCTGCCATAACAACCTCCTGCGGCAGAGAGTTCCATAGTCTCACTGCTCTTACAGTAAAGAACCTTTGTCTATGTTGATGGTAAAATCGCCTCTCCTCTAAGCGTAGAGGATGCCCCCTTGTCCTGGTCACAGACCGAGGTTTAAAAAGATCTTTGGAGAGATCCTTGTACTGTCCGTTCAGGTATTTGTACATTGTAATGAGGTCTCCCCTCAGTCGTCTTTTTTCTAAACTGAATAATCCCAAATTTTTTAATCTGTCAGTGTATTCTAGTTCCCCCATTCCCCTAATAATCCTGGTTGCTCTCCTCTGCACCCGTTCCAGCTCTACTATATCCTTTTTATACACTGGTGCCCAAAACTGTACACAATATTCCATGTGTGGTCTGACCAGGGATTTGTATAAGGGCAAAACTATGTCTTTATCATGAGAATCTATTCCTCTCTTGATACATCCCATTATTTTATTTGCTTTAGCAGCAGCCGCCTGGCTCTGGTCACTAAAATTAAGTTCACCATCCACCAATACCCCCAAGTCCTTTTCAGCTTCAGTTTTACTAAGTAATTGACCGTTTAGAACATAATTATACTTTTTGTTTCCATGGCCCAAGTGCATAACTTTACATTTATCTACATTAAACCTCATCAACCATTTCTCTGCCCATCCCTCAAGCTTCCACAAATCCCTCTGTAATGCTAAACTATCGACCTCAGTATTTATTACTTTACACAGCTTAGTATCATCTGCAAATATTGAAACTTGACTGTGTAAACCCACTACAAGGTCATTAATAAAAATATTAAAAAGAAGTGGCCCCAATACTGACCCCTGTGGCACTCCACTGGTAACATCAACCCAATCTGAGAATGTGCCATTAATGACCACCCTCTGTTTTCTATCACTAAGCCAATTACTTACCCAAATACACAGATTTTCTCCTATTCCCAGCAGTCTCATTTTATATACCAACCTTTTATGTGGCATGGTGTCAAATGCCTTTGAAAAGTCCAGATATACAACATCCACAGCGTCCCCCAGATCCAGTCTTGAACTTACCTCCTCGTAGAAACCAATCAGATTAGTCTGACAGGAGCGATCTCTCATAAACCCATGCTGACGCTGGGTTATAAGGTTGTGCACAGTGAGATACTCCAGGATAGCATCTCTAATAAACCCCTCAAATATTTTCCCCACCACAGCAGTTAGACTCACAGGTCTGTAGTTTCCAGGATCGCTATTTGATCCTTTTTTGTATATTGGTACCACATTTGCTATGCGCCAGTCCTGTGGAACATAACCAGTCCTCAGTGAATCTTCAAATATTAAAAATAACGGTTTGTCTATCACCGTACATAATTCATGCAGAACCCGGGGGTGTATGCCATCTGGCCCAGGTGATTTATCTATCTTAGTGGTTGCGAGGCGGCGCCGTACCTCTTCCTGGGTTAAACTGTTGACATTATAAAAAGAATTAACATTATTCCTCATTGTGTCTTCCACCAGGGGATTTTCCTGGGTAAAGACAGTTGAGAAGGCGACATTCAGTAGATTGGCCCTTTCCTCATCTCCTTCCACCATGACCCCCATGTTATTTCTAAGGGGACCCACACTCTCTGTTTTTAGTTTCTTATCATTTATATACTTGAAAAATAATTTGGGATTATTTTTGCTCTCCCTGGCAATATTTCTCTCAGTCTCTATTTTTGCGGCCTTTATCTGCTTTTTACAGGATTTATTTTTCTCTCTATAATCCTCTAATGCCTCATCGCTACCTTCACGTTTTAGCACCTTAAACGCTTTATCTTTCTCGCTTATTGCTTTCCTTACAAGACTAGTTAGCCACAAAGGGTTTTTCTTGTTCCTAAATGAATGAAAGCTGTGAGTATAAATGACAAATTAAATTTCTGTGTTGGCACTTTGTAATAAATAAGTGGGACTTGGTTGTAATTTGGGCACTCGGTCTCTAAAAGGTTCGCCATCACTGACCTAGAGGTTGATGGAGCTGAGTTTTTGTCTCATCCAAGTGCAACACATCATTACAATAAGTATTTGTATAATCTATCCCGACAGCAGTTAAGGGACAACCAAACTACAGATCAGAGAAAACCTGTAAATTATTCTATAAAGTTACTTGAAATATTAAAGGGTTTTTTTGATGATGGAATTGGAGCTGGGGAATGGCCTATATGGCCCCTTTAACTCCCATAAGGGGGCATTAACTTTTCACAGGGATTCCCCAGGCCTCTACCCCATCATAGGACAGTGTTCAGGTGGAGGCAGGTATTGCTTTGTCATAAGTTATCTGCAGCTGATGCCTGATGCTTGGACTATGAATAAAAAAATGAAGCATAATCCAAAAAATTCAAAGGTCATGCTCCTCTGATACCGATGAATAATGAGGGCAGCACCCAATACATAGTTTCACATATGACCTCCTCCCCTGAGAACACTCCTTGCATCTGAATGAGGATCACACCTGTCCCAGATAACTGTATAGAGAACATGTCCGTATGAGAGGTGGACATATAGGGGCCCATTTACTAAGGATAGTGCGCCAGTTTTGTAGCGGACTTTGCACTGCTTGAAACTGCTTGCACAGGTATTTTAGAAGTGCCTATGCCATATTTGTGTCGCACACATCCGTTTTATGTGTTGCAGCTTCCCTATTCTTCATGTGTCACAAATTTCTGCTCTGAAATGTCATGCAAAGTCTGACAAATGTGTCACATGCCCTATGTTAAAGCTGCACCAAAAAAAAAGGGGTGCACTCTGTCGGGGCAGTGCAGAGGGGGCCAGATTCATGAAGAACATGCGTCTGAAATAATAAATCTGGCGCACTCTGCACTATATACAGACAAACTGCACATAGTGTAGTTTGCACCATTTTTAGTAAATGTGGGCAATAGATTGCTGTTACACCTTCCCCTAGTGCTGCATTTTCTAAAGCTAGTGCATGAGGTGGGGCTTGGCCCAATCGCGTATGCATTTCCAGTGAAACGCATATGTTCTGGTGTCTTGCATTCAAACCATACAAGGCACCAGCTGCTGGTTACCAATGGTTCACTGGATTCAGAGCAAATGCCATCGGACCCGAACCCCATGCGCTAGTATTACATTGGTAAATGCAGCACTAGCGGAACATGTAATTCACCCATAGAGTGAATGTAATAGCATCCGGACAGGTGCGTGTCTGAATAAGGATACATAACATTTTGAAGATCGAAAACCGAAGAAACTGTAATGATTCAAACACTCTGGTGGAGATGTATGTGAGGTATATAAATAAAGAACATGGGAACTGGTGCAATGTGTGCCAGTCATAAAAATCCCTGCAGTGCTGCATAACAATATAGATTTACCTGGTATGGTATGTGTGTGTAAAAAGGTGCTTACATACAGGACATGTGGGACATATGTGAGGAGCCTAAAAGCTGGAGCATACATACAGGACATGTGTGAGGAGTGTACATATTGGGCTGGAGCATACATACAGGGCATGTGTGAGGAATGTACATATGGGGCTGGGGGGTATACACAGGACATGTGTGAGGAGTGAACATATTGGGCTGGAGCAAACATACAGGACATGTGTGAGGAGTGTACATATTGGGCTGGAGCATACATACAGGACATGTGTGAGGAGTATATATATAGGGCTGGAACATACATACAGGACATGTGTGAGGAGTGTACATATGGGGCTGGGGGGTATACACAGGACATGTGTGAGGAGTGTACATATTGGGCTGGAGCATACATACAGGGCATGTGTGAGGAATGTACATATGGGGCTGGGGGGTATACACAGGACATGTGTGAGGAGTGAACATATTGGGCTGGAGCATACATACAGGACATGTGTGAGGAGTGTACATATTGGGCTGGAGCATACATACCGGGCATGTGTGAGGAATGTACATATGGGGCTGGGGGGTATACACAGGACATGTGTGAGGAGTGAACATATTGGGCTGGAGCACACATACAGGACATGTGTGAGGACTGTACATATGGAAACTGCGTGTATACACAGCACATGTGTGAGGAGTGTACATATGGAGGCTGGGTGTATACACAGGACATGTGTGAGGAGTGTACATATGGAAGCTGGGGGGTATACACAGGACATGTGTGAGGAGTGTACATATGGAAGCTGGGGGGTATACACAGGACATGTGTGAGGAGTGTACATATGGAAGCTGGGGTGTATACACAGGACATGTGTACATATGGAAGCTGGGGTGTATACACAGGACATGTGTGAGGAGTGTACATAGGGAAGCTGGGGGGTATACACAGGACATGTGTATACATCACATGTGTACATATGGAAGCTGGGGGGTATACACAGGACATGTGTAAGGAGTGTACATACGGAAGCTGGGGGGTATACACAGGACATGTGTGAGGAGTGTACATATGGAAGCTGGGGGGTATACACAGGACATGTTTAAGGAGTGTACATATGGAAGCTGGGGGGTATACACAGGACATGTTTAAGGAGTGTACATATGGAAGCTGGGGGGTATACACAGGACATGTTTAAGGAGTGTACATATGGAAGCTGGGGGCGTATACACAGGACATGTGTGAGGAGTGTACATATTGGGCTGGAGCATACATACCGGGCATGTGTGAGGAATGTACATATGGGGCTGGGGAGTATACACAGGACATGTGTGAGGAGTGAACATATTGGGCTGGAGCACACATACAGGACATGTGTGAGGACTGTGCATATGGAAACTGCATGTATACACAGCACATGTGTGAGGAGTGTACATATGGAGGCTGGGTGTATACACAGGACATGTATGAGGAGTGTACATATGGAAGCTGGGGGGTATACACAGGACATGTGTGAGGAGTGTACATATGGAAGCTGGGGGGTATACACAGGACATGTGTGAGGAGTGTACATATGGAAGCTGGGGTGTATACACAGGACATGTGTACCTATGGAAGCTGGGGTGTATACACAGGACATGTGTGAGGAGTGTACATATGGAGGCTGGGTGTATACACAGGACTTGTGTGAGGAGTGTACATATGGAAGCTGGGGGTATACACAGGACATGTGTATACATCACATGTGTACATATGGAAGCTGGGGGGTATACACAGGACATGTGTAAGGAGTGTACATATGGAAGCTGGGGGGTATACACAGGACATGTTTAAGGAGTGTACATATGGAAGCTGGGGGTATACACAGGACATGTGTAAGGAGTGTACATATGGAAGCTGGGGGGTATACACAGGACATGTTTAAGGAGTGTACATATGGAAGCTGGGGGGGTATACACAGGACATGTGTGAGGAGTGTACATATGGAAGCTGGGGTGTATACACAGGACATGTGTGAGGAGTGTACATATGGAAGCTAGTAGTGTATACACATGACATGTGTGAGGAGTGTACATATAGAAGCTGGGTGTATACACAGGACATGCGTGAGGAGTGTACATATAGAAGCTGGGTGTATACACAGGACATGCGTGAGGAGTGTACATATAGAAGCTGGGTGTATACACAGGACATGCGTGAGGAGTGTATGTATGGAAGCTGGTCTGTGTATAGACATATGTGAGGCAGTCAGAGTGCGGGCAGTCCATCACCTGGTAGGCGGGGCGCTGAGTAGCAGGGGGCGCGGTCTCCCTGCTGTAGGAGAGCAGTGCAGGAAATAAGTCACCGGGGCAGGCAGAGACCGAGAACCTAGTGGACGTGCACTGACTTCTGCGTTCCCACACACCCGGCCGGGCACAGCTAGCAGCATAGGTTGGAGTACTGGACGTGAGTTTTCGGGATTCAGTTTGCCATGTGAGAAGCCTACAGCAGAGGGTGTCACCGGCGGAGGGGAGCCCGGCCGGGTGGCGGAGCATGTAGCGGGCGCTTTTCACCACCCGAGGGTCAGGCAGATGACGTGGAGTAGCAGCATGAGCAGCGGATATAGCAGCTTGGAGGAGGACTCCGAGGAGTTTTACTTCACCGCGAAGACTTCCTTCAAGAAGAGCCCGTGGAGAGCGGCCCGGGGCCAGCATGTGAGTAGCCGCTGCCTGCGCCCATCTGTTGCGCTATAGGGTTACGTCCATGTGAGTGGGTGCTGTGGGGTCACATGGATGGGACACGTCCTGTCATCACTGCACACACACTGGGGACATGGCATATCCACGGGCATTTTATTTGGCAGGACTCCATTATTATCATGTGACCTGTTCTCCTATTATAAAGGCCGGGGACAAGGCACTGATATGCCCTCATTGTATCCACCCCATTGTCATTCCACAGAATGGAAGTCTTTTAAAAAATCCTTTCTGAAGAGGGATTTTTCTCAACCCCCATTCACATGCATGGAATGCAGTTTCTAAAAATGTACTGAAAAAGGTGTGACCTTACCCCTAGGGGGCATTTGTTGTAGAAATTCCAATCCAATGCTATAGGTGTGTATGGGATGTATCCTAATTCTTCACTTGCTTCACATACTATAAGCCCACCCCATACAGTCTGGGATGACATTGGAGGGGACAGGTTTTTTTTATAATAAAAGCTTTAATATGATGGCATAACATGGGTCCTATAGGCATTGTTCATCTAATTATAGGCATGTACTTTTCTTAAAAAAATGGTTCCGAAAGCCTTGTTTAAAGCTGGTTATGGATATCCACATATGTCCCCTATGGATCGATCATGGCCACATATTAGATCATATTAGAAAAATACTCTTTTTCTTTAAGAGAGATTTTCATGTTTGTCTAGCTTGGGAAGATTGCACTGTGTATTTTTTTGCTTGATCTATGGCCTTAGTTTTGTTTGCTGTATGCATATTGTTGCTGCTTGTCTTTTCAGACTGGTTAGGTTGGTAGGTATACAGGCAACACGTTGCTATTTGTCACCGACAATGTGGTGTTGGCTGTATGTGCACTAGAGTTAATGGGTTAATTGTCATTGTTTATTATGTTAAGGTATAATAAAACCTCCTGTATTTTTAAGATTTCTGCTTTCTTTGACCTATAAGAACAGTCACAGTTTACTTTCCATTGATACAGATCTGTCCTGCTTGTATAATGGACATCATCATTTCATTACATGATGCAGCTCGCGTCATTGCACGGTAACTGCAGTCAGTCCTGGGCCTTAGTCCTTGCTATCATGACACTTGATGATGTCCTCTGTCTGTCGCCTTGTTTTTGCCCTCAGTTGACTCCTTGCATCATGACCATTTAAGCCATGTTCTCAATGAGCAAAATCGCATAAGTTTAGAGGGCACAACACGCTAAGCATCTGAATGATGGTCAACAATCCAGAATACAAGGAGGTAACCTAGTCCTGTTCTGTTGACATCACGTTCTAAGAATTAGGACCACATACACCTTTTTAGGGGCTCCCACATGGATGTAATTTCCGCTGCCTAATCTCAGAGCAGGATCTATTAATTGGACCGACTTTTCTACTGTCATCAGGGTGTTGACAGACTTCTCATTCCAATGACAAGTGGACTGCAAAAAAGAGACCATGGTTCTGTTGTTTGCAACCTGAGAGTTCATGTGAGTTTAGATCTCATTGAGCATATAGAAGGATATATTGCCTATATATCATCCTTCTGCTCTGCACCACAAAGCATGGTGTGAGGGGTCTCCCTGATGTTTACACGCCATGACACCCTTGGCATAGATAGGTGAGTTTTCTGTACACCCAGGGATTCCTGATACTTTCCCTGTACCTCACCATATGGGCTCATCATGTTTTGCCAAGAGATGGTGGTGTGTGTAAAAAAAAAAAAATATATATATATGTGTGTGTGCTTGCCTCCTCCGATGCTTCCGGTCTCCTGCGCTGCCGTTTGTTGGTGCTGTGCTAATGTTTGTTTACAAGAACACGGCACCTCCGCACTCACTACTTCCGCCGGCCTGGCATGCCCGCCTGTCCCACAAGAGGCGTGGCCAGTGGAAAATAGTATGTGTGACAAAAAAAGTGGAGTCAGAATTTATGATAACAGTGCTAAATCTAAAGTGTTTTTTTTTTAGTTCTAGACTGGTGGAACCTGAGACAATAATAATAATATCCTGGGGGTTCCTAGTGGCAGGGGCCAGCAGAACTAACAAAAATGGAAGTAAAAAAATAAAAACAAAAAAATGTATACATATAATTGGACTTCCCTTGAAATAAGCTGTTCAAAAAAATACAACCTGTCCTTGGATTCTGCATTCCATAACATAGGAACTGCTTGTGGTTTATTCTTCCCAAATAAACCCTTTTTTCACACGGCTGACATGTTTTATGTATTAGAGATCATTTTTTTTTTTTTTTTTATCAGTTGCTATTGCCTGATGTTTGATGGTTTACATCTTTCATTTGGCAAAGCAATGCTCCCAGTCCTGTATGTTGTCAGAAAATCTTTTATTCTTTTAATGCAGCCAGTCCAATGCACTAAGACTGGTCATGTGCACTAGATGTCTCTTCTGATACCTTGTACACCCACACATTCTGGCAAAGGCTTATCTCCCTCAGAACAACAGGGTCACTGGGTTGAAATTCATGTGGATGATGCTTATCTACACTGACACTTTTTTTTTTTTTTTTTTTTTTTTTTTTTTTCTTTAGGGTGAGAAGGGAGGCCCTAACTTGCCGAAATGACTTTGAGCTTTTTTTGTAGCTTTTAAAATGTTTCTCATTCGAACAGGTTTTACAAGATTTATGATAAATTTTTGGGTAATCCTAATTTTAAGTTATCTTCAGTTCTCTTAAGTTCAGCACGCCCGTACATGTAGCATGTTACCTGAGGTTGATATATCACTATAATGCAAGCACTCCCTTACACTGCATATTGCCGTGGGTCTAGGTACAGGATTACAAAGGTTGACCTTCTCCCCACCCTGGAGTGACAAAGGATTGGCCATAAACTAGGACAACTAATTGGTGGTGTAAACTTTCAGATGGGCAACAGGTTTATATATTCAGCCTCTGTTATCATAAAGGTGCATTTCCAGGTCTGCTGCCAAGCTCATAGTTATGTGTGGCCACTGGCAGCTGTTGTAATACATTTTTTTCTATCATTTTTGCAACATATACCCTCACCTCTGACAGCTTTGTGAAATCATACGAGAGCATTGGACTTTGATCATCCCACTAAGGCTCTTTTTGTTTCATTTGGGCATATGGTTCCCCTTCATTTTGGGTGTTTTTAGCTTTATCTATGTAAACGGATCTTATCCCTGTAGATACTTTTATTACATGTTTAGCAGTTGTTAAAGATCTGCCTGTGGTAAAGGGTTACTGTGATAAAGGGCTTCTGTGATAAGCTGTTAATGCCAGTATAGTAAGGACAGGCTTTGGTATAGAAGGCTCCAGTATGGGTTTATGTGGTAGTGTCTACGTGAGCCTCTGCACACTATGGTGCTTTGCCCACATCTGATTTTCCTGCCAGCCTTGTGCCCTTTAGCACAGTAGTAAGGGGTTGTATATTCTATCACTTTGGTGTGTTTACAGATGGGATGTTTTCATGTTTCTTGTATCTGTATTTTGTAGTTTATTAACTGGGTAGATGGGAATGACAAACTCGATAAGAGTAGATTGATCTTTAGTCGGTGAAGTAATGGTTTAGGAGAGGTCACATTGTAGGTGTGTCACTATTCTTCTGAGCTCATCTGATACAGTGGGCCATGTAATGGAAGCTCACACCCTTCTCTCAGGCTGACTCACATTACATTCTTCAAGATTGTGCAGTGGTAAAGGATGTTCCCTCTGTGCTAGGGAAGTGAGCAACTTCTCATCATCCTTGGTATCAGTCGGAAAATCCATGACCTTCTGAAAGCCGTACCAGTCTTGCCTATAAAATGAGGCTGCCCAGACCTGTTCTGTGGCTTCTACCCAAGTATGGGCCTCTGTTCCTGCTGAACATGTTTGCTAGTTCTCGCTGTTATCATGGATTAGTTTATACACTGGCAATGTCTGGCTTCTATTCCCGGAACCCTTGTTGTCTATGTTTTAATGATATACATAAAATATTTACAGGGCAGTATGGCTCCATAGTGACTGTTACGTATGTAGCTGCCATACCATCCCTCGTGTGCGTAGGAGTCCACAAACAATGGGGGACAAACTGTGAAGGTTATGTTAAAATATTTTGTTTCTTCCTTGAGACTAAATGGCCTGCAGCCCAGCCATGTATTACTAATGGAGCATGACCTCTTTTGTGGGTTCTGATCATTTACCTTCATGATCTCTAAGAACAGCCATCCCATGGTTTATGTTATTTCTGTAAATCTGTTAGTCTCATACTTATGTTTGTGTAGAAGCCTGTGGCTCATGGCTCACATTGTGAGATCTATGGAAATAGTTCAGGATATGGGTCATTTTAGATTTCATTTGGCGCATATGTATATGTGTGTGTGTGTTGTGGCTTTTTTTTCCCTTCCTTCTGTAGTGTTCATCTTCCTGAAGTTTCTAAATATAGTCTGTCGGTAAAAGCTACAGGCGCCTTTTTGGGGACTGCAGGTGCCCATTGACTTCAGGTTGGACCCAAACTACTTTTTCCATGAAAACATTTGTTAGGCTTGTTATATATTCCAAAACCTGCCTCCCTCTATTGGTAAAAGTTGCACTTTCCAATCTAGACTGGTGGCTTGAAGGTTTCTTTCATGCTGCTAGATTGAACACCAAGTGCCATAGTTCTGACACGTTAAGGTGTAAAGTCTGTCTAGATGGTATTGTACTATGATAGATTTATCGTCCAATATCAAACATTTTGATAAATATGTTTCTTCCCCTGAATAGTCATCAGAAGGCTGTATGTGAACCATCTCTGCTCTCAGGACACCAGATAGGTCTGTACTTTTATCCTTTCCTGCCTGTACGCATGCTTCGGCTTTAGAGCTAGGGAACTTGTCATGAATTAAGGATTCATTGGCCTGAGTGGTCTCTGCCAGGACTCTGGATTTCCTGTATGCTACTTTCACTTCTCTGAAATAACAGTAAAGCTTAGACCTCAGCAATTATGTGTTCTCCTGATGTTTCCTGCTTCAGTATTGCTGATTGAGTGTGATTGTTTACCCCTACAACCACCCTAATGTATTAGCTGAATTCAAGCTCTACAGCCTTTTATACTGTTTTCCATGCTGAATTTGAGGCTACATGGGAAGCTGATGGTCCTCTTCTAAAATGGTTTGTGGTGTTGCCCCATGAAGCTCTATGAATTATGAGTGCACCTGGTAACAAGCCATATGCTGACCCGCGGCATGGAACAGGTGTCATTGTTTGTTCTGAGTGCTTGTCACTGCCTCTAGTGTCCCAGGTAAACACTTCAGCTCCTGAACACAATGACAGCAGGACTTACATGTGCACAATAATATGACTTGGGCTACCTGCACACGACATGTACAGGTATATGAGACACATAAAAGGGTCCCGTGGACCATTGTTTGCATTCCGTGTGTGATCTTTGTTTGTTCTTGGCCACGTGTGGATGACCATTCAGAATGACTGCCCTGGATGCAAAATAATGCGCAGGAATAGCATCTACTCTAAATTTTGTGTATGAGCCTATAGAAGTGTGTTGGCTGTAGAAAACGCAGATGGGGCACATCCTCATTTCCTCTAAGTGCTGGTAGCCAAAGATAATCCTAATGCCATTTTAACCCCATGAGACGACTTTTTTTGGAAATGGTTAATATATGTTTCCTATATACCATCTCATTTCATGCCCAGCTTGCCAGTGGTGCTAATAATTGTGACTAGTTTTTTATGTATTTGGATGGGTCATGGGGTGTATATAACACTGTCTGTATGCTGATATCTTCCTTTCATTGCCAGTTCATAGTCTGGCTTTCCCAGGGGAAGTATGTGTCTATTCTTGGCCTGAAATACTTGTGAATTCCTGAACAACAAGTGCAGCATAGCTTCACTCTGCGATGTCTGTAACGTGCACATGGTAGTTTTTTTTCTCCCCCCCCCCCCCCCTTCGTTGTTCCTTCTTTTTCTTTGATTGACGCTTGCACAGATCTGACTGCCAAGCATGTAAGGTATTTGAGGAACTTTGGAGAAACCATTATAGGTTGGGGTTGTCTGAGCCTAGTCATTTAGCAGAATACCATATGAAGTCCTGTAACTAACAATATCCTAAGATCTAGCACTGCAGGAGCAGAACTCCAATTGTATCCTGTGACCTATAGATAATTCACATGCCGAGGGGATTATCATTTGGCAATCCGATTGAATACAGGGCAGCGGGGAAGAAAAAAAGTTATATTTTTGTATTGTTTTGTGATTCTTGATATTACTAAGGAACTGTGTTTAGTTGGAGTTGTAGTGTTTTTTTTTTTGTTTTTTTTTTAAATGGATATGTGAACAAAAGCAGTGTAATCTAAGTAGGTCATTTATCTTAAATAGGGGATATAATAATAAGTTGAAATGTGTTATTCATGTGACTCTATGTCCTCCTGACCTTATGTCCTTCCTTGTGCACTTCTTATCACAGTTGTAGTGAATAGCTTAGTGCATGGTTAGACTATGAATGTTAGTGTGTGAATGTATGGATTTTGTGTATAAAAATTGGTGTTTGTTTTTTTTTATATTTATATCTATGCACATTATCAGTTTTGTTAAGACGTACAAGAAAATTAAATCTGATGGATTTTCTTCATAGATAGGACTATTGTATTGCAATAGTTGCAGCAAGTTGTGAGAGTGCAAACCCATTAACGGGCAGATTTAAAGAGAACCTGTCCAAATATGAGGCACTAGGATCTGCTTATTACAGTAAGCAGCTCCTAGTGCTACAGCAGATGTAGCAGCGTTATACTGCTAGCGTTATCGGAAACCTGCAATAACGATAGCAGGCACTGCTGCACTGTACACTAGAAACGCCGGACCACACTGTAAGCGGTCGGGTGTATTCATGAGGGGGCGGTCTGAGGTGCTACTTCTCCCCCTGACCTTCCCTCCCACTCCATAGGCCGGCGGTGACTGCCAAGCTTCATGCGGCAATCACCGCCCCCTAATCCCGCCCCCTCAAGAATACACCACCACTTACAGTGCGGTCTGGCGTTTCTATTGTGCATCGTGGCAGTGTCTGCTAGCGTTATTGGAGTTTTCCGATAATGCAAGCAGTGTAACACTGCTACATCTTTTGTTGCATGAGGAGCTGCTTACTTTGTGCCTTTTCATGGGTAAAAGGTCCTTTTTAAAGGAAACCTACCTTTTGATTTGATGCATTATGAACCTTGATGCATATACCTTGAGTATGCTGTAGCTACACTGATCCAGGATCATATCTTGGTTAATCCTTGTGCTGAGTGGTTTTACTGATAGCTTGATTATCATAATGTTATATTCATTTTATCTCGCTTCTGTGGTTTCTTCAGTGCTTGTGCCTGGAGGCAGAATAATCAATTGCTGCATCATCCCCCAGCTGCTGTGTATGAGTCATCCAGCTCAGGTTGATTAGTCATGCTTGACTAACCTCCATTTGTAATTACAAGCTCCTGTGTAATGTGTGAGCCTGCCTGATCCAGCTTTCCCAAGGTCCTGAATGTTATAATTGTTTTATCAGCAAAACCACTGATAACCAAGATATGATCCTGCATCAGTGTAGCTCCAGCATTACCAAGGTATGTTTGCTTCATAATGCATCAAATCAAAAGGGAGGTTTCCTTTAAGTCTCAAAGTGTCAAATGTTGGAAGATAAATCTGCTGTATTATAAAACTGTGTACACTAAAACCAAGCCAACCAATAGACGTGCAAAGTTAATGCCAGAAAAAAAAACTAATTTTGATTCTTGGCACAATGTAGGCTACACGCTTTTTACCTAGCCTACGCTTGTGTCTAAACCTTTGATAGAAGTAGTGTAAAGTGTTTTAGAGAGTGAGGAAGATGTATTGATCTGTCTATGCCAGATAACTTGAAAAATTTGCACCTGAAATGCTATGTGCCCCATTTACTGAACTTTTTAGACCGTTTTTAGGCAGTTTTCAGACTTCTCCAAAAAAAGGGGCCTGTCACGGTAACTAGGTGTAAAAGGAAACCTACCATTTGAATTGATGCAAACATACCTTGAGAATGCTGTAGCTACACTGATGCAGGATCATATCTTAGTTAATCGCTGAGCTGAGTGGTTTTGGTGAAAAAACAATTATAAAATTATGACAATGAAGCTCTGTTGCTTCTGTGCCTGGGCTCTGCACTTCTCCCTTTACATTAGTTGTGCACTGCACCAGAGGATGATACAATCGCTGTTCTCCCTGCCAGGCAGAATAGTCTATTGCTGTACTATCCCCCCAGCTGCTGTGTATGAGTCATCCAGCTCAGGTTGATTAGTCCTGTCTTGGCTCTTCAGACAGTGTGTGTAATGTGGATCCAGCTTTCCCAAGCTCCTGAATTTTATAATTATTTTTTCAGCAAAACCACTCAGCTCCAGCATTCTCAAGGTATGTTTGCTTCATAATGCATGAAATCAAATGACCGGACAGAATATGACCCGTGGACCAGAAAATTAAATATTGTGACAGAAAACTAGACCACCTAATAGGAGATGCAAAGTAGGACTCTCCAGTCTTATACTGCACCAGATGAGTCATCCAGCATCAGATACTGTGATTAATCTGGTGCAGCAGAGAACTGTCTATTGCTTCTCTGCGCTGGTCTAATGACACATTAGTACATGTCGTCCTATAATATTATTATTATTATTGATATATATATTTTTTCTTATTGGTACAAATTAGAACAGAAGTCACGGTAATAAAATATAGGAGGGTGTGTTTCCTTAGAGGTCAGCAGACAGACTGTATGACGCGTCTATAAACCAGGTGGTAACGGTAACTATTATAGCTGCCCACAGAGATTATTGACAGTAGTTACTTCGCCCAGTCCCCAGTATCTTTTAATGAAGACACTGGAAGTGATTCTCCGAACACTCCAAATGAATGAAGATGAAAGCTTCTTTCATGTACACAGAGCTAAGTGCACACCTGAGATAGTGTCAGAGCCAAAAAATCTTCTGACGGTTCCTGGTGGGTGTAATTACAGGTTAAACGTCTTTCACTGTGACCAATGCATTTCCCACCCGCAGCTTATACTCAAGTCAATAGGTTATTCCAGTTTTTTGTGTTTAAAATTGGGGGTCTCGGCTTATACTCGAGTATATACAGTATTTTCGGTATCATTTGACGATCATAGAATAAAAATATTGAATTATATTTTCACTTTACTGTAACAATAGGTGTATGAGCCTTAACTAGACTCATGGCTATCATTACTACAGAAAAGCACCCATCTGTGATTTTGTGACGATGGACTAGGTTACATCCGGTTATTTGCTGCAGGCACAATACTCAAAGGCTGCGTTCATACGTGCCAGGAATAGGTTGCAAAAGTCATGTGTGAATGCTGCCTTAGTTATAATATGAACAGTTTTTATGTGTGTTTTTTTTTTTTATTTCTTTTTAGTATTTAGTAGGAAGCACAAATTGCAATATTATTATTATTATTTTTTTTAATTTATACCCTTTACAATACAGGTACAGTATAATAATGTTAAATCTGTTTGGCCATATCGCTACAGACGCGATGGTACCAATTTTCTGGGGTGGGTTTTTTAAATTTATTTTATGAAAACAAAATAGAATTATATATAGGGAATCAGGATTTTTTGTGGTGGTTTTTTTTTAAAACCCTTTTATTACAATGCAGTACTTCTGCACTCACATAAATACTTTATGTATTTCACGGACAGTTTGCCTATTTGACCCTGTACACTGTACTACAGGTCCACAAGGACCTGTTGATGGTTTAGTGTCCCGAATTGCCCCGACAGGTTCACTTTAAAAGATGGGAATAAAATGTGCTGTATTTTTATTAAAATATAGAGTAGATAATATAGTTTCTCGTTGCTACAGATCACCTCATTTCTGCTATGTGGCCATTCATTTGTCCAAGTAATGTTCTGACAAAGTGCATAAATCAGAGCCATGACCTGTGGGTTTTGAACTGTCTTTTTTTTTTTTTTTTTTTTGAATGGGTGAATTCAATTGTTTGCAGGATATAGATTAAAATGTGACCTTCTGACTGTTTAAACAAGTTTCTGTGAAGTCCATGGACACTGTAATCTTTACGTCAGATATAGCATAAATTCAGTACAGTTTATACACTTTCATTAAAATCCTCTTGTGGCAGCTATTGTCGGATTTTGTTACTTCTTGGTATTCCCTTCTAGCAGACTTTGGTTTTCAAGCATTTTCTTGCAAGGACTTGGTAAGGGCAAGACTCCATTCTTTTCTATATGAGCAAAAAAGGAGATTTTTTGCTAAAGGGTCAGTACTGTGTTCTAAACTGCTGAAAGTCAGTCACCTGCATTGCGTCAAAGATGTCTTTATTTTTACTTTAAAAACCTAAAATTGGGATCTCTGTGAAAGTTCTTTGCATATGCCTTCCCAATAAAAGAAAAAACTGCCAACATCTGTGAGAATGGGCCCAGCAGAGTTTTCCTACACAGTGATAAGTGGCTATAATCCATTATGCGTGATCTGCTTAAACTACTGCTGGTGCTTCCACTCCAAGCATCATAGATGGACAGCAGCAGCTGTGGAGTGGTATCTCTAGCAGCTGGATAGTTCAGGGGGGCACATGGTGGGGAACTAGGTGTCCCCTTATATAAAAAGCTTGCTCGCTATCCACAAACAACTTCATATTTTTGTAAGGAACTGCCAGACTTCTTTTATTGCTGACATTCAGTTGCATTGCAAATAACTTGTATATGGGGGATTAGGTTTCGTATTGAAACTACAGTCCTGCTTTGGTAGAATTTTTCTGATGCTGGTGGGAGCTGCTGTTTGACATAAAGTAAATGGTTTCCTGCTGGAAAAACAGAGTGCCACTAAAATAACCTGTATCACTTATCTTGGACGATATTATTAAAAAAAATCAACCACTAAAAAAATTTTTAAAACCCTATACATGCTCACCACCGCTCCTCTTTATCTTGATCCCGGCTCTGTACATCGCTAGTCTTGACACGCCGGGATCACCTAGTAAAG
The DNA here is from genome assembly GCF_040894005.1 of Engystomops pustulosus. Lineage (NCBI taxonomy): Eukaryota > Metazoa > Chordata > Amphibia > Anura > Leptodactylidae > Engystomops > Engystomops pustulosus. The sequence goes on along the minus strand of NC_092414.1, from coordinate 88,376,317 downwards.
AAAGTTTTATAATTGGCAGCACAGAGCAAGTGGACAAGATGTCTGGAGCTTCAGGCTGCTAATTATGCACACCCTCGCCACCTCCATTTCCCATACTGGGAGAGGGAGGTGATGTCATGCAAGTGCTCTGTGCTGCTTATTATGAGTTTCTTCTCTAGGTGATCCCGGCGTGTCAAGACTAACAACGGGATCAAGATGAAGAGGAGCACAGGTGAGTATTTTATAGTTTTTGGGGGTTTTTTTGTTTGCTTTTTTTCAGTGGTTGATTTCCTTTAAAGGACACCTGTCATCAGGTCTGTATCACTTGTCCTGTCACTACTACCTGTTGGAGCAGCTCACAAGGATCCCATCCCAACCTTTATCTAGTCAATTCATACATTAATCATTGTAAAATCATCCTTTCTTTGTTATGTAAATGAGGCTGGTCACATGGTCAGAGGCAGTGATGTCACCCCTGTTCCCCCCTCCCCTCTCCTCCCCCTGCTGATGTCTGTGTGTAATGTATAGTAAAGCATAGTTAGTATAGTGTATCTGCTGACATGCTGCATCCTCCTAAGACACAGAAAGCAGCTACACAAGTACCTGACATGTTCTGCTATAACATGGCTGCATCCTGGAGCTGTTGTATCTTTCACATACACATACACACACACACACACACATGCACACACAGGCTGCAGGGGGCATGGCCACCAGCAAGCACATATTGCAGCCATTACATGGAGCAGCTGTCAGTCAAGCACTGGGGGTGTGGCTGTACCTCCCACTCATGAATAAGCCGGACAGCTTGAATATGCTAATGACCCATTGGACATTTCACAGGTCATTTGCATACAGCTTTAGGACCTCATTGCTTAGGTTTACAGGCATGCACAGGGACAATGAAGGGATAGAGGCAATGCTTTCTAATGGCAGTTTATGAAAATATATTTAGTTTAGGGGGTTATTTTGCATGACGGGTTCTCTTTAACATCTGTAAAGAACATGAAAAGAAAAATGAACCGAAAAATGAACATGTCAGATGACTAAGCCATATGTCCACAAGGATCTGTAGCTGGTTTAGTGTCCCAGTTAGCCCTGTTAGAGCTCAGTGTTCACTGTATAAAAGAACCAAATGTTTATACTTGCTTAGAGGAGTCTAATGAGGCACATTGGAGGAGAAACACCTGAAAACTGCCAGGGAAGGCATAGTATATTTCTCCCATCCGCGCCTTTTTGGAGGTTTATCCACTATGCACGCCAAAATGGTGGAGACTATAGCTGTAATCTCTGGTGGAGGTGGTGTCTGGATCCTCTTATTAGATCTGTGCTGGTGAAGGGAGTGTTCGACTCTTCTCTGGTGCATGGGATTAAATGCAGTGATTCAATGAAGCCAGAGTATTACACCTCTGTTTCCTTATACATGTGTCATACAAACAGCACAAGGTTGGAAAACCATGGTCTACTACATTGCATTAATGTACAGATTCTTAAAACGGAGTGAAGAACTAATGGGCGATTTGGGACACTAAACCACCTTGAAGTCCTTATGAACTGGAAGTTTAGTGTCCCAATCGCCCTGACAGGTTCTTGTGAAAAAAAAAATGCCTCCAAAGTATTTCTGAATTGTAATAATGTAGTATATTACAAAGTTTACTATTAACACGTGTCCTATTTATTAAGTAAATTTTCTCCTTTTCCTTCTCCTCTAGTGAGCAGTGTATCTTAAATCCTATATTCAGCATAGCCATTAGGAAAGGAGCCTAAAGTTGAACACTTTCCATACCTAGAATATTTCTCTTGGTGATTCAGCTCTATAAGGATAGAGAAGTTTAGCCATGAGACTTTATTCAGGTCTCTTTATCTCTAAATGAATAATAAAAATAGGCACTAGAAAAAAGTACAAGGGAACATATTTTTTTAATCTAGTTTGTTACAAATTTTACTATTATAATCTACACGATTGTTTTAAGCAGTTATGTTAAAAATGATGCTTTAAAGGGAGTGTCTTGCCTAGTAGTTTAGTTGTCCCTGTATCTTAGACATTTCACTCTGCTCATGTAGCTGTGCAATATCCTTTAGGTGTTGGCAAGATGTATGCTTTATACCTTGGAGGCACAGGAAATTCTCATAGAAATACTGGGGTCAGGAATTTCCTATATGAGTTGGTGATTAAGCTTTAGCTTTTTAAATACTGCTTTATTTTTACTTATTTACTTTTTTTTTTTTTGCCAGGTGGAACAATATAGGATCGGGGTGTGAATAAATCAAATCCCTGCAGTACTAATCTACCATCATTTAACTGGTTCACGACCACCTGCTGTGTATTCACGACGGTGGTCATGTGCCGCTGCATGGAGAGGGCACACGGTATGAGCCCTCTATCACCACGATTGCTGCCGGCAAAGCTGCTGGCAGCCTCAAAAAGGTGGCGGCGCATGGGCGCCGCCATCTTACCTAGGATCGTCGCACCCCGTATCGTCATCGGGGAGCGGCGATCCGTCTCCATGAAAGCCTCGGGTCTGATAGCACATTGTAATGAACGAGGAGGAAAATCCCCATATACTGCAATACTGTAGTATGGCAGTATATGATAGGATCGATTAGACAACTTAGGGTTAAAGTACACTAGGGAGTCTGAAAAATAGTAAAAATAAAAATTAAAAAAAAATTTAAAAAAATTATTTAAAAAAAAAACCCCTAAAAATTCAAATCGCCCCCCTTTTCCCTGGAACTGACATAAATATAAATAAACAGTAAAAATTATAAACACATCAGGTATTGACGCGTCCAAAAATGCCCGATCTATCAAAATATATAAACAGTTTTTCAATGTGTTTAACCCCCTAACGGAAAATAGCGCCCAAAGTCGAAAATGGCACTTTTTTGCCATTTTGAAAAATATAAAGAAATCTATAAAAAGTGATCAAAAGATCGTACAGTCCTAAAAATGATATCATTGAAAATATTATCAAATGTCGCAAAACATGACACCACCCACAGCTCCGTACAACAAAGTTTTAAAAAATTATTAGCGCCAGAAGATGGCAAAATAAAAAAAAAAAACATTTTGTACAGGAGTTTTTAATTTTTGTAAATGTATGAAAACATTATAAAACCTATACAATTTTGGTATCCCCGTGACCGTACCGACCCAGAGAATAAAGTAGACATGTCATTTGGGGGGCGCTCAGTGAAAACCGTAATGTCCAAGCCCACAAGAAAATGGCACAAATGTGTTTTTTCACCATTTTCACTGCGTTTGGAATTTTTTTTCCCCGCTTCTGAGTACACAACATGAAATATTTAATACCATCACTATGAAGTGCTATTTGTTACGCAGAAAACAAGCCGTCGCACAGTTCTTTACGTGTAAAAATAAAAAAGTTAGATTTTTGAAGGTGGCAAGTAAAAAATGGACATGAAAAAACAGGAAAGGGCCTTAACCGGTTAATCTAATGGCAGATGTTCTTTAACAATTGGCTCATCTGGACAATGCTTTTGGCACCATGACTCCCAGTCTGATGTTGATTGGAGAAGCGGCTCCCCCCCCCCCCCTTTTTTTTTTTTTTCCCTCCCCTTTTTATATTTCGGTCCAGGAAAAACCCTGGAAACTTTATAAACTATGCTATTGCTTTGGTCTAAAGGATGGTCCTAGGGTGATCTTATTTCAAATATATTTTGTTTCCTTTGTAGAATTTTCTATTTATAAGCTGTGGGAATAATTTTTGAAATTTTAAGGAATTCTCTGATGAAAAGGTTAAATCCAACTGTGTAGAGACCTCCAAACATCCTCTACTTCTGAGGGTCCTTTAATACCTAGGAGATCTTTCTGTGTTTCCTTCATAAACGCACTGATGCCATAAAAGTCTGCACTTCCCACCAGGATTTTTGCTAGATGAAGGAAAGGCGGATCAGCCACACAGCTTCCTGAACATTCATTGAAGGGAAAAGCCCGGAGACTGTTTGGAAGTTTAATGCATTGTTTTATGTGGAGTCTGAGCAGTGGGACCAGGTCTTCTCTCCAGGGGTAAAGAACATCTTGTACCTTTTTATCTTCAGCAGGTCACTGCATTCCACAAAACTGTCAAACTTTTGTCATCCTCAAGTGCAAACAGCTGGAAATAAATGCAGCAAATAGTCAATGATGTGGTCAAGCTGTAATTCTGGATAGAACATACTGTTATTGAAAGATTAGAAAGGCATTTGACCTTGTTTAGATTTATATACTCCGTGGGCAGAGATCCCTGCCCCCATGTCTCTTAAAAAAAAAAAGAGAAGGAATGGACCGTAGCAAGGTGGAATGTATTTCCTGAAAGATGGTACACATACTATGCCATTTGTGCTCACTATAATTTTATATTAGTGAATGAAGTACCAATGTATTTCATTTATGAGCTCATTCTCATCTACCATCAGGATAAAGGACTGTTAACAAGCACACTGATATACTGGTGTGTGCCCCCTCTGGCAGGATCTGCTCTTTTTCAAGTTTCTTATGCCCTTGCTTTTAAGAAAAAAAAGGTTATAAAAAGTATGGAAATATGGGGCTTCAGGCTCCATTAACTCCTGTGGAGCCCAGAAACCCTCAGGCTTATTTGTATAATTTTAAAAGCCTTTAAAAACAAACTGGGCATATGAAGATAAAAGAAGAGCAGATCCTGCTAGAGGGGGACACACACCGGTATATCAGTGAGCTTGGTTTACAGTCCTTCATCCTGGTGGTAAATTTCCTTTAAATCCTTTCATGACCAAGAGTCGCCTAATTGTCCAGGTCAATTTTTTTTTGTTTTTTCCATGATGTGGGTTTTAACTTGATAGGATAGTTTAATTACAAGTTTTTTTTTTCTTTATTGTGAATAATACACAGGGCTACAAACCTCCTCACAAAGAAAATGTATGTATTTATATGGTGCATTAATTACCATCACCCTATCTCTGATGCTATGGGCACGAGTATTGACTTCAGCTCAGCATGAGACTATACTATGTACAATGAATAGGAGGGTTGTAAGTCACACATATGCTACTACATATATGCTACTACATGTGTACATGAGGAGCAACATCATTTCAAATAACTTAAATGCCTGATGACATTGCTGTTGGCATGCGTTAATACAATATTAACAACAATTTAATCGGGCAAATCTCCTCTTGGCTGTCGTAACATGAATGGTGGACCAAAATGATAAGTGGAATGAAAATGAGGACTTGTGCATTCAGACCATGGATTTATCTTGCAATGCATATAAGGCCGTATGTTTACTGATCGGAAAGCTGATGGGTGTCTGTACGAACACGCTATACAATAGTCACATGTCTATTTCTTTGTTTTATAGCCAAAGGGCTGTGTTTTTTGCAGCTCCTGCATGTTGGATTGGCTACTGAATGCCCTCTATATCAAGCTACTAGATCAGTGCACATTTTCCAATGAATTGACAAAAGGGGAAGTGTTATGAGTAAGCATGTGATGCTGTGGTGCCTTTCATGCTGCACCACAAAAGTTATCTTTTAGGGGGAGTCTGCTGAAGAGTTGGAATACGTGACTCATTAGGAGTCATTACCCACAACTATGTTTAGGTATAGTTGTGTGTTTGCCTTTTTTTCCGGTTTGTGCCAACATTGTAAATATGCTTGATATTGTATGTTGGGGGGAGAATATATAAATACTGGTACATTGTGTGCCATTTCTTAATCCTCCCACTGCTGGTACATAGTGGTTCCTGGTGCCCAAAAGCAATCTGGCATACAAGCCTTGAAACCAGGTTCTGCCTACCATTAATTTATTCTAGAACCTGCGCTGGCAACTTGGCACAGGCTATAGTAAATTTAGCTGACCTGCATAAATTTTCATTGCCGTCCATACAAGGCATGATTAATGACCCCCAATGTATTTTGTAATTTGTTAATAAAGGTCTGCATTGACCAAAATGTCACTGACCTTTTGTTAATAAAATGTAAATGCTTTTAATCTGAAGTGCTGGACTCTTCCTATTGAAATGTAGAAATGACCCCCAATTAGATCTGTGTATGCTTCCATGTGTCAGTATAGTATTGTATCCATATTTCACATTTCTCCTTAATATGGATGCTGTATGATGAAATGTTCTTTTTATTACATTTTATTGCAAATCTCTTACCTGTTTGTACATGAATTACATTACAGCTGCCTTCATGAATTGTTAAATATGTATGCAGGATAAATAAAATTTGCATATTGTTTGGCATTGGGTATAATGCTAAATAATTGAGATACATGTCATTGTGTTACTTGATCTTTAACATATTTAGCAGTATCTTTTTATACCGTGTATGTAGGTCAGGTCATCTCATGTCAGAAAACAATATGTTTTCTCTTCTACAAGCAGACACCGCCTGTGGCATGTATGTCCAAGTGATAGATATGCAAATGCCAAGACAAGAGGAGCCCTGTCTGGAGAAAACTATGACATTTTACAGCCTGGCCATGTAGGGGAGAAGATTGGTAAAGGTTTGAAAGGCTGATGTCATTACAGATGAATGAAATAGAAGTAACTCTTGTATCTTCTCACAAGTCCTTAGCACCTACTGCGGCGTGTTAGATCGCCAGTGCCATTAAAAAGCCAGCAGCACGCGGGAGCTGCCCTATTGGCTAAGATCATTGCTCTCTGTGACATCATCCGGGAGCTGCAATCCGTGACTATGAGCGCCTTAGACCAAAGGCTGTCTAGTTTTATGTATTACAATATGCAATGATGTGCAAAATCTTTATATACTTCCATACTGTGATCCTACCATATACTGCCATACTAATCAGACAACCTAGTGCAGTGAAGGCAAACCTTTTGGAAACAGACTGCCCAAACTACAACCAAAACCCACTTGTATGTCACATCATGTAAGTGCCATCATGACAATTTAAGCAGTAACTTATTGATCCCTGCTGTATCACATTTTTTAATTCACCAATACAATAGAAAAATGATGAAGAAATTTGGATTGTAGCTTCCCTCCAGGATGCCCTGAAGAGGAAGAATCGGGAGACCCAGAGAATGACATCTCTATCCACACCTTCTCGCTCCTCATGTAGTCCTGGCAGCCAAGGATGTTGCTTTAAAATGAGCAAGGTACGTCTTTGGCTGTCTTGGACCGCAGAAGAAAGCCTTGAGTCATATTTGGCAAACTATGTGTTGGTGTGAAGGCCTGGGTGCCCACAGAAAGGGATCTGAGTGCCACCTCTGGCACCCGTGCCATAGGTTCGCCACCACTGAGCTAGTGGGTCTGAAAAATGGTTAAAAAAAAAAAAAAGAGAAAAATTTTATAAAAAATTCATATAGCCCCCTTTCCCTAGAACGGATATAAATAAAAATAAACAGTAAAAATGTAAACATGTTAGGTATTGCCCATCCAAAAATGTCCGGTCTATGAAAATATAATAACTGCTATTCCTGGCGTTTAACACCATAACGTAAAATGGTGCCCAAAGTCAAAAATGGCGCTTTATTGCCATTTTGCAACTTATAAAAAATAATCAAAAGCCCGTACAGTCTTCAAAATGGTAGCATTGAAAACATCACCAAAAGTCACAAAAAATTGTTGTGGCGCCCTGTCCTCAATTCTCCCCCTCCCCCTCCCCGTACTGTTCCTGGGTTGTGAATAATGACATAACTTTTTTCTCTTTGTCTCGTTTCCTCTTTTCCTGGTACTCTAAGATAACTTTGAGGAGAGGGTGGGCAGAAACGATGTGGAGGCAGCCAAGTTAGGCATGGCAGTCAGTGATGTTACCCCTCCCCCCCCCCCTCCCTCATGTCTGTGTGTAATGTATAGTAAAGCATTGCTAGTGCCTGTGCTTTATCTGCTGACTTGCTGTCCTCCCATACACATGTGTGAGACACAGGCATCACCTACACAAGTACCTGACATGTTCTGCTATAACATGGCTGCCTGGAGCTGTTGTATCTCTCCTATACACACACAGGCTGCAGGGGGCGCCAACACCAGGAATCACATGGAGGAGCCATTACACCATTATACAGGCTGTCGGTCCAGCACTGGGGGGTGTGGCTGTGCCTCCCACGGACAGCTGAATATGATAATGACTCATTGGACATCTCTCAGGTCATGTGCATACAGCTTTAGTACCGGATTGCTTAAAGGGGTGTTCCCATTTCAGCACGTAATAAATATTGTTTGAATAATGAAAAGTTCTACAAATTTCCAATATACTTTCTGTATCAATTCCTTATGTTTTTCTAGATCTCTGCTTACTTTCATTCTATAGAAAGTTTCTGATTACTTCCAGTAATCACACAGGTGCACTGCTCTTTATATCACACACCTCTAATTACTTTCTATGATACTAACGAGCCGTGCACCTGTGTGACCATGGTCAGATTTCTGTCCGCTGGAAGTAAGCAAAAGAAGCTTTCTATAGAAAGTCAGCAAGCGGAGATCTTGAAAAACTTGAGGAATTGATACAGAAAATATATTCAAAAATTGTGTTATTTTTCATCCTACAATGATTTTCCAAAGTGGGAATAACCCTTTAAGTTTACAGGCATGTAGAAGGACAATGACCGGATAGGGACAATGCTTTCTAATGCCAGTTTATAAAATATATTAAGTTTCAGAGGTTAATTTGTCTGTCGGTTAATTTTGCTGGTCCCCATGCAACAGATGTGGACTTGTGCTTTCATTTTGAGTCTGATTTACAGAATGAACAGACAGTACGAAGTTCATGCTCTCCACATTGTTTGGTCGGGTGTGTGTGTGTGTTTTTTTTTTTTTTCTTTTCAAACCAATGGGTTAAATGGGAAAATGTTATCCAGTCTTTGCTCACATGAGATGTGTACCAATGCAATTACGGCTCTATGTAGTGCTTTCTGCTCTGGGGGCACCGCTCTCTGAAATGAAGGAGGCTATGGAGAAGATCACAGCCTCAGACTATATATGGGCCTTGAGTAAGTGCTTGTGCTTTATTTATATCGCTAGGCTGCTCGAGGAGTTGCAGAGTCGGAACAAATGTTGTTTTGGAAGCTGTCCAGCCCTGAAGGCAGATTTTTACAGTTTTCTCCTATTAAGCATCTCACAGTGGTTTTCAGTCAAGTCTCTGCATTAGATGGGGGTCAGTGGAATAAGCCTGGCATCATTAGAGAGGTCAAAGCCTTGGGTCTCCCTAGCGGGAACCATTATTTGATTTGTAGATGAATAAGATGGAAGAATAGTAAAGGGGTGTTTCATTTCCCACTAGTGATTTCTGCTAAAGGAATATGCATTTACATTGCCCTGGTGGCCCAGAGTTAAGGAAAGAAATAAGTTGTACTATGCGGTTTCCATATGTCCCATAGAATTAAATGGGCATAAAAATGGTGTCACTTGCATTAAAAGACATCATCACCAGGATGAAGGACTGTAACCCAAGCACACTGACATGCTGGTGTGTGTGCGCTCAGCAGGATCTGCTCTTCTTTTAGCTGCTTGCGCTTGTATTTTTTTACAAGCCAAGGAGTGAAATGTTATCCATATGAGCCTAAGGGGCTCCAGGGTCTTTTGCATAATATTTAAAGCCTTCTTTTCTTAAAAACAAGGGCATAAAAAGCTTAAAGAATAACAGATCCTGCGAGAAGGGGGCACAGACCAGTATGTCAGTGTGCTTGGGTTATAATCCTTGATTCTGGTAGTAATGTCCTTTAAGACCACATTAAAATCTCTGTTTAACTCAAGGACGCAGCCAGTTTATAGCTTAAGGCTTGGCCCATTTATTGTATTCGGACATGCTTTGCTTTATATGGTTATATGTGGTACTTCATTTTAGTGGTAAATTTTGGCTGATAAATTTTTTGCGTTTATTTACAAAGAAAAAAATGTAGAATTTTTTTTAAAATACTGATGTAGGGTACTAGCAGTGTCAGCCTATGCACGCCATCTTTCAGGACCCCAGGGCTGCCATAGCAACTATCGGCATCGTGGGGGAAAGACCCCCGGACGGCATGTTAGCTACAGCCGGCATTCTGTGTATCCAGATGCCGGTTCGGCTCCGATCTAGAGCTGAGCTGGCATCAGCTCTGCGGAGGATATATCCGCCACAGAGCGGGAAGGGGTAAATAGCAGAAGCCGCCTGAAAGGGCATAATGTAACCGAAATGCTGATTGTAAACAGAATGGGAGGAATTCATTAAGACACTGGTGTTTCGAACACCAGTCTTAAAGGACATCTACCACCAGGATGAAAGACTGTATGCAATTTAACACCTATGGAGCCTGTAGTCCCTCAGGCTCATTTGCATACAGTCCTTCATCCTGGTGGTAGATGCACTTTAAAGTCCCCCCTGCTGATGGTCCTGCGATCATATAGGCGCAAACTGTAGGGTGAGTTTTTAGCTATAGTCTTTTCCCTACACCCACTACATTCCCTGCCCACAAAGGAGATGCCAGAAAAATTGTGGTGCGCCTTCTCCAGCCGAGACATAATGAATCTTCACCCAATGTTTCCATCGGTTGCCATGAAGATAAATACGTGGCCCCTTCGCTATGATTCCTCTATAATAATCTAGGCTGTTGCAATGCTTCTTCTGTTAGTAACTGAAGTATGATGGAAGGCAGCCTTTTCCAGAAGGAATTAGAAAAGTGTGTTTAACTATCTCATAGGGATAACTCTATACAAAGATTCTCCAGAATTGTATTAATGAAATGCAATAAGTTTCATTTCTTTTTTAACTATTCTTTAAAGACAAAAAATCTCATATGAAAAGTACACAAACTTGCTGCCCCTCTACCCGTTGTAAAATGTCTTTCAGTCTTAAGACCGTAAAAGTGCAACTCTCCTATTGGATCCCTATATCTATATCAGTCTGTTATTGGCAAGTCGGCTCAATACTTGGATTGCTGGGTACGGTTGCTCTTGAGTTTCCCTAATGCTTAAACTTTTTTTTTTTTTTTTCTATTTAGGATGTTGAGAAGGAAAGAGATCCATTGTCGTACCTCACTAAGGAAGAAACCAAAGAGAAGATCCAGCTTTATAATGCAGCAGTCACCGACAAGCTAAAAATGACCCTGGTAAGGGGGGATGTATATATATATATGTGTGTGTGTGTGTGTGTGTGTGTGTAACACATGGATTAATCTTTCTTATCAACATAAACTGATTATATGGTTAAGTCTTAATTATAGTATTTAATGCTAATTGGCTTAACTTTTGTAAGATTCGTTATTAACCCTTAATAGCAGTTTAATAAGCTGGTGAAAATCTATTAAGGTTTTAAATGTAGCTTTGGATTTTTCAATTGCACAAGACCTATTAGTGTAGTATGGCGCTACCAGTTTGTGTCCAGAAATGCTGCAACAATTTGTAATATATATATATGTATGTATTATGGGGACAGGCCCTGGCTCTATACTGGGGGGGGGGCTGCTGGGGACAGGCCCTGGCTCTATACTGGGGGGGGGGGGGTGCTGGGGACAAGCCCTGGCTCTATACTGGGGGGGGGGGTGCTGGGGACAAGCCCTGGCTCTATACTGGGGGGGGGGGGTGTGTGCTGGGGACAAGCCCTGGCTCTATACTGCGGGGGGGGGGGGGTGCTGGGGACAAGCCCTGGCTCTATACTGCGGGGGGGGGGGTGCTGGGGACAGGCCCTGGCTCTATACTGGGGGGGGGGGGTGCTGGGGACAGGCCCTGGCTCTATACACTTTACTAAGAGCTGTTTAACCAAACACACGGAGACCTTTCTCTTTTTTTTGATCAGATAATAAATATATATGTGTATGCATATATATTATATATGAAAAAGAGCAGCACATGTGACAACAGTAATAGACTTTGGTGCACAGCCTAGGGCTTTGACATACGGTCCATCCAAGTCATAGAAAACAAAATGGCAGCACTCCAAGATTTTTCTAAAATCAAAAAAAAAAAAAGTACTTTTATTTTAACTTTTGAGCTTCAATCAACCGGAGCCTTTCTCAAGCTAGATATTACACAAGGCTGTATGCAAATGAGCCTAGAGCAGTGGTGGTGAACCTATGGCATTGGTGCCAGAGGTGGAACTCAGAGTGCTTTGTGTGGGCACTCAAGCTCAGCACAGAGTTCACCAGACAGGACCCAAAGAATCTAACTCCTGTTCCACACAAGTCAAGATTTGCTATTTTAACCCTTTGATCGCCAAGGAAGTATCCCATATGTCTTCTGAGGTTGTCACCTCAGTAGCCAACCATGCATGAGATACATCATGGATTATAGGATCCATAACTTTGGATCCCTGGCACCAACAATCTCTTGGCAGCTTGGGGCTGAAGGAAAAGCAAGAAGGTATGGAGAAGAACGGATTATTTTTGAAGGTCCTCCTGCTGGCCCCATGACTTCTGTACTGTGGGACCCTGGAGCTACAGTGATAGTCTGGATTTGCTCTCCTACTTTCAATTGTATCGGTTTCCTCAGGACTCGGGTATGATTGAAAGTTATAGGAGAACAGTTCAACAAATAAATAAATTACTACTTTTACTGGCCCTCTGTGATAAATAAGTGGCTTTTTGTTTTAGTTTGGGCACTCTGTCTCTAAAAGGTTCACCATCACTGGCTTAGGGGCTCCAGGCTCCATAGGTGTTAATGGAGCCTGGTGCCCCTCAGACTCATTTGCATAAAGTCTTTTATCCTGGTGGTAGATGTCCTTTAAGCACAATAAATGCGATACAAGTTTTGGCAATGTAATACCACCCATTCCAGATGGAAAAACTGCAGTGTTTCTGCTCAGTGTAGATATAGCATTTAGGCAGTCAACAGAAATGAAATAAAATGCAATGTATGTAACATGACTTTTTTACTTTCTATCAGAACACCAGTGGAATATATACAGGCTTTATCAAAGTACAGATGGAACTCAGACGACCAATCACTGTACGGACACGAACAAATGCACAAAGCCATGCCAACGGCAATGGAAACGACACTGCCTTCTACCTGCCCAAGGGAAGCATAAATATTCTACACATCAGCAGCACCAATACTGTTCGAGAAGTCATAGAGGCCTTGTTGAAAAAGTTCTTGGTCGCAGACAATCCTGCCAAGTTTGCACTTTATAAACGCTGTCAGAAGGAAGATCAAGGTAAGATACTGAACCCTAGAACACTAGAAAAGGATATAATACCATTTCAAAGTACATTGCAGGTTGGCATCTTTTGCTCTTAAACAAATTATATTATTGTGTAAAGCCAATGTTGTTTGGTTTCCCTGGCGATCGCAACCAAGAAGATGGTGCCCATAGCATTTCCCTGGCATCGCGCATGCTAGCGGCTGGTGTCTGCTGTATTTGCCTGTATCTTTGGTTCATAAATGGCGCTTGGAGAAAGACTGGTCTAGTAGCTCATGTTTTCCTAAACTGCACTGGAAAAATGAAACCTAAGTTGCAATGAAGAGCAAAGTTTCTCTAATATAACCTGTGGGTGGCTGAAAAAGTCAGCAGTGTGTTAAAGGTGTTTACCACGTACAGATACTTTACCTACTTCACCTGACTCCCGGGCAGCAGGGCTCTAGACTTCCTGTGATGCCCCCTGTTCTGCTGGTTTTCGGCAATTAGAGGGGGCTATGCAGTCTTTAGTGTATGCAAGTCCCCTCCGTCATAATCACTATCTTATCACTCTTTGGAGGACATTGGGCGTCTCAAGTCCTGCTCCTGGTGACTCATGGCAAACTTTAAAAAAAAAAAAGTCTTCTTTTTTTAAAGGTCTTCTTCCTTCTAAAATAATCATTTACATTTATGCTAATGAAACTGAGAAGCTCTGGAGGGTGTTTCCAGAGCCCCTTAGTGCTATCTCTTCACATGTTCTTATACTTGCCCTGTAGAAGTTTGCTGCAAGTGTCTTAACCCCTTCAACAGCTCGCAGACTTTCCCAGCTTTCCACACATAGTCACAAAAATGTGTATTTAAAAAAATGAATAACTAATGAGTTGTCTGTCTCTCCCTTCTAGTCTACATGTGCAAGTTGTCTGACAGAGAGCATCCACTCTATCTACGACTGGTAGCTGGACCCAATCTTGAAACCCTTAGTTTTGTTTTACGAGAACATGAAACTGGAGATGTTATGGTGAGTAATTACAAATGTGGGTTTTACTTTTCTGCTTTGTGCTCAAAATGGGCTTTTGTGACACAACAAACCTGTATAGTGACGGTATGACCGAAACATTATACTTTGCCTTCTGCCCAGGCTGGCATTTTTGCTTGTTGATTCATTATTCTGTAGAAGTTGATAAAAACATTACACCTATAAATGATATATTCTTTAGGTTTATCATGTACTTGACCGCAGTAGAGCAGTTGCCAGAGGGTTAGCTATCAGGGGGCAAGGGGTGCCCTTGCTCCGGACCAAGGAACATGCCCAACCATGTTGTGAGAGCCTATCGTCACTCATGGGAGGGCTGGTCCTTCGGCCTCAAGAGTGTTAATTATTTATCCCCTGCTGTAGAGGAGAGATAATTGTGCCTAGTGCTGGTCAGCTTAGTGATGCTGCCACCTGCTGTTGTAAACCGCTCTGTACAAGGCTGATCTGACTATGGAGGACGGAGAGGAGGAGGAGGGAATTCCTCTCCCATTAACTCTGCTTCCCTCACTAGAAGCAGGAAGAGTTCCTGCAAGACTCCTATGGGTCAGATCCCTAAACAAATCTGTGTATGTGACCAAGGAAGGGGGTTCAGGAGCTATGGAGGTTCTGCTTGTCAGTGTCCAATACCAGCAGCTTCAGAAGAATGGGTTATTTATCTGTCCCCCTCCATTTACCCCATGCTCCTACCTCACACAGCACTCCTCCCTTTATGACTCTAGAGAACTTGTTCACCATTTTCTCACTTGCAGAGCGCCTAGCAGTAACTTGGCAGTGGTCCTTTCACACCAATTAGTTAAAGGGGTTGTCCAGGCTTAATTTTATTTTATTTTTTTACAAAAAGACTGGCGTTGGAGCTTGTAAAAACAAGAAAGAAGTTACTCTCCTCATTCCAGTGCTCTGGTTCAGGGCTGTGCCTCCTATTACCTACAGAGACCATGGGCGACGGGAGGGAAAGTTGAACTTCAAATAAAAAAAATTGTCAGTTTTATTCTGTTGTTTTTCACTGATTAAAACTTCACCTGTACAGAATGCAATCACATCAAACCTGTATACATTATCTTAATATACAGGTTTGTTGTAGCTTTATCTGCACCTGCCTGCAGTGTGAGTATATTCATATAACAACTTATTACACCAGGCAAGCACTTTAGGCTCCTTTCAGTAGAATGTATTCTATGCCCGGGCGTAGCATATACCACTGGCTGGAGAAGGGGGAACGGTGAGCACTTTTCAACCCTCCCCTCTATAGAAGGCTATGCAGCAGGCCGTACATACATAAAAAGATGGCGCATGCTGTATTGGTACGCTGCCAGAACAGTGGACAATTCAAATTGATGTGGCTGGGTGTTACCCATCCTAAAAACGCTACACACTGCCATATTGCCCCTTTCACACTGTTGTTGGGATGTTTTGGCTAGATACACATGGCTATGAGCACAACATGTGCCACCGTACTGTGCAAGGCAAAGCATG
Organism: Engystomops pustulosus; assembly: GCF_040894005.1. Classification (NCBI taxonomy): domain Eukaryota; kingdom Metazoa; phylum Chordata; class Amphibia; order Anura; family Leptodactylidae; genus Engystomops; species Engystomops pustulosus. The sequence continues at coordinate 88,360,793 of NC_092414.1, read as the reverse complement.
CTCTATATTTTCCCGTGTTTACTGCTGGGCAACATGCCTTGCTATGGAGAGTGCTCCTCTCCAGCACTCTGCGGTGTGCTCACCTGGGCTATAGATGGACATATGGCAGTGTGGAAGTAGCCTTAGACTGTGAACCGAGCGTCCACATTGATTACACTAGACTGTAGGTCAATCATACTTGGCGATTTCACAAGACTGATGAATGACTGGTGGCAGTGATTACACTAGACCAGTGATGGTGAACCTTTTAGAGACTGAGTGCTCAAACTACAACCAAAATCTACTTATTTACCATGAAGTGCCAACGTGGCATTTTAAGTTCAGTAACTTATTGCTACCTGTTCTTCCACATCTTTCAATTATATCGGCCGCCTAAGGCTACCAATACAGTTAATAGAAAGAGGGCAGATGGCTTCTCTCCAGGGTCTCTCAGTACTGGAAGAATGATGGGTCCAGCAGGAGGACCACCAAAGATAATGCAGTTCTGACAACACCTTTTCATTTTTCCCGCAGTTCCAAACAGCCAATGAAGTGTCACTTTAAAAGTCCTGGAACTTCAGGAAGATTTAGTGTTTGGTGAACTCTGTCCTGCAGTGATGGCCTGAGTGCCCACAGAAAGGGCTCTGAGTGCCACCTCTGGCACCCGTGCCATAGGTTCGCCACCACTGCACTAGACCAAGGGTGCACACGTGGCCCTCAGAGCCGGGAGTTGTGACTCGCACCCTGCTGCCCGGCCAGATCCATGAACTCTTCCATCAGCAGCAGTGTGATGTACAGATGGCTTCTAGGTCTTCTCCTGGTTGTATAAGCTGGCAAAGAATCGGCTAACAAAAATACTTTGACCGGGGGTCTACTTGAATATTCCCCCCCCCCCCCTTTTTAACTGCTCCTCTAGCTACACTACTGACCAGAGTACAAGCTAAAGCTCCAGAAACCAGAATAGTTTCTGTTCATGACCAGCCCCTCGAAATTTGTAGTGTGATGACTTCCCCTAAGGAATAGTCTGTACGTGGGAGTTCTTTGGTTAGTGATGAAAGTGTTTGTGTTTCAGGTCACTATTTTAAGCATTTGTTGTATTTCTTGTTGCAGTGGGAAGCCTTCACGATACCAGAATTGCAGAATTTTCTACGCATCTTGGACAAGGAGGAAGATGAACAGCTACAGAGTTTAAAGAGACGCTACTCTAGCTATAAGGAGAAACTAGAGGAAGCACTGAGTGGAGTTCGGAAACCTGGCTAGCATCTAATGCCCGGAGGACCTGTGTGTTATAGTATGGCAGAGCAATGACAGAGTTCTGTCCACAGGAGACTTGGTTGCAGGGGAACATGTCCAAAATACTTGTCTGGCTTGTCCTAAACTGGCCATGTGGATAACTTGACTCTTACAAAGGTTGCCACTGAACATGTGGAGTTTGCTGCAGACAATCCAAAAATCAAAATCATTTTTCGATTTTGTTTTTTTTTTTGTTAAATGTTGTAATATAAATTATTCAAGCTTTAAGTCTGACAAGAAATGATTGTTTTAATACATCAGGAAATTTATTTAAGGTTGTTTTTTTTTTTTGTTTTTTTTTTTGTTTCCCTCTTCTTTTGCAAAAATGTTCTTTGCGACAAATGTCTGTTTTTATAGTTGGATAATTTGTGTCAATACCTGAGGATTCGGGAGAATTCATGAAGGTTGTAAGATGGATTAGTCCAGCCTGCAGAATAGCAAGTGATGAGGCACGGGTCAGAGGGCGCCCTCCAATGCTTTTATAGTGTTTATGGAGGGAAAGAGGATAAGGTTCAGCTTGTAGAAAGTGTAAAGATCAACCGGTCTGCAGTAAGGTTTTATTGCCTTGTTGGCCATGTTTGAAGCTGCTGAGATATTTAGAAGACTTCTGTAGTGATTGGAAAATATTCACATTACAGATCGGAAAGTTGTGTAACGACAGACACATATTGGTTTATTGTAAGTAGGGCTCGGTTTGACATCCCTCGGACTATGCTGTGTTTTGTGGTATGCTGATGAGGAAGCCCCACAGCTCCAGAGGGTACAATGTCAAAGAAAAGCTAGAAGTTATGGGAAGATTGTGTAGAGTGAGTAGAAATGGCGCACTGCTGCATGAGTTGTAGGGAAGGGCATGTGCTAAGAAAACCAAAGAACAAACGGAATATGATGGTGTTACTTAGATTTACTGTTCTTTTGTCATTTTAAGAAGTATTGTTCTATAATTTTTTTTCTGAGTTTACAAGCAGTCACTAAGTTTGGGTTTCTTGTTAACCTATATCTGCATGTTACCTGCTGCGTAGAGCTAGTGCTACTGAAGACTCGTGGATACAGAGCGACTCCTAGTGGCCGGACTTGGTCTTACTTTTACCACTTCATCTCATAATATAGAAAACCCTGGCTTATAAAATATTCTTTTTATTCCAGCTGATATGTGGGACACTATTGATGAATTTATATTTTTTAAAATTGCTGATTATATCCGTTAATCACACACCTAATTTAAGGGACCTTTTGAATTGATTTTGAGGTTGGTTTGTGGACTTATCCATTTTTCTCGGATAATCCAATTTTTTTTTTTTTTTTAAATCCTGGAATATCCAGGCAACAGCTGGATAGTAGTGTCACCTTATAGACTGTTATCACAATATATATGGATGAAATAGACAGGTTTTAGTCAGATTTTTTTATTTTTTTTTTATTTTTAAGCTGTCAAAATTTTTATTTCTTGAAATGGTCAACTGTGAATGTGTTGTGTTTTTTTTTTTAACTTGAATTTTATTTTAATGGGCATATCCAGTACTTCAGACCTAAATGATACAATGTCTTATGCACTACACATGGTCTTTGATCAAGGACAGATTACTGTATTAATGTTTCTACATACATATTTCTTTTACCTTTTTTTAAATTATTATTTAAGTAAAGAAAATGTATTAAAAAAAATCCCTTTTGAAGGGAAGTAGATTTATTATACAACGTGCTTGCATGTCTTACTCATAGCCCTTTTATTACCACAATGTGTGTTCACTTTATTGAGATCAGTTACAGGACTTGGCACTGGAATTTTATTTTATTTTTTTCTTTAGATTGAACACACCTATTTGTGGAAATTGGATATATGAACTTGAATTTGTAAGGTCTTAAGTACTTCTGCCAAACTGAAATAAGTGCTGCAATGCAGACACTACTTCCAAGATATGTGATGGTACCAGGAAGTTATAATTACAGGATGAAATGGGGTCATGATAAATAAATATCCTAATAAAGTTCTTCTATTTATGAATTAGTATTTTTTCATAGAATTGTTTGAATACTTTTGCTCTTTTATTCAGCTGAAGTTGACAGTACTGTACATTTATATGCATGTAGCATTGAGCACATCCCATCTTTCTGTTTTGGAAGCTACAGCAGATCTTTATATTGTTCCTCTGGAATTAATGTCCAGTAAATAAAGTCTTGAAATCCTCAGTTTATTTCTTTTATCATTGCCGATATGGTAAATGCTCTGGGGTTTCCTACTGTGGAGCATGGCCTTCCTCAAAGTCAGGAGATCAAAGGTTGGAAATTATCACAGCATCAAATTGACAATAACCAACTCGCCTTAAAGCACAACTGTAATAACTTTTGCCCAACTCTGCACTAAGCTAAAATAAGCAGTTGTCCAATTTACACTCATTAGCTATCCGCAGCCTTTTGCCTGCTTACAGTGGTTTTGCCTTGTCCCTGTGGATGCTCTCCTTTCCACTGGCTACCTTAGTTATGGAAATCCGTAGCTGGAGATGGTTAGGTAGGGGGTGGATGGATCTTGATGGGAAGGGCAGGAGGAGAGGAGCAGGCTCACAACCAGTAGCTGCTAGGTGCAGGAGAATTTCAGTCCTGAATATTGTTGGCAGTAAGAAGAAATCTCCAGGACCTTTAAGTGATGTCACAAATGTGACTGATCACATGCTTCAGGTCATTTAATTACAAGGATCTGTATATTGCCCAGTGGTATGTAGCAGGGCTTGTTGTGTTTGAATCCAGGAAAATTGTATATTTATCTTGATTTGTGCGTTCAATTTTCCAGAATTCAGGCTCCCCCCATCAGTTCTAATGAATCCTACACACCCAGCACAGTATATACCTTTGGAGGAGCGGTGAGGGAGTATATAGTCAGCCACCAATTGTGCAATTTTGGTCTCCTACAAACAAGTAAGATTTCTGGCTCTCACAGACCTGTAACTACTTATTGTAAACCCTTAACGACTTGGCCTTTTTTACTTTTTTCACTTCCATTTTTCACTCACCAACTTCAAAAATCTATAACTTTTTTTTTTATTTTTCCACATAAAGAGCTGTGTTATGGCTTATTTTCTGCGTAACAAATTGCACTTCATAGTGACGGTATTTAATATTCCATGGCGTGTACTGGGAAGCGGACAAAAAATTCAAATGCAGTGAAAATGGTGAAAAATGACCTGGCTTGTGGGCTTGGATTTTACAGCTTTCAATCTGCGTCCCAAATGACATGTTTACTTTATTCTTTGGGTCGGTACGATCACGTGGATACCAAATTTGTATAGGTTTTATAATGTTTTCATGCATTTAAAAAAATTAAAACCTCCCTGTACAAAATATATATTTTTTTTATTTTGCCATCTTCTGGCGCCAATAACTTTTTCATACTTTGGTGTACGGAGATGTGGGTAGTGTAATTTTTTGCGAATTTTGATGGCGTTTTCATTGCTATAATTTTTGGGACTGTGCGACCTTTTGATCACTGTTTATGAATTTTTTTTAGATTTTTCAAAATGGCAAAAAAATGCCATTTTCGATTTTGGACGCTATTTTCCGTTACGGGGTTAAACGCAGTGAAAAAACTTTGTTATATTTTGATAGATCAGGCATTTTCGGACGCGGCGATACCTAATGTGTTTATGATTTTTACTGTATTTATATCAGTTCTAGGGAAAGGGGGGTGATTTGAGTTTTTAGGGTTTTTTTATTATAATTTTTTAAACTTTTTTTTATTTTTACTTTTACTATTTTTCAGACTCCCTAGGGTACTCTAACCCTAGGTAGTCTGATTCATCCTATCATATACTGCCATACTACTGTATGGCAGTATATGTGGATTTTACTCTCCATGCAATTAGCACATTGTAATGCATGGGTTAAAACGAAGTAGCCTCGGGTATTCGGAACACCCGAGGCTACCATGACGACGGATCGTCGCTCTCCGTGACGTCATCGGGGAGCGGCGATCCGCGACAAGATGGCGGTGCCATCTCTTTGAAGCCGCCGGCTGGACCCGCAATATGCGGCAAAGATTTACCGGCTATGGAGAGGACTCGGCCTGCGAGCCCTCTCCATGCATCGGGAACCGGCGCGCGCCATACTAGAACGGCGCGCGTCGGGAAGGGGTTAATCCCTTCATGCTCTGCGCTGTACATGTACGGCACAGAGGTGTTGAGGTGGGGTTTGCTGCATATTAAAACTATGCAGCCTTTTGCCAGACCAAAGGCTGCATGCCATCTGCAGATTCTTTACAATTAGTCAGTGGCTCATTGTAATGAATTGCAGTATTTGGTAGAAAATATCCGTACCCTAGAGGGTAAAAAAAAAAAAAAAGTAATAAACTTCATAACGGAAAATAGCGCCCAAATTCTGAAACGCTACTTTTACACCATTTTACGTCGCATAAAAAAATCTCATCTACACCTTACACAGTATGAAAAATTTGTTCGTTTTTTTTTTTCGTACACATTCTTTTAATTTTTGAAAATGTATTAAAACACAATAAAACCTATATAAATTTGGTATCACCGCGATCGTACCGAACCAAAGAATAAAGTAGATTCATCATTTAGAGCGCTCAGTGAACTTAAAATGACCCCACAAGGAAGTGGTCAGGGTTTGTTTTTGCCAATTTCGCCACATTTGGAATTTTTATTTTTTTTCTAGCTTCCCTGTACAGGGTATACAATAATAATGTCACTGAGAAGTAAAATTTGTTACACAGAAAATAAGCATACACAGAAAAAGTTAGATTTTTGAAGGTGTAGCAGAACAAATGAACAAAATAACACTTCGTCCTTATGGGGTTAAGAGGTTCCTCTGTACTTTACTTATTTCCTGTAGTAATGGCTCCTGCTGGAAATTGTTATATAAAAGACACCAGTCCACAACCTCAAACAGTCGCACCCCAAACTCCACTATGGTGAAGACCAAAGAGCTGTTAAAGGACACCAGAAAAAAAAAAAATTGGAGACCTGCACTAGGCTAGGAAGACTGAATCTGCAATAGGGAAGCAGCTTTTTGTGAAGAATTCAGCTGTGGGAGCAATAATTAGAAAATGGAAGACATACAAAAACCGCTGATAATCACCCTCGACCAGGAGCTCCACGCAAGATCTCATGGAGTCAAAATGATTATAAGAACTGTGAGCAGATATCACAGAACCGCATGGGGCAATCTAGTGAATGACCTGCAGAAAGCTGGGACCAACGTAACAAAGACTACAGACATTAACACACTGGCACTGTGAGATCTGAGTCCCTGGTGGTCGTGTTTGGAGGTGAGTGAATGCTGAGTCGCATCCAAAGACTTCATATCTACTGTGAAGCATGGGGGTGGCAACATGACGAGGGGCTATTTTCTTTCAAAGGGTCCAGGACGACTGATCCGTGTACATGAAAGAATGAATGGGGCCGTGTATCGTCAGATTTTGAGTGCAAACCTCCTTCCATCATTTCAAGGTCTTGGAGTAACCTAGCCAGCCTCCAGATCTCAAACCCATAGAACCACTGCCACCAGAAAGAGCAGTGCCAGTGCCTACCTGCTATAGTTAAATGTTTGCAGGCCATAGCAAGTGCGCAGGGCTGTCTGGCACTACGCTGTGGTCATGCCCTCTTGACATGGAGGTGGTGTGGAGGGGAGACTCTCAATTACTGCCATTCACAAGTAATTGTACGCCAAAATTGTCCTGATAAATGTCCCCCAACTTCTTTAAACAATGCCACACACTGCCAACCAAGCAAACAGGGCTGAACATGGCACTACACCTGGCAACAGGTTATATGTTGTCCTGGGCTGACTGCACACAAACGTGCAACCTGTGGAAACAAACCCATATGTTGGTCTGAACCCACAGACGGCACACCTCGCACAGGATGGGAATGCTTGCATTATAAAGTCATATGATGCCAGCCATACTTCAATACCGGTCATGTTAACCGTCACTGAAGTTCTACTAGTATACAGGGAGTCCATGCATCATATTTCTGCATGATGCAAGGACTTCTGTCCTGTGCAGTTCGTGGAATCAGGAAAACATATGGGACAGTTTTCATGGCCTGCACATGTTTGTATGCTAAGGCTACATTCACATGAATGTAGCCAGACGGGCATACGTTTTGTCACCATGGAGAGGAGGAGGGGTGACAGGGAAAGGACATGTCCTATCTTTTCCCCGTGTACGGAGCCGGCCGGGAGGGGACGTATATACGGTCTACTACGGTCGTGTGAATATAGCGTGCCACTGTACAACTCCTTATGCTACAGTCAGTAGATGCTTTTTCTTGACCTGTACATTGTGTAGTATGCAACCTTTCTAAATGATAAATGAGCTCAGAATACACATAAGGGGGGGAATTTATCATTGCCCAATGCTCGTGTGTTTTCATACGATACAGGCGATGGGCCATTTGATCTATCCGTCAGGCGGCTGCATCGGGAGAAACAATGCCATTTGGTGATTCTACGCTATGCACTGATAAATGTCCCGCAAGGAGTTTTTCAAGTAAATGGCAGTTCCATGGTTCTTTTATGATATTTTGGTTTGCTGTTTAGATCTACATACAGGGCCGGATTAAAGGAGGGGCTCCTGGGGCTCTAGCCCCAGGGCCCCCACCACTTTGCCTTTTGAGGGGCCCCCACCAGTTTCCGACAGTCAGCGAGGCACTACCTCTTATGTCAGTGACCCGTGTCCCAGGGGTGTGTGTACTGAGGAGCGATCCCCCACCCTCGGCCAGTTTAAAAATCAAACTCCCATCTCCCTCCTCCTCTCTCAGTACGTCATAGCAACCAGCCCGTCCCTTAACATCTTGCCGATCGATGCAGATAATTCTTGCGCTCTCCGCTTTGATCTGCGCATGTGCCACACTAAGTGAGCAGCAAGCTCTGCCTGTACTGTGCATGTCCTTCCGCGGTTGGTGAGACGTGGAGTAAAGGGGGGGGGGGGGACTGGCTGCTATAATGTATAGAAGGGGAGGAGAGAGGAGTTTTGGGGGGTTTATTGAACAGGTGGTGACAGGTTCTCCAATTCTGTAGATAACAGAACTATAAGCCTTATGTGATCTCAAAGATGATATCCTTATCTTTAATTACACCAAAAGCATGCTTCTAGGTTCCACAGAACAGAAGTCTGAAGTGACCTGCAGCCTCTAAACTTGACTCATCTCAAGTAAAATATGACCCTTCTCTGCTAATTTTCACATGACTTTTGAGGAGATTTTTAAACAAGGCAAGATTTCACATAAAAGAGAATTCTAGAAAGGAAATGTCATACTCAACCAGAAGCGGCTAATAGTTTAATGGGGTCAAATCTGGTGAATGGTTCTCCTTACAGTACACGGGTGGTTTCACATTGGCGGGTTTTTTTTTACACATCAGTGACTTTTCACTGAACAAATTTTGGCTCATGGAACACATACAGATTGGTTTTTTCTCTTCCAGGCTTTAGTGATTTTTTTTTACTGATGCCTTAGTGAACTAGTTTTTTCAATTAGCTTTTTCACAATTCAGTTTTTTTAAGTGAACAGTTTAGAATCTGTTCTTTTTGAGTTCACTAACAACAAGTGATCAGTAAAAAAAAACTGATGTAAAAAGTGTGAAAAAGCATTGAAAATAATGGTAAAGATCACTGAAGTCTGGAAGATAAAACCAATCTGTATGCATAAGGCAAAATGGGTCCCCATTCATACGATCATCTTGGGGACATATATCCAGCTTCAGATTTGCGGCCCGATATACGTTCTCAAATCACCATAGACGACTATGGCGATTTGACGGCGGTACAGCGCCACTGTACAAGGGGAAAAGATAGAACATGCCCTATCTTTCCCGTGTGTACAGCAGTGCGGTGCTGTTTCCTATGGAGAGGGGTGAGCAGCGCTCCTCTTATCCAGTGTGACGCCATAGCTGGGAATTGAGAATGCAAGCTAAGCGAGTGCACTTTGCGTATACATTGGGAAAGCTCCTGATGTATATGCGGAGAGTTTACATTGACATCTACTGGCAGATGGAAACATAGTTTTTGCCTCTGTCTGACCAGTATACATTGAAACCAGCAAAAAAGGCAGGATGAAAAGATGTACATCTTCTGTTCCCCACTGACTTCCATGTAATGAGGGTTACCTTCTGTTACACAGGTCGCTGCCCTATTTTCTCTGCTGTTCGAGAACGGAAGGAGGAACAGAACCTGCTGAATGCAGTTGTGAGCTTAAAGGAAATTGTTGTTGTCCCCTAAAGGAAATCAACCTTTCAAAAGGAAGTCTCTAAAACGTAAAAAAAAAACTATTAATACTCACCTCCGCTCCTCTTCACCTTGATTTGATCGCTGATTTGGACACGCTGGGATCACCTAGAAAACAAAGTTATAATTAGCAGCACACAGTGCCGGGCATCTTGTCCCTGCACTCCAGGCTGCTGATTATGCATGCCCTATCCACCTCCCTCTCCTGTGAATTCACCTTGCTCTCCCAAGCTCCCAGCATAGGAGAGGGAGTTGGCGAGGGCGTGCATAATTAGCAGCCCGGAGTGTCAGGCATCTCGTCCCCATGCTGCTAATTATAACTTTCTTTTGTAGGTGATCCCAGTGTGTCAAGACTAGCAATGGGAAGAGGAGCGGAGGTGAGTATTAATAGTTTTTAATGTTTTCGAGGTGGCTTTAATAGAAGTGTCATCCACATTTATTCACAAAACTTCTGCAGCAGAATCTGCACCACCAGTTATTGAATTTGCAGATCTCACATTTCACAAACAACAATATTTTGATAGTCATTGTTTTAGTAAACAAACCCCAATTATTCTTAGAGAAAGCACCGGGTCTTCAGATCCCTGAGGTCACTTGAGACGGGGAAAGGAAAGAGACAGACTCTGATGCCGTCCATGATCCGGGGGAGCCGAGCACTGCGGCAGGTGACAGCGGGCGGATCGGGCCGTGCACTCTAGGTGACCCCGGCTCCTCCCCCTCTACTCGGACGTGTGGGGTTGTGCAGCTGCCGCGGCCGGGAGTCACCGCACAGAGAGGGCGCAACGTCATCTGCTCTCCGGGAGAACATGTAAGCGGGCTGGGGTGAGGGGAGAAGCCGCGATGGCATGTGCACACGGTGCGTTACCTGTAATAGACATGCCCGCACTGACGGGAAGCGCCAGCTTAAGGGTCCGCTTTAGTGCTTTATAGTTGTAACATTTTACCGCCCTGATATCTCTGCAGAAAACCTGCTAGTGTGAATACTTTGTATCCGCTTGCATGGAATATCCCTGCAGATTGGTAACTTTCAGTATTACCTGATGTTTCCAGTGGTCTGAGGAGACAAGATGGCTCTGCTATAGCATTCAGTCTCCTGTAATCTGCTGCTTTCATCACCAGTATATAAAATAATGTTCTGTGAATTCCATGGAGATTTTCCAGTGCTTCTATGCCAGTCTTGTAGCCTATAAGCACTAAAATAATAGTATTCTTATGGTCTGCGCGACTACACCAACGCATGGCCGCCAACCGAGTAGGGCAGCAATGGGGCCCAGCGCCTGCGCACTTTTATAAAACCTTCATCCGCTCACCTCTGAATGTTTGGTGATTTTTACTCAAAACTATGCATGATCGGATGACCGTCGTATGATAAATCTCCCCCATAGACTACAATTACAGTCTATATCTAAAGTATATGAGTGCTTTATGATGGATCCATGGTCTGTGAAAAATAATTGGGCAATCATTGAAGTCACTGGGGCACATGAATCATAGTTTTTTGGGTGCCACTTTTCCAAGTTTCCTGAAGTTGGCCTACTTAATCATTGCAATGCATCTTCAGTTTTTCCCCTTGTGATACATGTGATGTGTTGCCTGTTTAGTCTCACTTTTGCAACTTTTGGTTACATGTGCATCTTTTTAGTTCCAAATAGTAGCCCCCAAAAGTAAGCCTGGGTCTAGCATGCTCTGTTTTGGGACTTATTAGGCGCAAGAATGGGACAATTTTAGATCCCAAAAGTCTCACAAGTTGAACAAACATCTAGGCTACAAAGATAAATATAGCACACTGCACTAAATCCTTGAGGCAGATAACTTTGGTACACTGCTTGATTCTGCACCTAAAAAGTTGCAAACTGCGAAAAACTGCACAAAAAGTTGCAAAAGAGAGCAATGATACATGTCCCCAAATGGATACTATCATGATGAATCTGTAAAATACAGACGTGTGAAGCCATAGTCCGCAGATCCCTGAAGATCTTGGGAAAAGATCCCAAGAAAATCCGGTGACAGGTTCTGTGCCTGGCTCTGGCTCTTTCCCTCTTACTTTAGTTATGCACTGCTTCTGAGAATAATGTAATCACTGTGTTGTGCCTGACAGGCAAAAGTAATCAATCGCTGCACCATCCCCCATTTGCTGTGCATGAGTGATCCAGCTCAGGTCGATTTGTCCTGTCAGGACTGTGCAGACAGCTCTGTGTAACATGTAAGCTGAAGGCAATCCAGCTTTCCCAAGATCCTAAAACCACTCAACTCAGGGATTAAACAAGATATGCTTGTGCATCAGTATAACTACAGCATTCTCAACCCTAAGTCAGAAGTTTCAGGGTCATGTCTAGAGGCAACTGAAATGGTGTACACCAGGAGTGATAGAGACAGGTTGGAGACAGGTTATATCTGTGAAATGCAGTATTTTTGTTAATAACAGTGAATTAGAGAATGTGTTATTGTGTTATCTACAGGCTCTACTCACTAGATTTTTAATAACTCTTTGTGTGCAGTGGTATTCTCAAACCTTTTAAGAGATAAAATCAAGTATCTTTATTATTATATCACTTTTTCTGACCAATGGCACTTAGTGAGGCCGCTCTAAGGCCTTTTTTTTTTTTTATAATATTTGCCTAAGTCAGTTGAGGACCCAGTCACTCTCCACAAATTTTGGTTTATTGTGTTATCCTGAGTACATTTAAGAAACTTGTCACCGTGGGTGAAAAGTAAAAGCCCCGATGAAGGTGTGAACTGAGCATCACATTTCAGAATTCTGAGAGATATCGAAATCATGCTCATGCTCCACGTGTGAATGCACCCTCGGGTCTGTACCACCATGTATTTAGTCCTGAAGTGGTTCATGTGGCCATTATGTTATAGAGCCTGGGCCCACTGGTGGTCCCTTTGGTACAGTGGGACAGTACAGTTCTATTGCTGTTACAGAAGGCTCACAAGTTGTAGATTTTATGGGCAACACATCTATTCACCGCCTGTTGTCATAATGTCTTTGAGTCCGAGCCATAACATCCACAGCCATAAGACATAATCCTCTATTGTGTTGCATGACATTTATACTGAAATTGTGTAGAGAATTAGTGTCTTATCCCAGATAGATGCCATGGCACTCGACCCAACCATGAAGGACTCTTGATGTCCATTGCGTTCGCCCCTCTACAACCCTTCTAATCTTGATCAGTTGAGTTCTCTTAAATTAGAATCCAAATGCAAGCAGTCACCCCCTTAAAGAAAAACTACAATCTTTGGTTTACAATGCAAAAAAAAAAAACCCAAAACATATCTTGAGAAAAATGCTGTAGCTACACTGATGCAGAAACATAAGTTATAAACATTTATAACATTTAGGAAATTGGGAAAGCTGTGTGCTGTACATAAAAGAGCTGCCTGAACTGTCCAGACAGGACTAATAAACCTGAGCTGGATGACTTATAAACAGCAGCTGGGGGATGGTGCAGCGATTGATTACTACTGCCTGTCAGGGACAACACAGTGATGACGTATTCTTGGCTTTTGCTGGGCAGGACAAGGCTGAATCAGTGTGAAATTAGGGTGAAGAGAGCGCCAGGCAGCCACAGGAGCGTCTTAACCTTATTATCATAATGTTATAATAGTTTTTTCAACAGAACCACTCAGTTTAGGGATTAAACAAGATATGTTTCTGCATCAGTGTTGCTACAGCATTCTTAAGGTATGTTTGGTTCATAATGCATAAAAGCAAATGGTAGATTTCCTTTAATAATGCCCAACTTACAGACAACCCCTAGTTACAGACAGACCCCTCTGCCTACTGTGACCTCTGGTGAAGCTCCTGGATGCTTTACTTTAGTCCTAGGCTGCAATGATCAGCTGTAATGTGTCTGCAATGAAACTTTATTGATGATCCTTGTTCCCATGACAGCACAAAATGTGAAAAATCCAATTGTCACTGGTCCAAAGAAAAATTTTGTCTGGAGTTATAAATTCTATCCCAATATACATACAAATTCAACCTAAAGGGGTTTTCCCACCAAGCAAGTTAGTCCCTATCCACATCCTAATTTGCTGATTGGTGGGAGTCTCAGTGATGAGACCCCCACAGGGGTTGGATGGGGTCCAGGGTACCTCCGTCGGATCCCTCATTGTTCACCAAGAGTATTGGATTAGACGGCCAGTCGTAGCCATTCTGCTCCATTCATCTCTGTGGAGCTGATGGAGATTGCCGAGTGTGGCCATCTGTTTCACACATTTCCGGGAGCATAAAGGGGTCCAACAGAGGGACCTGGTACCTTGTTCTCGTGATCTGTGGTAGTGTCATCACTGAGACCCCCACCAAGCAGCAAGATAGGCCCTATCTTGTGGATAGGGCTTAACTTGTTCGGTGGGAAAACCCCTTTAATAACAAACCTAAAGAATCTATCTTGTACATAACCTGGGGAACGCCTGTACTGTAAAAGTTTGTCATTGTTGCAGTCTTATTTATTGAGTTCTCTACATCTTCATATTACAGGCTTCTGAAGTGGGGGTTTTCTGCAGCGTGTCTCGCTGCTTTTATGGGAATATATTTGCTACCTTCACCAATTGACCCAGAGCCCCTCACGTAAGTAGTCCACAAACAAACAAAACACACACACAAACTTACTATTTACTTGGCTCTAATTTGTATGTTTTTAGCCAATTTTTAGGTCTAATTTGAGGCACAACATATCAATAGCTGCACATTGGTGCCTCTGATTCTCTCACTGAAAAATGTATAATAATAATACATTTCTTTTTTTAATCTATTCAGTTTTGAAAAGCCGCCATCTTTAGTGGGACCATTGGCGGTAAACAGAAAGCTGCATCATGGCAAAAGACAGTTTTATGGAGAGCTGAAAGGCCCAGAGTCCTTTACCAGTGATCATGAAGGTGAAGATAATGGAGGTGTTAGTCTAAATGTTTCATTGTCTCTTATTAGTTGTTCCAAAGGAATTTGTCTTGACCATGCAAAGCTGTAGGCCATGTTTTTGGCTGCAGTCTTGGAGATCTGTGTATTCATACACAGCCCTACTAGAAGCCCATATACAGCCCTACTAGAAGTTCTGAAGGTGGATACTTTTTCCTAATTTTTTTTTTGCTACAGCCTCTGAGGGGTTTTCTAGGTAGTCCGGAAGATCCCTTTAAACCTTTGCCATCCTTTTGTATTTATAAAGAATTTGTAGGGATATATGAGAGAATTTCCTACCATTTGTCAGAGTAAGATTCAGTTTTGCTTCTCACCATGCCTAGCCCCTCTCATTTTTAAAGGGAATCCATCATACATTTTGACTATAATAAACTACAAACCGTGCTAAGTATTGGCTCTGGAGATCTCTGTAATCATTAATTTGTGTGTGTGGAAGTAGCAGAAGAACTATGAAAGTGCACTTCTAGGTTGCATTCACATGTGACGTTTACATTGCATTTTCAAACACAATACAACAGCTGTGGAGAAGAAATTTGACTAATTGCATTGTATTCATATTTGAGTTTTGTAAAAACAATGTTAATTGAATGTTAACTATGTGTAGACACATTGGGGGTCATTTACTAAGGGCCCGATTTGCGTTTTCCGGACGTGTTACCCGAATATTTCTGATTTGCGCCGATTTCCCCTGAATTGCCCCGGGATTTTGGCGCACGCGATCGGATTTTGGCGCATCGGCGCTGGCATGCATGTGACAGAAATCGGGGGGCCTTGGCCGTATGAAAACCCGACGGATTCGGAAAAACCACCGCATTTAAAAAAAAAAAAAAAAAGTGTTGCGGAGTTTGCACTTACCTTCACTAGGAATAGGCCGGTGAACTTGAGTGTGTTCCGTTGCTCTTCAGCGCAGCAGTGCCACCTGGTAGACGGCGGAGGAACTGCCTTAATGAATCCCGGCGGGACTCGAATCAACCGCAGAGAACGCGCCGCTGGATTGCGAATGGACCGGATAAGTAAATCTGCCCCATTGTATTTTGTAAACATAAATGTTATTGCAATGTAACAAGGCAAATCTCATCTCCACAGCTGTTCTATTGCGTTTCAAAACGTAATGTGAATGCAGCCTGAATTCAGGTTTCCAGCAACTGCTCTGGGTGGGCCTTTTAGCCTAAAGAGCTTTCTGTCTGAAGAGTCTGAGTGACTGCCCTAAGTATCCAATCAAAATCCTGAAAGAGCGTCTAAATGTAGCAGGGGATGAGCTGTGGCGCAGCACAGTGCATAAAGCATTAGAACTTCACTAGTCCAGTCACTGCTAACAACGGGTGTGGTCCAAAGGGTGTGGTCACACAGATCTCCAGGGCCAATGCCTAACTGTGTCTGAAGCTTTGTATGGCCAAAACTACTGACAGATTCCCTCTGCCATCAGGTATAGTCATGGTAGATGCCTATAACTCGCCATCTTCTGCACTTTCTAAAACACTTTCTATTACTTGATAGGGAGTTGTCTATGATGAAATATAAACTTATATTCTATATGCTAATGAGCTGAAACCTCAGTGCCTCCTAGCTCCGATAGCTGATAATTTATTCACGCCCTGTATATTTTAATTGTAGCCATGTCCACCCTGATATCATTCAGACTGCTGGCAGTCTTAAGTCTTGCAGCCGCACTCCGGCTCTCATGGAAACTGTCCGCGTGTGTGCGTGAGACTTGCAGACTGCTGGGTGATGTCCCCTGTAGTCTGAATGATATCGGGGTGGACTCAACTGCAATTAATTGATTCACACCCTGTATATTTTAACGTCCATCGGAGCATATAGAATATAAGTTTATATTTAAACATAGACAACTCTCTATCAAGTAATAAAAAATGTTTTAGAAAGTGCAGAAGATGGCGACTGGTATTTTTCTGGCATTATTAGTATCATACAGCAGATAACCTGTGGCCAGAGCTAGGCCATACCCCACCACCAAAACCCAGAATGTAAAAGCTGCAACTTAGAAATTATTTTTTAATGCATGGCATAAAATTAAAGGCATTTTCCCACCAAACAAGTAAGACCCTATTCACAGAATTGTGAGGTGTATGATGTGTGTAGGAGAAGAGAACATGTCGCTGATGACTGTGTCTCACACATGTGTACAGGAGAACATGTCAGCAGATAAAGCACAGGCACTAGCAATGCTTTACTATACATTACACACAGACATGAGCAGGAGAGGAGTAACTCAGGGGTGACATCACTTTCTCTTCATGTACCTATTTACATAATAAAGAAATAATAAAATAATAAAGAAAAGATGATTTTACAATGATCAAAGTATGAATTGACTAGATAAAGGCTGTTATGGGATCCTTGTGAGCTGCTCCAACAGTTAGTGGTGACAGAAATAGTGACAAAGACTTGATGACAGGTGTCCTTTTAAGGTGTTAAGTACATCCTATATTACTACAGGAGCCTAGAACCATATGTGTTTTTTGATTTCTCTAAAATACGAAAGTGCACATAGTCTTTAAACTTAAAAGACCAATGCTCAGCCTACACAATGGAATTGTTACTATAATTCACTACCCATAGCTGTTGTGATCTCATGTTACCCTTTATCTATGGCGATAAAATGTATAGGAAACCTTTATACTGGCACGGTGGATGGAAAGCTGTGGATGATTCATGGAGAACAGCTCAAATTTATAACTCAGATGGGGAAGAATATTTCCCAATGTGGTGAGTCCATACAACAACTTTTATAACCTTGTGTTGCTGCTGATGGTGCAGGAAAACTGACAAAATAGGATTTTGTGAAAACATATTGTGGTAGTTTTGCTGATAATAAATTGTATGCAGTGAACATTTAGACTAAACTGTTTTAAAATGTGGTTCACAAATGTGGATTTTACACAGATTTTTGACAATTTATTTCCACTGTCTAGCATGCCCTATATTGTAGCAGAGTCATCTTGGAATATGTGAGTTGCAGACTATGGTCTTCTATTGAAGTCCCATTGGGAGGTGGTTTTGGTACTGATTTTTCTCCTCCTATTTGTAGGCTTCATTTAAACAGATTTTTTTTGGCCATTATTTGATGGAGAAGGTACAGAAACTCTGAAAATGTCAGCTAGTAGATGTGGTCTACCTTGGTGCCTGTTTTGTTATGGGCCAAAATCTCTAAGAATGTTTTGTGTGTTTTCTTTTTTCTTTATCCACACCATTGAAAGCCATAACTCCTACTTTATCTATTATCATAGCCATCAGGGCCTTGCAGTTGGAAAGCCAAACCTCTGACTCCACAATAACCCGAACTCCAACTCCCACATACATGGGACGTGTTTAAAGGGAACCTGTCACCAGGGACCTTATTTTCACTAAAGGATTGCAAAGCTGTCTTTCAGCTCTTTCTGTGCATTTGCATTACAATATAATTTTGTGATTTAACTTTCCTTGCAATCTGACAGAATCATGTTTTAAGTCCCCAGGGTTTGTTTTGGTTTGGCTGCATTAAAAAAAAAAAAAAAAAGCACCTTATCTGTGCTGCTCACTCACTCCTCAGCTCTCAGCCCCCACATTTGTGCACCTGTACAGCTCCTCCCTCCCGCTCTTTCACTCACACAAGGAGAAAGCTCATAGCTGGTGAGCTGACATAAGTGGGGGAGCACAAAGATGGGGGCTTATAGCTGAGGAATGAGCAGCCCAGACAAGTCACATGTTTTTTTTTAAAGGCATCCAAACCAAAACAAACCTGAGATTTAGAGCAGTATTCTGCCAAGGTGCAAGGTAAAATAAAACACACAATTATATTGTAACGCAAATGCACAGAAAAGGCAGAAATACATATTTGCAATCCAGCTGTAATGGGCTTCTGTAACCTGTCTTTGGTGAAAATGAGGAGACCGGTTCCCTTTAAGTGATACTTTTACAGTAATTATAAGGCTTGTTATCACCATTTGATACAGTAACCAAGCCATTTATGTAGAACATAAAATCTATTGGAATACAACCTTAGTGTTTTGCATAGTTCCAATTTATTAAAGCTATAGTTCTATGTGGAAAAAATGTTTTCAACAAAAATGTATTGCATCGTATTTGTTTAGTGGGTCTTTGAATTTGTTCTAAGGAATAGTATTGCCTCCATCAGATCCTCCTTCATATATGACCTCAAGTTTAACCTTATTATTTAAGGCTAGAGAACAACTTCTCTAGACCGACTTGGGTTGGTGGCAATCCAGTAACCACATGGGAAACATCCCTAACAATTTCAGGATATTAAGGAATTGCCTCATGGACAGTCAGTATGTATAGTGTATAGAATCCATCAGATTCTACAAACATTAACATGAGGAAAAGCAAACTAAAGCAGAAAGCTTTATACATATAGAACATACACTGGGCAATCTTGCCCTAATCCAGTTTTTTTTATCACTCTAGCAGTTCTAAGTTCTATAAGTGCAGACATTCCTTTACCTCTTATGTGTAGGGAGAATGCATCCACATTCATCTCAACTAAAAGCCTACATCCTTAGATCAGGAATAGAACAGACATTTCTAGGACATTCCATAATATCCCTACATTTTGATTAAACGAATATTCAGCACATGCTGCAGTGAACTAATTGTAACAATTTATGATATATTTTTGGAGTCCGAGTCGGTTCATTTTATTCCGACTCCACAACCCTGATCAGGGCCATATCACCGCTTGCTGTTGGTAAACTAAGTTGAAATTTTTAATGCCACTATTTAGAGGTTCATAGAATTTATTGATGAACCTTAGATAACTTCTGGTAGGGTCTAATAAGCCTGGGGACCTTCATTAGTTCCCTCGTTGTTTTTCCATGCAGATGGCACTCAAAAATTGCATTAGATGTTGCAGTAGCTGCCACCGCAACATCTAAATTGTTATCTGCCGTTTTGGCACTGCTACCCCGCACCCTGCATGCCGCTGCTAGCATAGTATTAGCAGGGGGTAGGGACCCAGGGAGATGAGAATTGTGATCATGGAGTAAGGCATGTAAGCTAGTTTTTGGCAAGTCTTTAACCCCTTGCACCGATCGCGGCTATTAACCCTTTCAACACCGCCGGCAAAGTCATCGGGGGGCGGCGATCGGTTACCGTGGTAGCCTCGGGTCTTCTTTTGACACGAGGCTATATGGCTTATGCAGGTTCGTTACAATGAGCCAGTGGCTCATTGTAATGTATGACCTGCAAAAATGCCATATATTGCCATACATTGAAATGTAGTATTGCAGTATATGGTAGGAGCGATCTGACCATCTAGGGTTAATGTACCCTAGATGGTCTAAAAAATAGTGAAAAAAAAAAAGAAAAAAAAAGTTTAAAAAATAAAAAAAAAATTAATAAAATATTAAAAGTTCAAATCACCCCCCTTTCCCTAGAACGGATATAAAACATAATATACAGTAAAAATCACAAACATATTAGGTATCGCCGCGTCCCAAAAAGCCCGATCTATCAAAATAAAAAAAACGGTTACGGGCGGCGGTGACCTCCGAGGCGAGAAATGGCGCCCAAATGTCCAAAATGCGACTTTTACACCTTTTTACATAACATAAAAAATGATCAAAATGTCGCACAGACCTCAAAATGGTAGCAATGAAAACGTCGCCTCATTTCACAAAAAATGACCCCTCACACATCTCCAACGTGCGCCAAAGTATGAAAAAGTTATTAGCGTCAGAAGATGGCAAAATTTTTTTCTTTTTTTGTACACATTCGTTTAATTTTTGAAAATGTATTAAAACACAATAAAACCTATATAAATTTGGTATCACCGCGATCGCACCGAACCAAAGAATAAAGTAGGTGTGTTATTTGGAGCGAAGAGTGAAAGTCGTAAAAACTGAGCCCACAAGAACGTGACGCACGTGCGTTTTTTTTTTCAATTTTTCCACAATTGGAATATTTTTTCAGCTTCGCAGTACACAGCATGTTAAAATAAATAACATCACGGGAAAGTAAAATTTGTTACGCACAAAATAAGCCCTCACACAAGTCTGTACACGTAAAAATGAAAAAGTTATGGATTTTTGAAGTTGGAGAGCGAGAAATGAGTATGTATTCTCATGTGTACATCCATGACAGAGCTCTGTGTTGAATAGAGGTGTAATAGGGTCCCCATGCAAACGTGTTGTGATAAATATTTGGGCATGCTCCTTACTGCAGCAGAAATTTACCAACACTATACAGAACATGCAGCTCTACAAAAGGGTCATTTCACATTCTATTTAGGTTTTCTGCATACAGGGGCATACACATGGGAAATTTGGCATTAAGTGATTTATATTTAATATAATGTATCTGGAGTCTTATAAAGAACAATATGTATATATGGGAATGTTTATTACTCTTATTTTTTTCCTGTTTGAAGGCACCCCTGAATATGAACCAGTGTGTGGTCGCCCACATGGTGTTCGAATGGACAGTTATGGATATCTAATTGTGGCAGATTCCTACTACGGATTATACAGGGTGCATCCACAAACTGGAGAGAAACATCTCCTGATCTCAAATGAAGAAGGTGATTAGCATAATACTAGGAAAAATAATTTTTGAGCCTTTATCTTACTTTTTAGTTACAGATATTATGAGCATTTTATCCTTGACTCTATTTTATTGTTTTATAGGAGTCGATGGACTTCCTTTTAGGTTTCTAAATGGACTTGAGTTGTCAAGCAATGGCACTATATATTTCACAGATTCAAGTAACAAATGGGGCAGACAACATCATAGATATGAGGTAATCTCTACTTTCATTTCCATATTATGTAGCATTCTCCAAACTGCCATCATGAATGTCACATCTTAAAGAGGACCTGTCACCCCCAAAAAGACCCCCATCCAAACATGCCAGCCCATAATCCTCTCCCCAGCCCTTTTCTATAAATGCTAAATTCATTTTAATGTATGTTGGGAAAGTTGTAATAAATGTTCCTAAAAGATCTGACCTCTTCCAAGTAAGAGGTCAGATCCATGTATCTCCTGCGCTGGCAGTCGAGTATATTCATCAGGGGGGCGGCACTCCTCTGTATGCGCTGGCCGACACTCCCCCAACACTTGTCCACCACGCCCCTCTGTTTCACGTCTCGCACTTCTCGTGGGGGGTTGGGGAGGGGGGTCAGAGAAGGCAATGGCATCGCATATATTGCGCAATCACTGCTGGTTTTCCGCGATGCAGCCGCTCCAAACTGATAGATATTCGGATGCGCAGTAAATCCCCCATAGGTGCTGTCCACAAGCACGGCGTGGCTGCATCCGCTATCAGTTTGGCGCGGCCACATCTTCTCTGACCCCCCCACTAAGAGTGTGCAAGAAGTGAAACAAAGGGGCGTGGTGTCTAGTGTTGGCCAGACCATACAGAGGAGTGGCGGCCCCCTCATGAATATACCGGACTGCCTGCGCAGGAGATTCGTGGATCCGACCTCTTATTTGGTAAGAGGTCAGATCTTTTAGGAACATTTATTATAACTTTCCCAACATACATTGAGCATATATAGAAAGGGGCTGGGGAGAGGATTATGGGAGGCTGTTTGGATGGCAGTCTTTTTTGGGGGTGACAGGTCCTCTTTAAAGAAGACCTGCCACCAGAAATTTGCCCTTCACACCAGTAATACCTGCTGTTAAAGGGTTAGAAGTCCGCCCCACTGAGGCAGTATACATTAAAGGGTTTTGCTCATGAAAGAATGTTCTCAAATTTCAATCCTCTAGTGATGTTTACACAACAAAGATCAGTTGTAACCCTTTAATTTACAATTTACAAGTTTTATTGCTGTTTTTTGTTCACTCTGTCATACTCATTGTAAAATTTCAGAGTGTGGGTGGGAACTCTTTAATAAAACACTTAATGATTCCTCTGTGCTATGAGATGTTGTGTGCTGATAATGTGCTTATATTATCATGGTACTGGGTTTATCTACACTTTCATTTAGCTTCTGAACAGTCTACTAATATATGACAAATAGATAATGAGAGACGGGACAGATCAGAGACAGGAGATGGAAATAACACACAATGACAAACTCCAGCTCTTCTATCTCGCCTATAACAAACACAGTTATCTCTGCTAGGCCTCCCCCTTCCCTAGTATAAAGACCTTATCTTGTCTGTAGCTCCTAGAGTAAACTCTGCACAGTGCTACTTGCCAGCAGGAAGTGCCTGTATCTGTAGTGTGATCATTTTTAACCCCTTGCTTTACCATTTTACTCAGTTTTATTGCTGCTCAGTGATGGTCAGTGTAAAATCCCAGAGTGTAGGTGTGGACTCTCTGAGTAAACACATTATCCCTGTAGGGTTGTGAGATACAGTCTGCTGACAATGTGCTTAGATTAACAGGGTACAGGTTTATAAACACAGATCTGATCTGCCTCTAGCTTGTAGGTCCTCCTCTGGCAGCTGTTGCTTGCCGGCAGGAAGATGGTGTAGCAGTGTGAGCTCGTCCTGGAATGCAAGGGGGAGGGGCCGCTGCAGGGAGTAGAGAGAGAGAGGAGCTCAGCTCTCCACAGTGTCAGGCAAGATGGCTGCCGTCCCTAAAGTCTGATGATACAGGGTCGGAAACTAGGGGCAATCAAAATTGTGTACACCAGGTCTAATAGAGACAGGTATGAATTATATTTGTGAAATACTGTATTTTTGTCACTAGCTGTGATTTAGAGAATGTTTTATTTTGTTATCCTGCGTATATTCAAGAAACTTGTCCCCCTTTACGCTTGGTGCTGCAAAAGCATAGTGGATTGTGAGTAAGGTTTATTTTGCCTGTTCTTGATGACGGGGTTTCCTTTAAGTTGTCCAATTAGAATTTATACAAAATGAGGTTCAGAAAAGATGCAGGTTAAATCATAGTCTTGTTCCAGAGGTAGGGAAAAAGACCAATTGGCCCAGTTTATGTAAAAATCCCTTCCTGGCCCCAGTATAGTCAGAATTACTCGCTGCATCAACATCAATTTAAAAAAATGCCTTGTTCCATAACATATGACATTTTGTCTTTCAAGAAAGACATGAAGCTCCTCTTAAACACATTTAAAGAGTTCTGTACTCACTCTGCTCTTACAGTAAAGAATCACTATCTATGGTGACCGCCTTTCCTCTAGATGTAGAGCAGGGGTGTCAAACAAATTTTCCATGGGTATCACATCAGCCACATGGTTGCTTTAAAAGAGTTGTCTGAGACCCACCGGTCCCTATTCCCAGTGTTATATCATGAAGGACGGGTGGGCGAGGTTGGCCACCTCAGTCGGCCGGAAAGTGAATGCAGCATGGCTCAAGTGCCCCTTTTTGTTCAAACAGATCGGAGAGTTGGCAACGCAGGACACTGTGAGGGACCACGGTGGCTAGTACATGTTTATTTTTTTAAATAACCCTTTTTAAGGGGCAAAATGTCATTTTATTACTGCGTAAATATATCTACTTGAGCTGTTTAATAGTTACATTTATACAGAATTACCATTACAATCAGCCTTTTCCCCTAATCGTCACTGCCCATTAGTAGCCACAAAGCCCCCCCCCCCGTTAGCCCCAGCACTCCCCTTGCAGCCACAGTGCCCTCCAGTAGCGACTGCCCCCCCCAACAGCCACCGTGCCCCCAGTAGCCACTGCATCCCATCAGTTACAGTGCCCCCAGTAGCCAGTGCCCCCATCAAAAAAAGGAGAGTAGGCCACAGCATCCAATATGATGAAAAAGGTTAAACTTTTATTCACACAGGCATAGAAAAAACTGCAACATTTCGATTCACAATGAATCTTTGTCAAGCATACATAGAGTGTGCACATGCACATATATATACACCCATCTCTTAGTGACATAATTTCCTGTTATACAAACTTTTTTTCTTTTTATCACAAATTCATATATTTACTATTATATCAAAAGTGAAACAAATACATTGTGTGTAATACTTTATATCTACAGTGATACTATTACATATAACCACTGTGTTTATATACTGTGGCACCCTAGAGTAAAAGAGGAAAGAAAAAAGCTTTATCAAGTCAATCATATACAGCTGCATCTCCAAATGAAGCTTTTTTCTTTCCTCTTTTCCTGACATATTCAGTGGCTGTCTGCACTTGTATACAATTTTATGCCATGCTGATCACAAAAACTGTGAATGTTCAGTGGTGTATAGATATAGCACAGGGAATTGTGATTAGTTCATGTCATGCAGGTCCTGATAATTCAACACCTATTTGTTTATTGGGTTCGATCTCCCACCAGCTTTCCCCACACAGTTGATTGACAGACATGGTTGGCTCCAGGTTTCAGTAGGCCCCTGGGCGACAGAGCCTCAGTGGGCCCTTTTGCAGTGAATTCACATGGTGGCATTAAAAATTAAGAAACTAAAGCAGTCTCCTGCTCCTGAAAATATTCCCTAGTTTATCATCCCAAACAGCCCCCTCATGGTTATTTTATATAAAGCCCCCTCACCTTAAGGATTTACTAGATGCATCCTCTCCTCACCCCCATGGATTCCTTATGTGGGCCCCCCAAGCAGCTCTGGGCCCGGCCCCTGCCTGGGTATGCCCAGTGCTGGTGCCTGCCCTGTTGACAGGTCGCTCTCATTATAATTGCCCACTTAAAGTGAATAATGGAGCAGCATTCCACAGTGTGTGCCCTTTTGGGCTTAGTTAATAGATTTATTTAGTTTTCTAATTATGATATTTTTCAGGTGTTGGAAACAAATCATAAGGGGCGGTTAATCTGCTATGATCCAGTAAGGAGAGAAGCAAAAACGTTACTGTCTGATCTCTATATGGCTAATGGATTAGCTTTATCCCCAGGGGAGGAGTATATACTAATAGCAGAGACCAGCATCTCCAGAATCTTACGGTAAATTTTCCTTTAACGGTGGTCACGCTGTTACTATCTACTTTATATTATTACAAAGATGACTAAGGGTGGTACTAAATAAGTAAAACCAAGCTGTATGGTATAAATATAATAATATGATAGATTATATAATAAATATAATACATAACAATATTTCAGATATAATACTGGGTAGTGCAGCCTGGATATACAATTTAAAATGACGGGTAATAAAACGGAAGTAATACCACCAAAATTTCTTTATATTGTATATTCAGGCTGCGTTACCCAGTATTATATCTGTATTATTGTTATTTATTAAGTTATATACCATTCAGCTTGGTTTTACTTATTTAGCACCACACTATACACATTTTTGTATAATAAATGTAACTCATCCCCAGTCTGTGTGTGTCCATTTCATTTTGTATGTGTAGACCCCATAGTGGGTTTTAATGGTTTTTATGAAATTGATGATGCCTTATAAAATGTGTTTATTTGATATACGCATCCCACATCCACTGTATATTAAATAAAATTACTAAATTATGTACCCTTAACTCTCTGGTTGTTCGGCCTAATAAATGACTGACATAATTTGTTATCTCTTTGGGGGTTTCCTTCACAGCAGTCATCCCATTTACATCACAGACTGGATTACAATCTCTGGTTAAAATGAAAATTTGGCATCCTATTCATATTTATTAAACATAGATATCTACAGTGAAGATTACTATAAATGTAATAAGAGTTGCATAAAGAAATCTATATTTATCATAACATTGTAGTGTAAATGCGCACAGATCTGTGTAAAAAAACATTTTGAGGACACCTAGGTCTACCCTCCTTCTATAGTCTCTGAAGTTGATTATTAGGGGGGGGGGGGGTTGATCTGAAACTACACTGTGATTTCCTATAAAATTTCTCTTAAAGGAAATCTACCACTAACTTCAATGAAAATCAAACTGAACATACTCACCTATTGTCCTCTTCATCTTGACCCTAGTACTTGTCATCTTCGAGCATGACATATCAGGATCGCCTGAAAAAAAGACTGGAGCGCGGGAAAGCGATATCTAATTATTCACACCTCTTGCATGATGTCACCTCCCTCTCCCAGTATTTTCTGGCAATTCCGACCTGTCAAGCTTGAAGAAGACCAGCAGCAGGATCACAATGAAGAGGACAATAGGTGAGTATGTTCAGTTTAATTTTCATTGCAGTTAATGATAAATTTCCTTTTAAAAAGCAAATGGCATGCTACTTTTACAGTTTTTTCTTATTTTGTTTTGTTTATTTTTGTTCTGCCTGTTTAGCTACTGGTTAGCAGGTAGTAAAGCAGGAATGAAGGAAGTATTTGTGGACAATTTGCCGGGCTACCCGGATAATATCAGGATTTCTACAGTGGGCACTTACAGAGTTGGCATGTCAACCACACGCTTTCCTAGATTCTTCCCTCCGTTCCTGGATGCAATTGCTCCTTATCCTGCTCTTAAGAAGTCTATTGTCAAGGTATGTTTGAGCTTGTGTCTTGTGTTCAACTCTGATGTTGTTCTGTGGTGCATAAATAAAACCATTGACCTTCCCATTCATTGATTTAGAAGAGAGGGGATCCCCTCTCCAGATACAGCACTGATTAATCTGCTAATGTACTATAAATACCACCTCAGAAACAAAATACCTTATATACTCGAGTATAAGCCTAGTTTTTCAGCACAAACTTTGTGCTCAAAAACCCTAACTCGGCTTATACTCGAGTCAACTAAAAACCTAAAGACAAAACTCACCTTTCTGACGTCACCCATAGGTCCTCTTCTGTCTGAGACAGTCTGAGACAGAAGAGGACCTATGGGGGACGTCGGAAAGATGAGTACAGTGTTATTTTTTTTCCTACTACAGGGGTTGGGCAGGCTGTATGCTACTGGGGCTGGCAGACTATATACTGGGAGGCTGTAACCAATGCATTTCCCACCCTCGGCTTATACTCGAGTCAATAGGTTTTCCCATTTTTTGTGTTGAAATTAGGGGTCTCGGCTTATACTCGGGTCGGCTTATACTCAAGTATATACGGTACTCCAAGCAGAGCAGACAATATTTCCTCTGCTCATGGAGAGGAATTATTAAGCCAAATATTATCTAGGTCTGTAAAGAGTTCAAGAGAACCTGACACAAGGGACCCCAACCCATAAACTACACAGAACCATTTATACATGTTCCACTGATGCCTCTATTCATACCCCCCAGAGTAGACAAATAAATTAATCCTCTCCTTACCTGGCTCCTCTTCTGCCCTCTGCATTCCTTGCAGCTTATTCTCTCTTGTTTTTGCCACTCTCCTCTTTGTCCCTCAGTATATTGGTAAATTTCCTAATATTCTGCTCCTCACACTTACATACACATTATAAAAACATGTGGTAAAGTGGCCAATCCTTCAAATGATATAGCAGATTTAAGAAATGCAGAACTATTTCTCTCACCTGCTGACCCACCCTTAGGAATTCTATTTAGCTTAGCAGGTTAGCAGTGTCAGCCTCATTGAGGAGGGCGGGGTAGCTGGACGGTATACTGCAGCTCCCCGCATACATGACTGGTACAGAGGATATCAATAAAAGTCATTTTTAGAAGAATGGGGGCTCTAATTTCACATAGGCATCAGTGGAACATGTTTAAAGACCTCTAAAATATTCTGTGTGGAGGGCGTATCGTAGCCATGGAGGAGAGCGCACGCAGCCTTGTGAAGCTCCTTCTACTACCCATGGCTTTCCCTATGCTCACCAGCCATCCGGCTTCTTACCCATGATGGGTGCAAAAAGAAAGGGGTGCCCTAGGACCCAGCAATACCCTTATCCTGTTCCTCTTTCTGGAGCTCTCCACCCTGAGAGCCTTCCTCACCACCGGCAGACGCAGCACCAAAGCCGCTGGCGACAAGTCACCTCATATGTACCCCCACTCCGGATCACTCGGTGGCCCATAGCAGGGTCATCCGGAAGCTGCCTAGGAAGACAGTGGGCCAACATTCTCCAATGGGAGCCCCATGGGGGAGGCTAGGAGAGTGGACCCTGCAGAGAGGAGCCCTCCACCCCA
The DNA here is from genome assembly GCF_040894005.1 of Engystomops pustulosus. NCBI lineage: Eukaryota > Metazoa > Chordata > Amphibia > Anura > Leptodactylidae > Engystomops > Engystomops pustulosus. The sequence continues at coordinate 88,332,464 of NC_092414.1, read as the reverse complement.
CCATGTACCACTCCACCAGATCATCTCCTGGCAATCAGGGAAACCCCTCATGCAGACTCCTCCCCCATGCCATTTGGAACACACTGTGAGCCTTCTTCACTTACATCAAAAGCCAGCAGACAGCAATATGCATCACCAAGCCCCGGGCCCCTTGTGGGCAGGCGTGGTGTAGGAGCAGCTAACACGGCCCCCTGGAGGCTCCCCTTCCTCTCTTCTTGGCGCTGCGGGGGCACGTGCATCCCATCCACACTCGCCTACTTTGAGGTCAGATGTTGGGGAAGAGTGGCCTGCCACATACAGAGACTGAGCCAAATGTATACCCCTACACCTTTAGGAGATGTCTATGTACAACATGTTTTATTTTCTCGGGAACAGGGAGCCCTCTCACCTACGCACAATTCCCACCAGGGATTACATGGAGAGCTAGAACAATCATCTGCTGCAGAATAGAACGTACTGAGAGAGGAAGTCTAGCAACTTGACACCAGAGTGTCCTCATCAGAATTGCAACAATCTTCCCTCCAAGACCGCCTTGATGCACACGACAAAGCTTTATCTACCCACTATTATCAACTTCAGTTTCTAACAGAACAGCTAGACAATCGGGAAAACGGGGGACGGCGCAAGAACATATTAATACGCAGACATCTTGAATTAATCAAGCCTTCCATGCTACTAGACCAGTGATGGGCAACCTTTTGAGCTTGGTGTGTCAAATTCGCCAAAAAACCGAGCATAACTCGAGTGGGGTGTCACCTTGAGAAAAAAAAACATAATTTTGTGATATTTATAGTTTAAATAACAAATATGTATAATTATTTAACTTCTAGGGTACTTTAACCCCAGGTTGTCTTATTGATCCTACCATGTACTTCCATACTACAGTATAGCAGTATATGGGGATTTTCCACATCATCTATTTATTACAATGTGCAAATCGCACAATGTAATAGATCGTTACAATCAGACACGTGTGGAAATGCTTAGTAACCTGCAAACTTCGTCATGAAAGTTCACAGGTTATAGTGAGTCGCAGGCGCCGCTGTCTGCATCTCCTTCATGAGGAGCAAAATAATCGCAATGTCTGACGATTTGCAAGGCGTTGTGATTATTTCAGGGCTTGTACATCACAAAACTGACACACAAGCCCAGATGTCTTATATCATACAGTCACTGACATTACTCACTGTATGATAGGAGTGGTTGTCCTCCCTCATCCCTGCTGTGGAGATGGTCAGTGTAGATGTGACCTACCACAACAACTCCCCCCAGCAAAATTATCAGGAGCTGCAGAGGAGTTTCTGGAGTTGATGGTAAGGTCCCCTCTCCTGGTGCTCAGCCCCGGGATGATACCTGTGCTGACTGGAGACACAAGGCACAGCTCACACAGGGGGAGAGGCCGGCCCGGTGGAGGAAGAGGAGGAGGAAGTGCTGTGAGCTCAGTGCATGACAATCTCTCAGCCTCCCGGCTACTGCACCTGGCCGTGTAGGAGCCGAGGATGAAACTTAGCTCTCTGGCGGCCGCGTGTCACTGAAAATGGCTAGGCGTGTCAGCACTGACACGCGTGTCATAGGTTAGCCATCACTGTACTAGACACTTTACGTCAAGTGTTTAATTAGTTAGAGATGCCAACCACCCAGGAAAGTCATCTGCAAGGTGCATCAATAGTTAAAACTGTGTTGATTGTTGATCCAGCAAACAGGACACTTGTACCCAAATCGTTATAAGATAAAACTTCATGCTTTATTTCTGGACCTTGGTCATGTTACAATCATCCTACGTAACAGCTTAAGATATACACAATGGAGGAAGAGAATGCGGTACCAGCCGGCCGGGGCCTTCTCTCATCTTGGATGCTGGCATTCGGCTGTCCGGGTGTCAGTCTTCAGGGGGAAGGGTCCTGGAATCAATCTTTCGGTGGCTCCAGTGCTCCCAGCAACATGGCTGACGATGCATCCAACCTGTATCAGGTCCTGGTACCCGTAAGTACGAGCCCTGGGCTGATCCCTCTCCCTCTCACACATACATCTCATATCTGTCCTAATATTGACTGTTATCATGTATGCTTTCTCAGGGAAAAGAACAAAAAGAACCTAAAGAGAAAGAACAGAGAGAGAGAGAGCGAGAAAAACGCACTAAAAAACCCTCTAAAAGATGTGGCTTATGTAGTGCAAAAATGTCTGAGGATTATAGAAAAAGTTTATGCCCAGACTGCTTAACAAAAATTCTAAAGGAGGAAAGATCATCCTTAATGGATGATATAAGAACTGCAATTAAAGAGGAAGTATCGTCCTCTATTGCCGCCCATTTACCTGAACCACCTAGAAAGAAAATTAGGTATGTCCAGTCCTCCTCCTCAGATCAAGATTCGAACATTCCTTCTAGGTGCGTAAGTGAAAGACCAGAGGAAGACCTAGAAGAAGTACATTCTAAAGATCAGGGGCACACAAAATATTTATGTCTGAAGACCTAGATAATTTGCTAAAGGTCCTAAGAAGTACATTAGAGATAGAGGACATTGCAGAACCTACTTCGGTTCAAAATGACCTCTTTGGAGGCCTGAAAGACTTGGTATTAGAGGAATGGAAGGATCCTGAAAGAAAAATTTCAGTTCCTAAAGAATTCTGTAACAGATTACAGTTTGAGGAGAATGCATTATGGGATTCGGTACCTAAAGTGGAAGTTCAGTTCACAAAGGTAGTTAAAAGAACCGACCTCCCGCTTGAAGACGGTGCCCAACTCAAAAACCCTCTCGACCCTAAGGCGGATGCTCTTTTAAAAAGGGCTTGGGAGAGGTCTTCCTTAAATATAAAAACAAATATTGGCTCTACATCTGTCTCCAGGACCCTTTTTTTTCTGGCTTTCAGAGATGGAATCACACCTTATAAATAAAACTTCTAGGGAATCCATCATAAAATATATGCCCCTCCTTAAATCTGCCATGGCTTTTCTTGCTGATGCTTCGGCGGAGGCTTTGAGCTTTTCGGCAAAATAGGTGGCCCTGACCAACTCTGTCCGGAGATCCCTCTGGTTAAAGCAGTAGGGCGATGTTAAATCAAAAACTATGCTCTGTGGCATCCCCTTCCAAGGAGATTTTGTGTTTGGCAGCGAACTAGACTAAATTCTAGAAAAAGCTGCAGATAGGAAGAAAGGATTCCCAATAAATAAACCCCTTCCTGAAAAACCTTCCTTTCCCTTTCGTGCTTCCAGGAAAGAAAAAGCTCCATTCAGGGGCAAAGGCAAAACGGGGAGATGGAGCTATGCGAAAGGGGGGGGGCAGGTCGTGGTTACTTCTCTAACCCTGACCACAAGCAGAAAAAACAATAACTTTCAGGTGGGGGGGAGACTTTCTTACTTTGTGGCCAAATGGGAAGAAATCGCCCCAAGTCCTTGGATACTCCAGATCATCCAAACAGGGTACAGAATAGAATTTCTCCAAATTCCCCCACAAAATTTCCAGATTTCACAAAAATTTTCCAGAAACCAGAATCTCCAACTCTGGACCAACATTCAGCAGCTAAGTCAAACGGATGTGATTGTTCCAGTACAGGAGACAGAGAAAGGGGAAGGATTTTATTCCCCTCTATTTCTTGTAAAGAAACCCAACGGGTCTTACCGATTTAATTATAAACCTAAAAAAACTAAACCGGTTTATCAGACACAAACATTTCAAAATGGAATCAATAAAATCAGCAACACCACTAATAGGTCAGAACTATTTTCTCTGTACAATAGACCTCAAAGACGCGTATTATCACGTCCCTATCTGCCAAGATCACCAAAGGTATATCAGATTTGCAGTCCATTATCCCCGGCCCCTCGTATATTTACCAAAATAAGGGTTGAGGTAGTGGAATGAGGGATATAGTGATAGTACCCTACTTAGACGATCTCTTATTAATTGCCAAGACAGAGTCAGAACTAAGGGCTCATATTCGGGTTTCTTTAGGCCTTCTCCAAAACCTAGGCTGGATAATAAACTGGGAGAAATCAGATCTAAATCCAGAGAAAGTAAAAAGGTTCCTAGGAGTAAGACTAGATTCTACGAAACAAATTTCCTTTCTACCACAAGAAAAGGTTCAAAAATTAAGACAAAAGGTAAGTCTTTTTCAGAAAAAGAATTCTTGCAGCATCCGAGCAGCCCTAAGCCTTCTAGGTCTCCTGACGTCATGTATCCAGTGTGTAGCTTGGGCGCAAAACCACAAAAGGATTATGCAGGCTTGACCTCATAATCATCTCATCTAGACCTCAAGGTAAAAATTCCCCTCTTGGTCAAACATTCCCTATCATGGTGGAGGGATCCCCAAAATTTAGGGAAAGGAGTGTGGTGGAACCCTACCCCAGTCCTTGCTATACAAACAGACGTAAATCTAAGAGGTTGGGGGGCAGTACTAGCAGGCCACTATCTCCAAGGTCAGTGGGACAGTCAGACTCAATACAGATCCTCAAACTTTCGAGAACTAAAATCGGTTCTAGAAACACTCAAACAGATTCACCTACCCATAAGAGACCAACATGTCAGAGTTCTGTCCGACAACACGACCGCAGTAGCATACCTTCGCAGGCAAGGGGGCACAAAATCAAGAAGCTTGACATCTCATCTCAGCAGATCTTCAGACGGGCAGAAACATATCTTCTTTCCCTTTCTGCAATACACCTCTAGGGTACAGAGAATGTACAAGCAGACTTTTTGAGTTGGGTTACATTAGACCCAAACGAATGGTCCCTAAACCCAGAGGACTTCAGGGAGATCTGTTGTCACTGGGGAACTCCAGTGTTAGATCTCTTTGCAATCTACCTAAACAAGAAATCCTCTCAATTCTTTTCCCTTGACCCCAGGGGCTCTCCTATAGGTCTAGTTGCCTTCAGCCTCTCTTGGGGAACAGGGTTAGTTTATGCCTTACCCGTGATTCCCAAAGTTTTACAGAGACTGAGGTCCCAACCAGTCCAAATGATCCTTATTGCACCTAACTGGGCAAAAAGAAGCTGGTTCCCGGTCATTCAGAAACTATCTATAGACAGTCCAATTCATCTGCCTTGCCGTCAAGATCTTCTCTTGCAGGGTCCACTTCTCCTGCAGTTGTCCAACATGTTTGACAACTAAAACTCACAGCCTGTATCCTGAGAGGGCATTCCTATCGACCAAGGGCCTCTCTACTGATGTTATTAGCACCATCCAAGCAAGTAGAAAACCAGTGACAAATGCCATCTATTTGAAAATCTGGAAGAAATTCTCTACTTGGTGTGGGAACATCCTCCTTCACAGGGTAACCCAAATATAGCCCAAATTCTAGACTTCCTACAATCCGGATTCCCTCTTGGCCTTAGACCTTGGCCTAATAATGACATAATCTGGTAAATCTCCAGGTGGGGGCCGTCATGGAACGTGGTGGAAATATGGAATTAGTTTTACCGGTAATTCGGTTTCCACTAGTGACCATGACAGCCCCCACATTATTTCCCTTCCTTCTTGGATATGGGTCTAATTAAATTTCCATTCGCACTTGCATCCTTCCAGGTGGCACTTTGGTAGACACTGGAGTTGGGTGCTAGGGAGGAGCTTTTAATCTCTTGCAGTGGGTATCTCTGGAGCAAGTACACTCTCTGATACTGCTGTGGATTCCGCCTGAATCCATCTCCGCCCCGCCCACAGGCAATCTTTTTGAGGGAAGCTCTGAGGAAGTGGCGACTGCTCATCTATTCCTTAACACCGATATTATGGAACCCTGGGTTCCCCCTGGGAATGTCTAAGTTCTCTTTCTTAGCCTGGGCTAGGATGTGCAATGTATTACAGGGGTTCCCCCCTAGCACCTCTTGAAGAATTTCATCCACGCCTCACTGCTCCTAAGCCGTCATTGTCTGAGTATTCTCAATTTCGATCCTTCATAACTAGCCGCGGCATTTGCTGATTCTCCCACTGCATTTGAGGTCATGTTCCGCTGAGCTTCCCCCTCAGCTCATATCATCTCACAGATTTACTCAAGGGGCACAGAAATAGTGAATATTCCATTTGTCAGGGGCGGGGATTGAGAGATAGGTACACTCATATTAGAGGAAGACTGGCAACATTCTTTCCTCTTCACTTATAAATTGTCTTCTGCCAGTGCTCCCCAAGAGAAAGGTTACATGATTTTGTCTAGGTGGTACAGGGTGCTGGCGGTGCTGCATCTGGCCTTTCCTTCTGTCTCAGACTCCTGTTGGCACTGTAGCACAGATTAGGGAGATATGCTGCATATCTGGTGGACCTGTCTTGCAGCAATTCTGCATCATACAAGCAGATCACAGGTAATCAAGTGACTGTCTCTCCTGACTTGGCTTTGCTATCGATCCTTTTGGGACCCATAGGTCTCCAAAAAAAAGATCTACTAAGATTTTGTCTAATTGCAGCCAGAGCGGTTATTCCCTGACACAGGCGTTAGGCTTTCTGTCCTACCATCTCAGAGTGGATTCAGGAGATGCTGGTCCTATCCCGTATGGAGGAGCAGGTGTCGGTATGCCCATGAGAGATACTTGTCTGAGGCCCATGGTTAACATTTAAGGAATCTCAGGGTTTCAGGAACCTTTGTGGAGGCTAGGCGGCCAGATAGTTGTAGCTGTTGAATTCATGTCTTTTATGTGTGTGTCTTTCTTCTATTCATTAGAGCTACCGTGTTCACATTAGGTCCTAAGTCTTGACGCACAATTTCTATAAGACATTTACTCTTAAGATGGCCACAGACCAGGGCTTGCCTCCGGTAACAGTCCTTTGCGAATCACATAGCTCAATATTTTGTAACAGCCAGGTAGTGAGGGATCCCTCTGCTATGTCATACCATTACCCCGTAACATGCTTTATGATTATGTTGTCTCATTCCATCATCTTCTTTCTCCATAACTGCACGCCCCCAAAAACTTGTCAAGGCATACCCGCTAAATGGCAGACAATTTCCCCTCCTCCCTAGTAGCACTCCTGTGTACACAGCCACATATACTTCTTTGCATTTGTTTCTATACTGATGTTACCTCAATTTTTATGGATGTATAGTTTACTGTTAAAGGGAACCTGTCACCAAATTTACACATATACAGGCAGTGACATGTTCCTATAGAGCTCTAATTACTGACCCCTTCTTTTAGCTAAAAATTGTTTGGCTTGCATCCACATAAATCACCCTTTATCTTATATTTCCTGGCATCGGATAGGTGTGTGTCCTGCTCGACCGGCCCCTCCCATCTACTCCTCCCCATGACTTATGCCTCCTTACTGGTCACAGTTCATGTCATGTTACCAGAGTGACATCAACCCAGGTCCTTTAGCTTCTTAATAATAGCAAACAGTATCCCATACATGTATCTGACCACATGAAGTCACAGCAGCCTCCATGGACTTCTACCCCACAGCAGCTTCCATGGAGGATGGAGAGATCTCATGTAATCCCATACATGGTATACAGTTTGCTATTCTTAGAAGTGTGAAGTACCTGCGATGATGTCACTGACACTGTGTAGAAAAAAATTGACACCATTTCCCATCTGAACATAGAGCTTTATATGTCTGTAGTTGAATATTAGCAAACAGTCCCTTAGTACAAGGAGGCAGAGCAGGGATTGAAGAGACAAAGAGCTGTCAGTCACAATAATGGGGCGTGGCTCCCTGGTATCTGACTCTTCTCCTCAGGAGAGTCAGAAAAGCTAATTTGCATATCAGAAAAATGGCTGTAATTAAGGTACAGTGCCCCACTGGAAGCAATTTTTAGGTGATATAGGGAGGACTTGTTGTTAGTCGGGACACAAAAAGATTTTTCCAATAAACCGATTCAACATAAAAGATTCTGTGTGATTATATGGGTTGTCACTGATGCCAGGTTCTCTTTAAGCCTTCGTCTCCTATCCTTATTGGTCATATGTACATGGACCTTCAAATGCACTGCTTACTGTAGGGGAAGAGGAGTTTGAAATGTACTTTATTACATCAAAAGAATTAGGTTTCCTTTTCAATGTTTAAAGGGGTGTTTCGGGAAGCTGGAAAAAAAACCTGTACGTGCAGTTCATTTTTTAAGCTATGTATACTCATTTAGAGATCGGTAGGACAAAAAAAAATGAAGTATTGGACTAAGGGTTGTAAAAATCGCCTTTTGATGCAAAGAGCCTGTTGGCAGTAATGTCTGGCTTGGAAACATCCTATTTTGAATACATGTGTTTTATACATTAAAGCATTATTTCCATGTATCCGCCACAACACAAGACTGTGCACCTGGAGGGGCGCTCTGTGCAGGTTCTGGTGCACTTCAGTAATCTGGTGCACATAGTGCAGTTTGCCTCACCAATGATAAATCTTGATTACTATTTGCTGCTCTTGGTGAGCTCTCAATGTCTGTGTCCAGTGTCAATAAGGAGTCAGAATATTCAGGGGATTTGATGGACAATATCAGTGCTTTTTTTCTTCTTCTTTGCTCTAGATAACACCACTGTGGGCGTACAGCATCCTGCTGAAGAAGCACGGCTTATTCCTTGAATTAAATGAATATGGAGAAATAGTGGACAGCTTTCATGATCCAGACGGAAGTGTAACATGGGCAATAAGTGACGTCTATGAGCACCAAGGAAAACTGTATTTGGGTAACACAGATTTGCCCTTCCTTGTAGTCTTGTCACAATGAGTATTGAACACTGGGTGAATGCGCTTCCTAGTTACGGTTTACATTTTTTCCGGTGTAGCAACTGATTTTAACTGGATTCCTGTTGTGCTGTATATAATGTATACCACTGTTGTATTAAATAGGTCACATACAGTAGAAATATCAGTATTTTTTTATCTTTGTAATAAAATTTTAAATTAAGACATTTGTTTTATTTATAGGAGTACAGAGATATTTACTTAGATCCATTGTGGTTATCTCTGAGTTTTGTTTTTTGGTTTTCTTACCATTATGTATCCAGAGAGCCAAAGACATTAAAGGACATCTACCATCAGGATGAAAGCTTAGAAACCAAGCACACTGACATATTGGTGTGTACCCCCTCTGACAGGATCTGCTCTTTTCTTATGCCCTGGTTTACAAAAAAAAAACTTTTATTATGCAAATGAGTGAGGGGCTCAGGCTCCATAGGTGTTAATAGCATTTAATTCTTAAAAAACAAGTGCAAAGGGAGCTTAGAGGAGCAGATCCTGCAGAGGGCCTGTCAGTGTGCTTGGTCTACAATCCTGGCGGTAGATGTACTTTAACCCCTTGGCGCAAGAAGACATACATGTACATAAATAATGACCCATAAATAATTTTATGGGATGGTGTACAGCAAACAAAAAAAGCTAAAAACCCTAAACCAGAATTAATGATTTTCTTTTCCTCACCAAGAAAGTCTTAATAAAATGTCATCAATTAGCTATTTAAACCCCCTAAATTATGTACCTGAGAAGTGTCTCTCATACCTAAAAAACAAACAAAAAAAACAAATGTGGACGTTACAAAAAAAAATAAAGATTGTATAGCCTGTAAAATATGACAATGCAAATCTTACTTGGGTATTAAACTTTGTGAAGTTTTTCGTCATTTAATCCATTGCGAATTTTACATTAATTTTTGCCCATAAATTTATTGTCCAAAGAAATTACAAATAGGGAATTCCTCCATTTTTTTTTTAACCACTGTAAAAAAACCTAAAGGGTTTCTCATACATTGAGGAGGTGTAGTTTCTATATTGAGATAATTTATGGGGTTTTAGCGTCTTAAAGTCACTTAAATACTGAGCAGGTGCCTGTAAGATATAGGTTTTGGCGATTTTCATAAAAGTGTGAAAAATTGCACCCACAATTCTAAATCCAATAACAATCTAGAAAAATCCATTAAAAAAAAAAAAAAACATAAAGCAGACATTAGGGATATGTTAGTTATGAAGTTTTTTGTGTGCTATGAATATCTGCCTGAAAAGAAAAATAATTAAGAAATTTGCAAATTGAGATTATTTAATTAGAATTAAACGCAAAAGGTTTCATCCAAATATTTCCACTTACTTGAAGTACAATGTGTGACAAGAAAACAGTCTCAAAATTGCCTGGATATGTTAAAGCATTTGAAGGTTATAACTAGAGATGGGCAAATTTTTCTAAATTCGATTTGAGCAGGTTAGCCGAAAATTTGATTCGCATCGAAACGAATCACGACATGTGATGTAACAGTACGTCGCATGCCGGGTGCGGGTGCATGAAGAGGGTACACGGGCTCAGCCCTCTCCATAGCCAGTAAGTCTTTGCAAAGGCAAAAGGCTTACCGGTAACACCCGTGGTCGGTGCTAACCCCGATCGTTCAGACTCCCTAGGGTTAAAGTACCCTAGGGAGTCTGAAAAATTGTAAAAATTAAAAAAAAAAACTAAACATTCAATAAAAAATTCAATAAAATGTGATCAAAAGGGCGCACAGTCTTTAAAATGATAGCAATGAAAACGTCATCAAAAGTCACAAAAAATGACACCACCCACATCTCCATACAGCAAGGAAATCTACGGCCACACAGAAACACTATCCCCATACAGTGAAGAATACCCCATGAAATACATTGTGCTCGTGGCCATTTTGCTAATAAAGGGGGGGGGGGGGGGATTGAAATTCGTTCCCACGAATCACCGTTCTAACTAGACATGGGCAAATTGATTCGAACTTCTTATAGTGACACAAGGCAGATTTAACCCCTCAAAGACCAAGCCCAGGTTGTTGTTTTTTTTTTTTAAAGAAAAATAAACCATGATAAACCAGGGACACTCACTCATAGACCCAGTCACAGTGAGTGTATAAATCTATTTTTATTATCTACGACCGCCTTATAAAATCATTTTATTTTTAATTAATTTTATAATTAATCTAATGAAGAAGTAGTGCTCTGGGGAATTTTACCAGAGCCTCTCTGCGCTGTAAGCTTCACAGCCTGTTTTTTACACTGTGAGCACTTCTCCTACTGTGTTCTAAAATTTCCTCAAGTCATGGAGGGGCTCTTGTAACACCCTCCATAGCCCTTCTGGCTCATTAGCAGGAAGGGAGTCATGTATAACAAATATGATTACCACAATCGCAGTGCCTGGATCTATGAATGTGTCCTAGGTTTTTCATGTTTGATATTTCATGGTTTAGTTTCTTTAAAGTTGAGACCTAGTTGTAAAATTTACTAAAACATTCCATGCGGTAGAGAAAGTATTTCTGCGTTGCATTTAAATCAGCTTAACGTTGCGTTCACATGAAGGTGATGTAGACACAGCACAGCCCAATTAAATCTCAACTAAATTCAAATCACCCCTTGATTGGAGGAGGAGTTGCTCTCGACCACAGATGTTTTTAGACAAAACGATTGCGTTCAGGAACTATCAACAAACAATGACATTATATAAAAGTTTTTTCTGTGTGTGTTCAATTTAAGAAATAATTTTAAGTAGGGAGGCCATAGGAAAATGGAAATATTATAGCAGCTGATGTCTTCTGTATATGTAGAATGTAGGTTGCTGTAAATGGCATCCTACATCCTATAAAGAAAATGCATGCATAGGTTCAGCAGAAATAAGGAATTGCAATTTTGGTCAGTGTACACATGAAAATATATATATATATTTTATTATATTATTATGTCTGGTTCTGATGCAGCAATACAAAACGACGTCCATAATAATTACAGCAAAAAATTTTTAAAAGTGACAGAGAAACTGAGTTTTATTGAAAAGTGCAGCAGTGAACAGGGTCAAGTTAAAGGTCACTTTCTAAAGATAAAATCATCACAAGGCAGAGCAGGTTACATTTATTTGGAGTTCACACATTGAAAAACAAAGCAAAATAATACAAATATCTGAATCTAGCAGCTAGAAAATCCCAGTGCAACATATCTGTGGGCCTATACCTTAAATGGCTGCATAGAATTAGTGCAAAAACCAGGCCTGGTTATTCTAGATCAGTGGGTTTTTTTCTGAGGAAGATGACAACTACCTTAGATCTCAAGCTAGACCAATAATCAGATGTCTTATAACTGTGAAATAGGATTACAAAGGAGTATTTATATTAGATATGCCTGCTGTGTATCAGAGAGAACCTGCAAGATCAAACATTGCGGAAATGTGGAAACATGTGGAAATATTTCTTGAAATAGATCGCTCCCTTTTTATTATTCTGGACAAGCCCTGTAGTAAATGTTTATATATCACTGTAACTCACTTTTAAAGGGTCCACTTAGTGAATGGACTGTCCCACTTCTCAGGGAACTTGTATATTCCTTACAGACAGCCAGTTGAAGGGGGTTATACACTACCCCCCAAAAAAAGTGGCTTTAGCTTTATGGGCGGGATAGCGGCAACTCACCCATAGGTGTACAAAATACTCCTAGTCAAGTAACAGGTACTGTCCAAGGCTTCCTGCAATGACTTGATCTGTTTACCTCATGTACCAATTTGCAGGTAACCGGAAGTGAAAATATATTGGACATATCTTTCAAGGGAATCTGTATGTTGCAAACTGGTTGTATAAAGTCAAGGAGGCGGAGCTTTTAACACAAGTCAAGCTCTCTCTTCCTCAGAAAGCCCCCTTACTTTAATTTAAAGTTATGCATTCAAAGACATCACTAAACAGATCTCCTGAAGTCCTATTCATGATAATCACAGAGGAGGAGACGTTCGGAGCTCCCCACATTGACCAGTGTTAAACACTCCGCCTCCTTGACTTTATACAACAAATTTACATCTCACTTCAAAGTGGATATACACGGGAGAAAAGTATCTTCACCCCGACAGATTGCAGGGGCCTCACACCCGGATTGAGGACTGGGACCAATATACCTGATACTGGACTTTCTGGTGGTGCTTAGCAAATACATAAAAGAGTATAGCAGGCATCCATAGAAAAGAAACAGCACTCTCTTTTCTATGGATGCTCACTTCAAAGTGGATTTTCTGAATGATGCCACCACACTGGGTCATGAAAGAAATAAACTAGAAGATATTATGATGTTTGCAATTGGCCTAATTAACCACTACAAGTATGTTGTCAGATGATTGGCTGCAAAAATTAATTTCAACTTTTAGTGTTTATGACTAAATACTACACCACATTTTTTAATTTAATACATTTAGAACAAGAAACCCCCCTAAACGTTGCCTAACGATATTTCTCCACAGAAACTTATTTTTTTGTCAGACAACCCCTTTCACACATAATCACACTAGCAAGTTACAAGCCCCTAACCAAGTACACAAAGAAAGGTATTGTTTAAGGTCCACATTCACAAATAACTCCTAGTGGTATGTAAGCATTTTTTAAATTTTATTTAATTTATATTCCTCAGAAGCAGTAAAATAGAAGACCACATAAACATACAAAATCTGCAGTATTTGATGTGGTACACAGCATATTGGACTGCATAGTTACAGTGCTATTCAGAACATTAAATCAAAAAGATTTTTTTTCCCTTAAAATGGTGATTTAGGTGCAGTATTACTCCTGTGTGAAGGAGGGCTTTTTATTTACTTGATAAAACCATTGCTACATATAATTAAGATGTTAGACATATCAAATCATGTATTTTGTACATGGATAAAAAAAAAAAAATCTAAATTTGTATTGATTTAAAGGGAACCTGTCACCAGGGACCTCATTTTCACTAAAGAAAGGGTGCACCTGCAGTGCAAATCTGCATTTCTGCCTTTTCTAAGCATTTGCATTACAATATAATTATGCGTTATAACTTACACTTGCATCCTGACAAAATCCTGGGGTAGTCACAGGGGCTGGGCTTTGGTTTGGTTGTATTTAAAAAAAAGAACAACAACATGTGCCTCCATCTTTGTGCTCCTGTACAGCTTGTCCCACTCCCACTGATGACCAGGTTGTGACCTCTGTGCTCCTGTAAAGCTCCTTCTCCTGCTCCTTCTCAAAGGTGGGGGCTAAGATCTGAGGAGTGAGTAACACAGACAAGTCACATGTTGCTTTTTGAAATGCATCCAAACCAAAGCCCAGCCCCTGTGACTACCCCAGGATTTTGTCAGGGTGCAGGGTAAGTTATAACACACAATTATATTGTAATACAAATGCTTAGAAAAGGCAGATTTGCACTGCAGGTGTAATAAGCTTCTGCAATCGGTCTTCAGTGAAAATGAGGTCCCTGGTGACAGGTTCCCTTTAAGCAGCAAGTGATGTGATAATCAGTATAAAGATGTGTAGATTAGTAATTTACACTATGGCTATAGATATTGCTGTGTATTCAGTATACTGACGCCATGAATACAGACAAAGTGTACGTTTTATATAAGCAGGATTTGAAAAGGATTGTAATTCCATAATCATTTCCCATATATAATAACATTCACATTTCATTTTGTGATGCAAGCCCCACAGTTCGCAAGTAGTTGTGATTATTTCGGGCCCTGTACACCTAAAAAACTGGTATACTGATAAATGTCCCCCACTGTTTTAAATAAATAGTACATTTGTGATACTACTGTGGTTTTTAATATGAGGCAATATATTCAAAAGTAAGTGATCATTGTTAAAAATAATATACACAAACAGGTATCATCAAGGTCACAAGACATCACAAAGGTGCAGAAATCATGAATCAGGCTGCATCTTTTAAAGCCATTTATCATTCCATAGTAAGGAGAGAGACAAGTCTGTTGTAAAAGAGATGAAATAAATAACTCAATGATTTACACTCCTTATTCCTAATCATTCTTAAAAATAAAATCTTTGCTTAGAAGAATGGGAATTCATTTCATAGGGAAAAACCCCAAATGCAATGCAGCATTCTAATGTTTATTGGCAACTAGTGGAGGAGGTCTCAATAAGCTCTCGGTTTCATTTCTAGGATTTCTCCCTTTTTTTACCCAGGACAGACTGCAGCAAGTAAAAATTATTTTAGAAAAAGTTTCCTAATTTTTCAATGCAATTTTATCTTGGCAAAAGCTAAAAAAAAAAAAAAGAAAGTATTACATCACATAATAAGTGGTATATATAGGTTTCCCTTTAAATAAACCCTTTAGAAAAAAAACGTAAACTAAATATAAAAAAAAATGGGTGCATTAATTTTTCAAGGTGGAGAAGCTTGTACTGTAAATCACAAATAATAAACATCTAGAACGCCCAGGAATCATTGTTATATACACGTCAGCAGCTCATACATCCATATCACATACATTTTTGGATTTCCACAAACCAAATTAAATAAATGTAGGTGCCCACAAAAAAACTGCATTGTACAGGTAACATTGCCAGTATTGTAGAGCATTTATTTTTCTAAATCCATCTTTCCATCCTACACTGTTCTGGCAAATTTGTAGAAAACAAATCAATGAAGATTTTGCATATAACTATATTCAGAATATATTTCTACATCCTAAATTGTAATCACATGAAAACAGCCCACGTTTATGGTATGATACCTCACTGACATAACACAGACATGGGAGCTGATTTCCAGGGGGATCCGCATCTGAATATATTTATAATACATATGACCACATGATTAGTATGGGATAAAACAGTTAATGGAGTCTTGAGTAAGAAAGAAGGATTAAACAGCATTAAACCCAGCTACGAGGTCTACTGCAGTCTTAAAGGCCCGATATGTGTTCAGCATAGCAAAAATATTCTTGTTACAAAAATAAATTTGATTACAAGACATTAGTGCCAAGCAATAGAGTTTAGTTTGAATAACTGGATCAGCTCATTATCAAACAAAGCCTTATTGCTCTTCAGGTTGGCAAGGACTGGTTCTGTTCCCTTTATCTTAGAAAGAATTACCCCATCTCTGCCGTAGGGGTCTACAGGTAAGTCCTGGGAGAAAAACATTGACATGGGCAAAGATGCCACAATTCACAAATTTCAACAAGGGCAGCCAGCATTGATTAGGTCCTGCACAAATAGGACAGCAACAAGCCAGAAGTCTTCAGGACTGGTGGTGGGCATTCAGATACCAGCCAATTTACTTTATCCAAATGATGCAGGTAAAGATCCCACCCTCTAATGTAAGGAGCTCCACCTCAAAGACTTCCTTCTCAACAAGTGGCCCATGTCATCTGGATTGTTGAACATCAACCTTGGGTCAAATCTGTACCTGCAAAAATAACATCATTACATCAGTTGAGTGTTGTTTTAAATACCATATATACTCGAGTATAAGCCTAGTTTTTCAGCACAAAAAAATATAAGTATGAGAATCCGCCTGAAGACTATCCATACAATGACCTTTTATGGACAATTGCGTTCCGCTACATTATGGGAGTTGATCATCTATGGACAGTTGTGTTCTGTCATACCATGGGAGTTGATTTTAAAGGGGTTGTCCGAGTTCTTTAAAAAAAGCTAAAAGTGGCCGGGACAGGGCTGCTTAAAAAAAAATAAAGATGTACTTACCTCCCGGTGCCCTCCCGTATCCAGCGCTGGTGTCGCTCCGGTCCGGGCGCCATGTAAACAAACATGGCCGCCGGAGCAGCGCTGGATTCAGCTTCCGGCCGGCCGTGGCCGGGCACGCCTATCCGTCCCTATACACAGCATTGTGTATGGGGGCCGGAAGGTTGTCGGGTCCGGCCGGAACTGAGTCCAGCGCTGCTCCGGCGGCCATGTTTGTTTACATGGCGCCCGGACCGGAGTGACACCAGCGCTGGATATGGGAGGGCACCGGGAGGTAAGTACATCTTTATTTTTTTTAAGCAGCCCTGTCCCGGCCACTTTTAGCTTTTTTTAAAGAACTCGGACAACCCCTTTAATATTTACCTACTTCTCCAAATTCCTTTCTTGTGATGGTGGGGTTTTTTTTATTCACATTTGCAATGTCACATTTTTCTTTGGGGTGTTTTTCATAAGTGGCGTGTTAGGTTTTTGAGTGAGGTAACTATTACAAGAGGGCAAATATCTACCCACTTACATGTTGACAGCAGTATTGTTTTTAGCAAACATTATAGCGTTTTTTGCACATCCATATGAAATATTATGGTATTTCGACCATATCGATCTATGTACTTGCACCTTACAGTTTTTCATATATTTTTTATCTTTTTAACATAAGATTTTTTTACACTTCCATCTAGTTCATGCACTTTCTGTCACTGTTGGTGTTCCTATTTGAATATATCTAATTATTGCACAACTATATATAAATAGACAGGAACGATCATTCTTTCGTCACATTTTATGTATAATCTAACATGTATGTTTGGGCTATTTTTGCAGACTTTATAATTGTATAAAAATAGATAAGAATCTTCAACCTGTCACGTTTAGCATGTGTCTAATATGTACCTTATATGCTGATGCACTTTATATATTGTTTTCATTATTTGATGATAGATAGCCAAATATGTCCGTTGATAAGTTCACTCCCACGTGTATATAATATATTACCCCCTATTTGATAGCTTCCTTGTTTGGGTATCGACCTTTACTTGTTTTTTACCTCTGATGTATACTTCAGGTTATGTTTAATTGCATCCTTACCATCTAGACTATGTCTAGACCCTGGTGGTCGGTTTTATATGGTAGATTATTATTTTTAACTATGTAGGCACTTTTTTTGATACAGACTTACCTCTCCGGCGCTCTGTTGACTCACCCAGGCGCGTGCGCCGCGTCGTCTTATGGGGGAGTGCACTCCATAGTGAAGCGTCTCCATGGCAACGCCGGCCCGTTCATGTGATCGGACCGGGAGCGTCATGGTGACGTACTTCCGTTGCGCGACCTCATGGAGCCGACGCGTCACGTCATGGGCACGTCTTCAAGCAGATACCTTTTAAATATGCTCAGACGGCGTAAGCACAACAGATGTCACCTCCTGACGAAGCATCAGTGCGAAACGCGCGTCGGGGTGTTCCTGTTGGCCCTCCCTCTGATTGCCTCTGTGCCTTTTGTATAATGCCTTTGGGTAAGTGTGGCCTGCTTTTTTGACCTTTTCACTAGTACCGGATGGTACCTCCGGTTGTTTGTACTGTCTGATTACATATAGGTCTACTTTTCCCAAAACAAGTCCTACTTTCGGACATAATACATAATTGATATGTCTTTTTGGCATATATTTTTTGAGGCATGTGTAGGGGGGTCATAGGTACTCTGTTTGTCCCATTTCCACCTGGACATATCTTGTTCCCCTTATGTTCCAACTTTCAGGAATCCCTTTTGAAAGTTGTTTACATGTACAATATGTGTTATTTTGAATAAAGTATAAATTATTATTTTTCTAAGCCCTTTTGTTTTTGGTGTTTATACATGAGTATAAGCCTAGTTTTTCAGCACAAAAAAATGTGCTTATACTTGGGTCCGCTTATACTCGAGTATATACGGTATGTAGGATCTGTCGCCTGAGTTGTATGGGTCACTTTCTATGTTGCACATTTGTGAAATATTTCTGCATACAATCATGCTTGGTCTGAAATCTGATCTCATGGAAAGAGCGCAGTGCACTGGACGGTGAATTCAGAAAAGCTGGAGACATTTGCTATGGTATGTATAAATACCATCCAACTTTATCGCCCATCTTTATCGATTCCTCATGGTTTCCTAGATCGATTCCTCATGGTTTCCTAGATCTCGGTTGCTGTGTGCCAATAGAAAACAGCTCATGCACCTACATGTCCATCGCAGGACCAGAGACAGATTTCTATCTAGTGGAAGTAAACATAGAAGCTTTCTATAGCAGGACAGCAAGCAGTGATTTAGGAAAGCGTGTGGAATTGATACAGAAAGTACACTGCTAAAAAAGATAAAGGGAACACTCAAATAAAACACATCCTAGATCTGAATTAATGAAATATTCTCACGGTTTACTTTGTTCTGTTCAAAGTTCAATGTGCCGACAACAAAATCACAAAAAAAAATCCTCAATGGAAATCAAATTTATTAGCCAACAGAGGCCTCGAATTGGAGTCACCCACAAAATTAAAGTGGAAAAACACACTACAGGCTGATCAAACTGTGATGTAATGTCCATAAAACAAGACAAAATAAGGCTCATTATTGTGTGTGACCTCTACCTGCCTGTATGACCTCACTATAATGCCTCGTCATGCTCCAGATGAGGTTGTAGTTGGTCTCCTGAAGGATCTCCTCCCAGACCAGCACTAAAGCATCTGGACAGTATGTGGTGCAACATGACGTTGGTGGATGGAATGAGACATGATGTCACAGATGTGCTCAATCGAATTCTGGTCAGGGGAACAAGCGGGCCAGTCAATAATGCCTTCATCTTGCAGGAACTGCTGACACTCCAGCCACATGAGGTCTAGCATTGTCCTGTATTAGGAGGAACCCAAGGCCAACAGCACCAGCATATGATGTGACAAGGGGATGAAGGAACTCATCCCGGTACCTAATGGAAGAGCCCTTTATGTGCTTGCCAAAGAAATGCCATCCCACACCATTACTGACCCACTGCCAAACCAGTCATGCTGAAAGATGTTGAAGCACGCCAGTGGCGAATTTGCTAATCCTGGTTTTCTCTGGCAAATGCCAAGCGTCCTGCACGGTGTTGGGCTGGGAGCACAACCCCATCTGTGGATGTCAGGCCCTCATTCCATCCTCATGAAGTCAGTTTGTAACCATTTGTACAGACACATGCACATTGGTGGCTGCTGGAGGTCATTTTGCAGGACTCTGGCAGTGCCCCCTCTGTTCCTCCTTGGACAAAGGTGGAGGTTGTGGTCCTGCTGCTGGGTTGTTTCCCTTCTACGGCCCCCTCCAAGTCTCCTGGGGTACTTGCTTGTCTCCTGGTGGCGCCTCTAGTCTCTGGACACTACCAAACAGACATAGCAACCTTGCCACATCTTGCATTGAAGTGCCATCCTGGACAAGCTGCACTACCTGAGCCACATGTGTGGGTTGGTGGTTGTATGGAGGTCATACAGGAACATGGACACCACACATAATACTGAGCCTCATTTTGTTAATGTTTTACGGATATTACATCAAAGTTGGATCAGCCTGTAGTGTGTTTTTCCACTTTCATTTTGTGGGCGACTCCAAATCGAGGCCTCTATTAGTTAATAAATTTGATTTCCATTGAGGATTTTTTTGTGATTTTGTTGTCAGCACTTTCAACAAAGTATTCAGTGAGAATATTTCATTCATTCAGATTTAGGATGTGTCGTTTATAACTTTTCCTTACACAAACAATATCAATTATTCGCAGAAAGTGGACATTCTTCTTAAACATGGACAAAACAGAACTCATAAATCTTTCCTCACCTAAGGCATCCCCTCCTACCAGACCTAACCATTACAATTCATGCAATGCAAAAGGTAAGCAAAAGGTTCGGCACTACATTTAATTATCCTGGTGGCTTCTTCCGAGTGCCGAACCTTTTGCATTGCATGGATCCTATTGAATGGATGTGGTAGCGTGCACCAAGGCCGAGACCAGAGAAGCTGGGATTGTCTTCTTTTGGGTGAGCTGGACTTTTTCACCCCCAGGTGTTTTTCTTATTACAATTCATGGCTCCACACTCTCCTCTGTCCCTCAAGTCCACTGCCTTGGAGTCATCTTTGACTCGTCCTTATCCTTTGAGCCCAACATACAGGCTCTTCATACAACCTGTCACCTACACCTCAGAAACATCTTTCACCTCCGAACCTTCCTAAAGGTAAAATTGTTAGTTCATGCCCTCATCATCTCCTATTTGGACTACTGCAAAAATCTTCTCCATGGTCTCCCAGCTAACTCCCCTCCAATCCATCATTAACCCAGCTTCCCGGCTAATCCATCTGTCTACTTGCTTCTCCCCGGCCTCTCCTCTGTCAGTCTCCACACCGGTTACCCATTGCACAGAGAATTCAGTTAAAAATACTAAGCGTGACTTACAAAGCCGTCCACCACCTGTCCCTTCCATATATCTTTGACCTCAACCACACGTGAACTTCGTTCCTCACAGGACCTTTAGCTCTCCTCACAACTCCTTCTGCTCCCCTACCTTGTGTCTCCATCTACCCTCCCATACAGATTTTGAGCTCTCACGGGCAGAGTCTTCCTTTCACCCGTTTCTCCATCGCTGTAGTTTTTGTATATGCATTTGTACATGAAATTAATGGTGCTTATAAATAATAATCACTACACCTCAGTAATATAATACAGATGAATTACCTGGGATCAAAGACCCCTGGACTTCGACAGGAAACCCCAGAACAGGACTGTAGGACCATAAGCCGATGGTTCATTTTTTCAAGGATCTCTTGGTCTATGGTTTTAGCAATATTTGTCAATTGGTTCGGATCTGCTGTCAAATTATAGACTTCAACAAAGACCTAAAATCCAATATTTAACAGTATGAAAGATTTAGTCACGCTAGAAAAGACGTTAATAGAAAAGCAATATTATTGATCATAGGCGTTACAAAATGTCATACAATTTATACATTTTCTTAGCATATAATACAACATATAAGTTGTGAATATCAGCATACCTCTGCATCATCAAACTCGCAATACTGCAAATCATGGTCTTTAGAAATGGTCCTCACACAGGCATATGTGTTGTTGTAGGCATCTTCACACACGCAGTCTGGGAAACATTGCTGAAAATAACAGGAAAGGAATATACATGTTCTAGTAAGAAATCAGAGGTGCAAAGTACGGCTGATATACCTAGAAGACACAACACCAGCCCTCACTTCATCACACAAGGCAAGCCCTGCAACTAATATCTTCATGCATAAAAGTAATAATATAAAGACATAATGCAGAAGCATTGCACAGAGCAGTAAGAGGTCCTCACACCTGCTATTCTATAAATAAGAATAAGAAAAAGTAGTGGATGTTAATTGTTATTGTTAGCAGGAGGGGTGGGTGGATAAATGAAGGGGGCACACTTCATAATAGAAATAGGCCAAGTAGGACAATCTTTTACAAAGATGAACCAGCCTCTTCAGTTGTTATTCTCTCATATCACATTGAAAAATACTATGGAACCGTTATCTACGATTCTTACAATATGATACCATAAATGCCACTTACAGACACTCCAGGCCCAACAGCAGGACATGCTGGGTCGGTCCGATTCTCACCTTCCCCTTGATATTCTACCAAAATATCTGTTCTCCAGGTTTCATTACTGTTTTTCTGAAAACAAATAAGATGCAGGTGTAATGACCTGTGAATTACATTTACTATGCATTTTACACAGTGAGGTTTCTTGAAGGGGTTGTCAGAGAATTTGAAAAAAATTAGGTGCGGGACCGAGGCAGGCTTTTAAAAAAAATGTGTACTCAACTCCGTCGTCGTTCCTAATCTCCCACAACGCGGTCCGTCCCTGTATCTGTTAGTCATCCTTTTTTTTTCACATCCGCAGAAAAAAAAACCTGTGTTTCTTATCAATTTCTTATCTACCCTGCCTAGTTAGTTGCCTAGCAATATTTGTGAAAAGTCGGAGCTTTTACGTCCGTGTGCCATCCATCTCATTTCCTTATATGGAGGTCCGTATGTGAGAAGAAAAATAAATAAAATAGTGTATGCTGCAATTTTTTCCCCATGGTCTGTACATCTATGGAAAAAACAGACATGTGAACAGACCCATAGAAATCAGTGGGTCAATATGCTATCCCCCAAAAACTGGATAGCATACTGATCAGAGGTCGCACTAACTTTTTTTTGGCAGAGTAAAAATACTCCTCCTAGCATTTCTGAGGAGTATTTTTAGTCAAGGAAGAGTATGGAATTTGTAGTAATATTGGGACTGCACTGGACTCCTATTGTAACAGCGGCGTTGCTGTTTGGCTGGCAGACAGGGAGTCCTAGCATCATATTTCTCTATGATGCAAAGACTACTGTCCAGTGCACTTTGCTCATTCCATCCACCTTGCTGCCACTGGAAGTCGCTGTAGATTAGACAATTACTATGCAGCTATGCTGCGGTCAAGCCGCCCCATGTGTCTCCTGACCTAGAGCTGCTTTTACATGGGGTGGTTAGCTTCCATTTGGTAATATATTGCAAACACATCGTGCCTAAAGGATGACAAAACGCTTGTGAATTCTCATAATATGCATGTGCTTAGTAAAAAAAAAACTTTAAAGGGGTTGTCTGAGTTTATTAAAAAATCTTCTGGTAGCCTGCGGGGTGCTGTAAAAAAAATAAACTTCCTGCAGATCAGTTGTCCTACGCCGCTGTCCTTCAGTGCTTTGCCGTTTGTTTACAGAGGCAGGCACGCTGTGATCGGGCAACTTTCACCTGCCTAGCATGCCCACCTGTCCCAGTAGCTGATGCACTTTGATGTTAATGCTGTATCAGGTGCTTGGACAGGGGATGGGTGGACATTCCAGGTGGGCAGAAGATGCTGGATTGGAGCGTGCCTGCCTCTGTAAACAAACTGGCATGGCACTGACGGACAGCAGTGGATGAACGGTAGTGCAGGAAAAGGTATGTTTTTAAATAAACTCGGACAACCCCTTTAAGTCAATGATAATCCTTACCATATACAAATGTGGTCACTCTTGTAACAATGCACATGTGTTTTGTTTGAAGCATTTGCGATTCATTTTCAAGTACAACGCACCATGTAAATACAACTTAAGGCTCCTTTCACATGAATTTATGCTACGCCCATGTCAGAACCAGCATATGTTCTGCTGGAGAAGCGTAGTGAAGTGTGGTGCTCACCCCTCCCCTGTCCATAGGGATGCCAGGCTGTAATTATCTTTTTCCCCATGCACACTGTGGTCAAGTGGCACATATGTGCCATTGGAGTCTGTGGGGACAGATATCCACCCACAAATTTTGCAACTGGATATATGTCCCCACAATGCTCGTGTTCAAGGGGCCAAAAATTTAAAAATGGCACTTCTCAAGATTCAAGGTCTATGAGCAGCTGAAAAGCTACACATGGGAATAAAAGTACTTAATTTTTTCCCCTTGAATCTTGGAGTGCTGCCATTTTTTAACTTTTACCTTGTCAAGGTTCTGGAATTTGCACCAAAGTCCTCCTGCTACAAGTGTTGCTCTTTTCTGTACTTTATATACATGATATAACTCTTCCATATATAACCTGGGCAGCAGGCTGTTACAGATCTTGCACTGATGTGACTACTCACTTCATTTCAGCCCTTGGTCACAAGCCTCCAGATCCCTGGTGACTTGTAGCCACATTTTCCTCTGGGTCAGCTCCAGTCTTTGATATGTGCAACAACTATGGTGCAGTGACATCGGCACGTATGGTGGGCGTGGCTTCGGTAGCCCCGCCCACTTTGACCCGGCCAAAGAGAAACAGCATCAGGTTAGGGAGGGGGTGTGTCCAGGTGCTGCACGGCTCAGGCTCACACACATACAACAGCTCATCCATCTCCTCTCAGCTGCGGCTGTGTAAGTCGGGGGCTGCAGCAGCCGTTCTGCTATGCCCTGCCGTCCTCACTCGTCCCAAATAAGGTGAAATGTCAGTGCGTGTTTAGACGCATGGGGCAGTTTTCAAGGAGTAATACTACATTTAGGAGCGTCTATGACGCTTCTAGAGGGGTTAATGCGACCTCTGATACTGATGGTAATAATACCTGTCGGAATGAGCCGTTAAAATAAGATTTATGGTGCAAAGTTGTACAATAGTGAGTGGGATATTGCTCAAACCAGTCACTGGTTTTCAGCACAATGCAAAAGTTAAAAATAAAATAAAAAAATCTATTGTCTCTTCAATGCTCCGCATTGTAATAGAACTGCCTGTTCTCTCCCGAGGAGCCGGGGTGTGAGCCATCTCCTAGCTCTTAGAAGAGTAAAACTACACCAGGTTCTTCAAAATTTTCTCCTGCTAAAAACTACGGTACATCTGTTTGATTTTACTCTACATCTAGTTTATTATGGTTTGTACAGTAAGTTTCCAATATATCAGCATCACAGAGATTTATAAAAGTGATGTCCTTTGGTGTCATTACATACTTTAGCAAATTTTAACATAATTCAAGACAACACGGTTACTTACCAAAATGGGTAAGTATGACATCCCATCCATTTGGGTCTTATTTAGGTCAAATCCAGCAATATCCAAGATGGTTGGACCAAGATCAATGTTTGCAACAAGTGCCTAAAAGTGAGGAAAGAAAAGTCAGGTATGTGGGAGAGGTAGATAAACATTTTGTGACATTCCCTTTCCTTAGAGCATGATGTTAGGAGGAAGAGGTAACAGCATCCAACAGTCTATACACATGAAGCCAAGGCAACATACTGAAGTAAATGTTTCTTCATGTCATGTTCCAAAAAAGGACTTGTATATAAACTATAGTAATTGCCATAGCCAAATATTCATGTGGTGCCAGTGGGACACCAGCAGCTACAAGATTGCTTTCTTATGCTCGTCTGAAATGCCATATGTCCACCAGATGGAAATATATTCTTCTACAAATTGTTTAAGGAACTGTCAGAATAGTGGTCTTGTACTGTAGCTAAATTGCACAGGCTTTGTGTAGGGCCAAACTAATGTCCAAATGCTTTAGTGAAAAGCCAGAGTACACTAGACAGCGGCAGTCCAATCCTGGCCATGCAGCCAGTGTGATGAGGCAGAAGTGGTTACAGAGCTATGCTCCGATTATTCTGGAGTCTTGGAACATGTCCAACTTGACTGCAATGAATAACAAACATTTTGAAGTGTAAAGATGATGGAATTTCGAAAACACCATTAGCCACTTCTTGTTATGCGATTTCACACCACGGCCTTCTGAAGATACTAAGGCTTCATTGACTTGACTGTAGGGGGACATACATACGCAAGCTTGTGGGCGTACATACTTCCCCCATAGAGGGCAACGGCCGCACGGAGCGATAAGGTGCAGCATACATGGGGCATATGATGGCTCCGCACATCTTTTCCAGTGTTATGGCCTGTACACCGAGCACTGCTATGAAGAGGGTAGGGGTCATCCCGCCCGTCCATTTTACAGATTCTTTATAAAAAATTTTTTTACCTACGGTGTATCTTACCTTGCTTGTCTGATTAGGGTTCACTCCAGGTCCCCGGACAAGTAATGGGACTTTAATGTCAAACTCATAGAGCTGTCTTTTATCAATTGGTAGTGAGAATTGGCCTACAATGAAGACAAAAAAATAAGTGAAATCTAGATACAATCAGTTCCCAAATACTAACCATATTTTTCAGACTATAAGGCACACACAAAAAAAATCTTGCTAAAAAGTGTTTTATAGTCCCAGAGGTCAGAAGAATCATGGAGAGTGGGTGAAATACTTAATCTGCGCTTCACCTGATCTCATAGAGAGCAGAGCCTCTGCACTGCTATCCCAGCATGCCAACAAGTGTTTCTACAGGACCTTGAATGATGTTAGAAGCATATGACTGATAACATCCTTCAATCTTTAAACCCTCTCATGCAGAGAAGGTGTGGCTGGGACTGGGTCAGAAGAAGACATTTGTTTTTGTATATAGCAGTATGGAGTCTTTGTATGTGTTTGTGTGTATGTATATGCAAGGCTCAGAGTGTTCATGTGAGTGAATGTAGCAGACTTGAGTGAATGAATGGATGTAGCAGAGCTGTGTGTGACCAACTGGGAATTTTTTTTTGTATGACTAAATCTGGGATGCCTTTTATAGTCTGAAAAATATGGCATATATAATACATATTCACATGGGATCATCTAGTGCTCTAATGTAAGCTAGGGAAACCACTTCTATGGTTATTCACATAACTAAGGGGAGAATTTATTAAGATTGGCGATTCAAATGCCCCCTTCTCACTGGTAGATCACTTTTGCAAGTCAGAGAAATCCACAGTAATAGCCCATCTCCGTTAAAATGATATCCTTTTTATTATTGTATAGAGGAACTACGCGTTTCGTAAAAAGGTTTTATTCCATTTTGTTATTTTGAACCTGATAAAGGCGCATGTCCAGCGCCGAAACGCGTAGTTCCTCTATACAATAATAAAAAGGATTTGATTTTAACGGAGATGCACTACTACTGTGGATTTCTCTGACTTGCAAAAGTGATCTACCTCCTGCCGCGGGATAAACCCTTGGACGCTTATTCCTCGTGGCTGCCTTCCTCCACAAGCTGTGCTCCGCTGATGCCATACTACACGCTTGATCACAAGATAGCGTTAAGGTGAGCCACCCCATCTCTACCCACTACCAAACGATTTGTAAATACTACACTTGAGTCGTGTCGCCCTGTGTCTCCCTATCCTTGTAGTCTGAACAAATATTGTCCATACCAGACCCTTCTCACTGGTGTCTGGGATCTACTAAGAGGTTCTGAACTGGTATAGATTGCCATAAATACCCCAAGCCAGTGCTGGGATATGCACATCCCTGTCCACCCCATTATAGCTCAAAGTGGCATGCGGAAAATCCAGAAAACTGGAAGGGATGGATAAATACCTTGACCACCAGTAAAACTGGCAGATAAGGATTTATAAACTCCCCAAAAGAGTTTACTAGAATTATAATTTGTATGATTGTGCCTTATACTTCCCTGAGGCGGATGTTGTTGCATTTTGTGCATTGTTGTAATTTTGAAAAATGAAAAATAAAATCTTTAAAAAAAAAAAAAAAAATTATAAATTTGGATTCCTCCATTTGGTATCAATTTATATGATGTATAATCCACGGTTTTAAAGAGGGTGTGTTATTAGAAGAGGTCTAGAAGAAGAAGGGAACATGATTTTTCCCCACTAATATACCAGCCCTTTCAAGTAGTGTATGAAATGTCCTTTCTGGAATTCCCTCTAGAAATCACAACGGTTTACCTATAAAATATCCTCCAAAGTCATGTAAAGTAGAGAAGAGAAGAGTCATATTTGCCCTGGAGGAGTTAAATCTAGCACCCACAGACAGCAGCATCACTTTATATCCCCTTTAATAAACTGTATCTATGAAATCTACATGTGATTTAATGTATTTTAACTGAGAGTTGCAAGTCTACACAAAATACCTACAAGTGAAATATGCAAGAAAAATGGTGTTTCAAACAGGCAGATTAGCGGGAAAATGACAGAAAATGTTTCTAGCCCATTTACTCCTGTGCCAAAGTCTGTATTTTAATTCTGGGATTTCTGGACAGCCACTAACTGGACTGCCAAGATTACTTACTAATATTTTATTCTACTTTATAGTAGAACTAAAATATTTCCCCCAAAGAGGCTAACGTATAAAGGAATGGTTATCTACCTGTGTGGTAGCCATTGTCAGATGTGAAGAAGATAAATGTGTTGTCCAGTTCCCCACGGGCTTGAAGTTGTTTTAGTAGTTTTTCCACCAGGTCATCAACAGACAGCAGAGTTTGCCACCTGTTTATAGCATCACAGTGTTAATACATGGGGCAGCCATGTACTGTAAAGGAGGTTAAGCAATTATAACATGCCAGAATAAACACAAAAGATAAAATATTTCTGTCTTTTAAAAATTCTGAGCTTTTTTCAGGGTGTCAGATCAAATTTGATGTAATGTACATATATGCAGAGGCCAGGGATGCACTATCGAGAGTGATCACCTGGATTCAACATTCATTACCACAGGACAGCTGTGGAATATTCAGTAACTACCAGCCATTTCATATGTGCAATACTTCCAGCAGCGGCAGTCGTATCCAAGGACCGCTGTCCTTTTCTAAAGGACCATATGACTTAATTTATAGCAAATTATTGTTAAAAAGATACATTTTTAGTGAAATAATCATACCTCCCAACCGTCCCGCTTTCGGCGGGACTGTCACGGTTTTTAAGCCGTGTCCCGCCGCCCCGGGAGGTTAAGAGAATGTCACGCTCTGCTCTGCATTGTCCCGGGCCAAGAGACTGAGTCCCGTCTCCTGGTCCCGGGACACATCGGCTGCAGAGACAGAGGAGACAACGCGGCTGCTGTGAAGTGTGCGCTCACAGCACGGCCCCTGTCCTCCCCCGGCCACCCCTCCTCCCCCAGTGTGAGCTGTGCCGAGGGATGTGTGAGGAGGAGGGGGGGGGGGGGGTCACCTGCAGAGCGGCTGCTGTGAAGTATGAGCTCACAGCACGGCCCCTATCCTCCCCCGGCCACCCCTCCTCCCCCTGTGTGATCTGTGCCGAGGGATGTGTGAGGAGGAGGGGGGGGGGGGGTCACCTGCAGAGCGGCTGCTGTGTGCCCCGGCCATGGACCCTGCACACTCCTCTGCTCCTTCTCCTGAAGCTGTGGAGGTGCAGGGAGCAGCACAGAGGAGAGAGAGCAGCACCTTGTGTGATGTGCTTACCCCCCAAAGGAGCTGCAGACGTCCAGCATGGGATGAGGTAGGACACAGCCTGACCCCCACAGTAACCTGTATCTGTGTGACAGGACACATCTATCAGGACTTGTATGTCAGCATTGTGACGTACAAGCCCTGCAATAATCGCAATGTCACCGCGCTCTAACACCCACGATCGGAGCCGACTCCGATCGCGGGTGTTAACCCCTTACACGTCGCGGTCAAGCATGACCGCGGCGTGTGAGGGGGTTCCCGCTATGGATCGGATCCCCCGCGCCGCTTACCGGGGGATTCGATCCTCTTCTGGCCAGCTCCGAGGACTGGCATGTGCCCCGGAGCTGCCCGATGTCCCTGCCAGTCTGCACGCTCAGACAGTTTACACTGCTCTACAATGAAGAAGTATTGTAGAGCAGTGTATCAGAGCATCGCTGGTTCAAGTATGGAAAAGTAAAAACATGTAAAAACACTGAACACTACACATTAGAATAAATAAAAAATAAATACATAAAAATATAAGCCCCTAAAATGTCACTTTCCTACAAAAACACTTAATAAAGTATAAAACACACAAACACACAAAAAAACGCCACATATTTGGTATTGCCGTGTCCGTAACAATCTGTATAATAATACAGAATCATTACTGGACCCGCACGGTAAACGCCAGGGAAAAAAGAGGAAAAAACTTTCTGAAAAAAGATCATTTTTAATAAATACCTTTAAAAAAAAATTTCCTAAAGAGTGATAAAAAAAAAGTTCTGCACTCTAAAATAAGACACTAAAAAGAACAACTCTTCTTGCAAAAAATATAAAACATGTAAAAAAATAGTTTAAAAGGCCATACTGTCCTAAAAATGGTAACATTGAAAAGAATTATTGTGTCTTAGATTTTTTAAAAAATGTAAATCTTTTGTAGAAAAAAAATTCTTCATTTTGCCATACTTTGAGACCAAAACCTTTTCTATACTTCGGTGTGCGGAGCTGTGGAAAGAGGAGCTGTCACCCTGAAAAACAGCACTAGGAGGGCGCGTACACGCAGTGCATTATGTCCTGCGTTTTCATTGCGTTTGAAACGCATTACATCAGCTGAGGCGATTTGCCTAATTACATTACTGTTAACGTTTCCATTTACAGAATGCACTCTAAACGCAATGTCAACGCATGCGTTAACAAGCGTAAACAGTAATTTAATTAGTAATTAAATCGCCTCTCAGCTGTTGTAATGCATTTCAAACGCAATGAAAACGCAGGCAATACGCACCGTGTGATCGCGCCCAGCGATGTTACTAAAGTAAGCTACTCCTAGTGCTAAGACAGACGCAGCGGTGCTATACTGATAGCGTTACCGGAAACCTCCGATAACACTAACAAACACCGCTGCGCTGTATCCTAGAAACGCCAGACCGCTCTCAAAGGGGTCCGACGTATTCATGAGGGGGCGGTCCCTCTTCCCCTGACTGCCCCGCTCGTTCCATAGGCCGGCAGTGACTGCCGCGTGTCATGCCCACAATCCCACCCCCTCATGAATACGCCACTTTGAGAGCGGTCCGGCGTTTGTAGTGTACAGCGCAGCAGTGTTAATCAGCGTTATCAGAGGTTTCTGTGTAACACCGCTGCGTTTGTTTTAGCACTAGGAGCTGATTACTTTAGTAACATCTAGTGGCGAATTTCTGGGTGACAGGTCCTCTTTAAGGTGTCATTTATGCGGTATGAGATGACACTTAAATTAATACCATTTTGGGGACATGTCACAATAATTCAGTGCATCTGCCACAGTGTGTGTTATTTGTGTCTTCCAGGACCGTGCCTGCTGTGGACTGCTTCGGATTCGAAGGATTACGTCGATGACTGGCATTTCTAACAAATAAAATGGTCAACGAGGGTGTGTCTGCGTTCTTTGTTCAATTAAATTTATATTTGTTAAAAACTGTGTGATTTCTTTTTTTGCGACAAACTCATAGTTTGCCGTAGTAGTGGTGCCGGCTAGATGACGGTGCTCATTACTAAGGGCTGGCCTTAGTGTTTGCCTTAATTTTTTTGGCAAATTCACACTAACGCCCTTACCATTACCCCGGTACCCACCGCCACCAGGGGTGCCGGGAAGAGCCGGGTACAAACCAGTACCTGACCGTCTATAGATGGTCAGGCAGTGGGGCGGCTGCAGGCTGTTATTGTTGCGCTGGAATAGCCCCCTAACAGTGGCCTATCCCAGCGCAGTAATGGCAGGCTGCTGCTGCTTTTTTGTAGCTGGCCGATTTGAAAAATAGGGGACACCCCATGCCATTTTTTTCCCCATTTTTTTGAAAAAATGAGGGAAACAGCCTGGGAGCCCCCTTGTAAGGGGGGACCCCATGCATATTTTTATCAAAAATTTGAAGAAAAAACGGCATGGGGTGCCCCCTATTTTTCAAATCAGCCAGATACAAAAAAGCAGCAGCAGCCTGCCATTACTGAGCTGGGATAGGCCACTGTTAGGGGGCTATTCCAGCGCAACAATAACAGCCTGCAGCCGCCCCACTACCTGACCATCTATAGACGGTCAGGTACTGGTTTGTACCCGGCTCTTCCCGGCACCCCTGGTGGCGGTGGGTACCGGGGTAATGGTAAGGGCGTTAGTGTGAATTTGCCAAAAAAATTAAAGCAAACACTAAGGCCAGCCCTTAGTAATGAGCACCGTCATCTAGCCGGCACCACTACTACGGCAAACTATGAAGAGTGTCGCAAAAAAAGAAATCACACCGTTTTTAACAAATCTAAGTTTAATTGAACAAAGAACGCAGACACACCCTCGTTGACCATTTTATTTGTTAGAAATGTCGGTCATCGATGTAATCCTTCGAATCCGAAGCAGTCCACAGCAGGCACGGTCCTGGAAGACACAAATAACACAAACACACAAAAAAGGGCACGCAGCCATGGGGGGGGGGGGCATGCTCGTTGTCTAGGGGGGGGGGACATGCTCGTTGTCTAGGGGGGAAATATGCTCGTTGTCTAGGGGGGAAATATGCTCGTTGTCTAGGGGAGGACATGCTCGTCGTCTAGTGGGGGGCATGCTCGTTGTCTAGGAGGGGGCATGCTCGTTGTCTAGGGGGGGGCATGCTCGTTGTCTAGGGGGGGGCATGCTCGTTGTCTAGGGGGGGGCATGCTCGTTGTCTAGGGGGGGGCATGCTCGTTGTCTAGGGGGGAGGCATGCTCGTTGTCTAGGGGGGGGCATGCTCGTCTAGAGGGGGGCATGCTCGTCTAGAGGGGGGCATGCTCGTTGTCTAGGAGGGGGCATGCTCGTTGTCTAGGGGGGAGGCATGCTCGTTGTCTAGGAGGGGGCATGCTCGTTGTCTAGGGGGGAGGCATGCTCGTTGTCGGGGGGGGGACATGCTCGTTGTCTAGGGGGGGGGATATGCTCGTTGTCTAGGGGGGACACGCTCGTTGTCTAGGGGGAGTGGAATATGCCCCCCAATTATATACATAAATATACTTTGGTGCCAGTGGGGTTAATCTATATATATATATATATATATATATATATAGCTGCTATATATACATTGGTGTCAGTGGATGCGTTGGAGGTATAAGCAGTGGCGTGGTCAGCGGGTGTGGTTAGGGGGCGTGGCCAGGGTGTGGCTTCTGTGGGTAAAAAAATCGCCGCGGCGCTCTTTCTCCTCAATAAAAGTTGGGAGGTATGAAATAATATCCAATTGAAGTTACAAATACTGATATACCGTATTTTCCGGGCCATTAGGCGCACCGGAATATAAGGCGCAACAGTCCGATGCGCCTTATATATGTAATAATTCCATATATAAGGCACATCAGACTATAAGGCGCAGGGTCGGGGGCGTGGCGGAGGTCCGGGGGCGTGGCGGAGGTCCGGGGGCGTGGCGGAGGTCCGGGGGCGTGGCGGAGACCCGACGGGACGCGACGCGGCGAAGGTGGAGGAGGGCAGCGGACCTTACTTACATAGGTCCCCGCTACCGGAGACAGCAGATCTCCAGCGGGAACTGCAGACCACGCGGCAGAAGTTGTTCGTGCCGCGTGGTCTGCAGTTCCCGCTGGAGATCTGCTGTCTCCGGTAGCGGGGACCTATGTAAGTAGGGTCCGCTGCCCTCATATAGGGCGCACCGGACTATAAGGCGCACTTTGGATTTCCAAGGAAATCCAAGGCTTTTAAGTGCGCCTTATAGTCCGGAAAATACGGTATATTATAATATATAAATATCAAAGAAGCAGCACTCCGAAGTAACTTGTGTAAAAAAAGTAAATGATTTATATCAACATGTGCCAAGCTACGTTTCGGCTCCTATGGCCTGGAGCCTTCCTCAAGCAATGGTGTATACAACTGAAGTGAAATTTATACAAAGTACAAAGGAAGTGACATCACTCCAAAATCCATACAATTTTGTGACATCATCAATTCTTATAACATAGTAAAAGAATCAATCATATAATACAGCATAAATACAACAATAGTGATTATATACACACACACACACACACACACACACATATATACATATATAAATATACATACATTTAATTTTTTTATTTTAATTTCTCTTTTATTAGACAAAACAAAAACAATGACCAAAAGTCAATCTTAACACGTTCACGACGCGTGACGTAATAGCACGTCACGGGTCGGCCGCATGGAGAGGGCTCACGCGCTGAGCCCTTTCCGTAGCCGGTAAGTCTTTGCTGCATATTGCAGCAAAAGCTTACTTGTAACACCCGCTGATCGCCGCCGCTGTCGCCATGGTAGCCTCGGGTCTCACGAAGACCTGAGGCTACTTTGGGTTAACCCATGCATTACAATGTGCTATCAGCACATTGTACTACAGTATGGCAGTATATGTGTATTTTACTACTCATACATTACAGACAACCTAGGGTTAGAGTAACCTAGGGAGTCTGAAAAATAGTAACAATAAAAATAAAAAAAAAGTTAAAAAAAATTATAATAAAAAACCCTAAAAACTCAAATCACCCCCCTTTCCCTAGAACTGATAGAAATATAAATAAACTGTAAAAATCAAACACATTAGGTATCGCCGCATCCGAAAATGCCCGATCAAAATATGATAACGGTTTTTCACTGCGTTTAATGCCGTAACGGAAAATCGCCCAAAGTCGAAAATGGCACTTTTTTGTCATTAAAAAAAAAAAAAAATATCGTGCGTAATCGCACTGACCCAAAGAATAAAGTAGAGATGTCATTTGGGGCGCTCAGTGAAAGACGTAATATCCAAGCCCACAAGAAAATGGCACAAATGCGGTTTTTTTTTACCAATTTCACTGCATTTGGAATTTTTTTCCCGCTTCCCAGTACACGGAATGGAATAATAAATACCATCTCTATGAAGTGTAATTTGTTACGCAGAAAACAAGTTGTCACACAGCTCTGGACATGGAAAAATAAAAAAAGTTATGGATTTTTGATCATGGGGAGTGGAAAATGAAAAAACAAAAAAGGGCCAGGTCCTGAAAGGGTTAAAAAGGACACATAGAATTTTATATGGAGCTTTTTTATCAGTTATTATGAGCCAAACCTAGAAGGAGACTACACAGAAATAAGGTATAATAGAGAGATTTGCACCTGTTCTGTGTATTCTCAACTCCTGGCTTTGGCTCACAATAACTGAGGCACAAAACACTGAAAAAATAACAGTATGTGAACAGCATGTTCTAGAGCAGAGGAGACGTAGCAGCTCATTACTTCGTGGTAGGCAAGTTATTAATTTAAATAACACTTATCTGGCAGCCCAGTGGGTGGTACCAAGAACTGCCAGACTTCCTAGTTAAAGTATGTATAGAGGGTAGTTGTGTAGAATTGCCCACTGGACTCATAAGCATAGAAAGAACTGGGATATAATTTTTTCCTCAATAAAATTGTGGGTACGGGTAAGCAACCAAAACGGAGGATACAGCATGAAACCAAATGAACATGCAAAAGAAAGAGCTGGAATTTAAGTTATACTGCGTTTATATAATCATGTATAAACATACTTTGCTCCTCCTGCACTATAACCTACTGCACTCAGACTCCATGTTTGCTATGACGGTCTATGTATCCTGCAACATCATTCCAGTGTCACGGCACCATCTATTCCAGGGCTGTGATGCTGGAACCAACAGCCATACAAGTAAACTTTCTTTTTGCTTACGTTTCTCCTGACTCTGTGATTCTTCCAGGATTAACTAGCGATTAGTGTACAACGGGGGAGATTTAATAAAGTGTCGGGGAACAAACCAGTGCAGAGTTACGCCTTATGCCTACGAACTGTATTTTGGCTGTAAATACAGGACATTCTTTACCCGAATAAGCACTTATGGCGCTGTATCCTTATAAAATATGGTGGGGCAGCAAATGATGCCTGGCTGACAGACAGAATGCACCTCTCGCTGGTTCTGGTTTCCCTAGATACTGCAGATATATACGGTTTCATACGGTCCACAACAGTATGCAACACATACATACATACGTTCCCATAGACGTTTATGGAGCATATGGAACGGAAATACATAAGAAAAAAAAGGACATGCTCTATTTTTCTACAACCTGCTCAAGGTACGGTACATTACACGATACACCAGGCCGTATTGCCCATTGAAATGAATGGGGCCGTATGCTACAAGCCATTTTCATACGTTTGTGCGCATGAAGGCTTAGACTCCACAGTCGCATTCTGCACCAGATAAATCATGCTGGATGATAGGAGGTAGTTTAGTTGGTCTAGTTTAAGTCAGAATGTTTCTGTCGCTCAGACTGAATTTTCTGGTGTCAAGACTAGGCTACACCCCCTCAACATGGTCTACACCCCTCAATATGGCACATGCATTTCAGGCAGAAATGACTCCAGAATTCTGGCACAGACAGATTGATAAGTCTCACAGCTTCGTCTACTTTGCCTACCTCTTTCGAAAAGCATTGTCTAGGAACTGTATGGAAGTATTAGACATGGGGGTCTTTGCTTGTCGTATCAGCCAATGTTTATCCTGAAAGAGATGAAATATGACTTTGGCATATGGGATACAAGAGATAAGAGAACAAGTTTATCCTAATTCCCCAAAAAAAGAGCATTGCCGCCTATGTTTAGTTTAGTATTGCATGAAATGTAAATGACAAATTTACGTGTGAACAACAGCGAAAGCCACAACAATATTCCTGCACCTTTAACACTTACCTTGCCATGCACATTGAAATTGCTGTTTCTGGGTGCAGTGACATTGGGGAAGGAGTTTTCATATTGCGGTGCTGCTGTCCATGGAGAGTGTGGAGCTGGAGTGGCAATCATCATGAAGAAAGGCTCATTATTTGACTTGTAGCTTAGAAAATCCAAGGATATATTGGCCTAGTCACAAAGAAAAATAATGCTAAGAACTTATCATACAGCCCTAAAACACTACGACAACTTGCTAGAAAGCCGAAACATAGGAGGTGTAAGTTAGAGTACACAATATTAAACTACACCATAACTTGATCTGGCGCAGTTTAAAATAGTCTAGTTTTTAGTTTAACTTGGTAAATACGCCCCATTGTGAGAGTTGTAGGGCGTTATCCTACACACTATATAGTGTTAACCCCTTAAGGACGCAGCCATTTTATAGC
Organism: Engystomops pustulosus; assembly: GCF_040894005.1. Classification (NCBI taxonomy): domain Eukaryota; kingdom Metazoa; phylum Chordata; class Amphibia; order Anura; family Leptodactylidae; genus Engystomops; species Engystomops pustulosus. Next base: position 88,295,747 of record NC_092414.1, on the reverse strand, counting down.
TTAAGGCTTAGTCCCATTTTCTGGATTCTGACTTGCGTCTCTTTATACGGTTATAACTTTTGAACACTGTTACTTATCAAAGTGATTCTGAGATTATTTTTTCCCTACATGTTATACTTCATTTTAGTGGTAAATGTCAGCTGATGAGCTTTGCGTTTATTTACAAGAAAAAAATTATGAATTTTTGGAAAAATTTGCCATTTTTGAAATTCAAAATCTTTGCGTTTTCAGTCAGATAGATTTAGCAACTAAATAAGTTTCTGAATAACATTTCCCATAGGTCTACTTTACATTTTCATCATTTTTGAAATGTCTGGATAATTTATTTTGATGACACGCAGTTTACAAATCGAATTGGTTTCAGAATTGACTATTTTGGAGATAATTACTGTTTTGAATGAAATTTTACATATTTAACATCAAAACCCCCTATATAATCAACCCATTTTCAAATCTGCACCCCCCAAACTACCAGAAACAGCTTTTAGGAAGATTGTTAACCCTTTTAGATCTTCATAGTAATTACCTATATACTCGAGTATAAGCCGACCCGAGTATAAGCCCAGGCCCCTAATTTGACCACAAAAGCCTTGGAAAACCTATTGACTCAAGTATAAGCCGAGGATGGGAAATGCATTGGTCACAGCCTCCCCATTATATAGCCTGCCGGACTCTGCCCCATAGTATATAGCCAGCATCTGCCCCCCAGTATATAGCCTGCCAGCCCATATCTCCCGGTACATAGCCAGCGCCCTGCCCCAGTATATAGCCAGCAGTACTTTTTACTCAAGTATAAGCCGAGTTTGGGTTTTCAGCACATTTTTTTTTGTGCTGAAAAACTAGGCTTATACTCAAGTAAATATGGTACATCAAAATGGAGGTGAAATTTAGAATGGTCAAATTGTGTCGGTTATACGTTGATTTAGCCCTAAAATTTACACATTTCCAAAAGAGAAAACCCACCTTACATTTTGTTATGCAATTTCTCCAGAGTACAGAGACCCCACACATGTGGCCGTTACTTGTTTTATGGGCGCACAGCGAGGCGCAGAAGGGAAGGAGCACCCTGCAGCTGACAGAATTTTAGTTTTCCCATTGGCCTCTTTTGTAGGTCGATAACATTTTCCCTTTTTTTTTTTTTTTTTTTAATTTTGCATTTTTTTTTTAATTTGGCATTTTTTTTTTGCTGGATGAGATGCTTTTTCCAGTGTTACCATTTTGGGGTTGGTATCCCCCGTTATTGAAAATTTAGGAATATTTTTTTGAGGTCAGGAGTAGAAAAGAATCAATTCTGTACTGGATGTTTTACTCTTTTTTTGGGGGGGGGGAAGGGTTCCTCGTATAGCCTAATAATTATGTTATCTTTATTCTATGGGTCAGTACGATTAAAGGGGATACAATACATGAATATTTTTTCTTCGATTTTTACCCACATAAGGTTTTATTTGGTAAAATTTATCATTTTTGCATAGCCATCTTCCAAGTGGCATAACATTGTTACTTTTTTGGCTGAGTTGGTTGATGGCTTGTTTTTTGCGGGACATGTTGTACAGCATCATTTTGGAGTATATATGTAGATCACTTTTTATTGCATTTTTTTGTGGGATTCAATAGGTAAAAATCAATTTTTGGTGGGTTTTTAACAGTTTTTTTCAACGGCGTTCTTCCTGCAGGTTCAATAATTATTTTCTTTTATTCTACGGTTTGTTATGAACGCGGTGAAAACGGCGCGGGGGGCGGGGGTTGCGATCATGGGGGAAATACCTCCATTTACCCACCAGCGATCAGAGCCCACTCCGACCATGGGTGTTAAACTGGGGTGTCGGCTGTTATAACTGGCACCCCTTGTGTACCGATACCGATTCGGTTCAGATCTTGAGCTGAACCAGTATCAGCGCTGCATCCGACATATCGGATGCTGAGAGCCAAATCACTGCGCTCAGCGTCCGATATGTAGAGGTTAAGGTGAGAATACTGTCAGTGTTTACAATGGGGAACACCCGGATGCCCTTTAACTTATACACTTAAAAAAAGGGGGGGTTGAAAAGTGGAGGGTGCGAAAACAAACTTTTATTATCACATTGAAATATATTGTGTGTGCACTTTTTCTGTTTGCTTGCAGCGCTTAAAGACTTCAAAAACATTTCTACCGAACACTTAGTCTCCCTTTGGAGCATGTCCCATAATCTCAATGCTCCTATAAGTGACTTGGTCATCTATTTGGTCGATGGCTATGTATACCTCCGCAGTGGTGGGGTCAAGTCTTAATGCTCCTCGAAGTGACTCATTTTTTATCATATACTCTATACAATGGCCCAGAGATATTATGGTGCTTGCGACAGTTTGTTTTGCATTTTAAAAAATAGGTTTTGGAGCTTGCATATATATTTATGAGGCATTTGTGCCATAATTATGCTACAGTCACAATTTGTCTGACACTTTAGAAAACTGTGCACCTAAAAGGGCATGTGTTCCTATTTTGGACTACATTTATCACTGTGCCTCGACACAATTGTGTCGCAACAACATGAAGCAGAGTGCAGCAAGTGAAAACAGACCAGATTTACTAAGAACGGTGACACGATTGGATTATTTGGCGCAACGTGCATTTGGTATATTTAGGCCAATATGTTCATATTTATTACATGCAAGTGCTACTTTAATCAACGTAGCACCAAAAATGAAAATAAATTCTGATTTGCAGTCAAACTAATGAACGTTTTTGCCATCACATTAATGACAAGCTGCACATTCATTCTGAAAAAACCCAATACAAAATACTTACCAAAACATCCGTTAGGTAATCCACACTGTAGTTCTGCCCAAAATTTCGTGCCTTTCCATTTTCAGAGAGAGTATAGTTGTAGTACTTTGAGTTTTTTTCCTGCAAAGAAAAATGATAGGGTCTTCTTATTGTATTCTCTGTGTAGATCTTGTATTTATATAGATGGATCTTCGATAGCGTTTGACCTCAGTCCTGCTCATATTCTATTCCATTAATGTATCAGCCAAACAAATAACCATTTGGGATACTAGAAGTGTAAGCGCTCCACATTCTTAAAAGGGGCAATGTGTACAAAAAACATAACATTCTGCAATATTAAGCAGTTTACAGTATTCACAAATATAAGTCTGGCCTCCTGAACTCTGTTTTCCCCATCAGTCCATCTCCCATAACTCCTCATCTAGGATTGACATGGCCAAAGGCAATAACCTGGCAACAGAGAATATGGTGGATGTTACCTACCCTCCCAGAAGCATCTCGGCTCACTCCCTCATGTTGGTTACGCTAGCCAAGGCTGCAGACACGTTACAAATAAATAATCTGACAGGGGAGTTTGAAGATGCTGTTAGAGACTTAATAAGGGACAACCAAGACACTGTATCTGCCCACTGGTTGGGCATCAGAGGGTTATTTCACTGTAATATTTGTGGACACAAGGCTAGAAACCGAGACTACTGTGCAGCTTTGCAGCAGAGTCAGGTACACAGAGAAGGGGTATTTGTTAGATCCAACAGATACAACTAAGGAGAATTGGATGGAGGCTTAAGACCTCCTTAAAGGAAATCCACAACCAGGATCATGGATTATAAACCAAATACACTTACATGCTGATGTGTGCCCCCTTTATTAGGATCTGCTCTTTTAATTTCTTATGTCCTCGATTTATAAGAAAATATGCTTTAAAAATTATGCAAACTAGCCTGAGGGGCTCCAGGCACCATTAACTTCTATGGAGCGTGGAGCACCTCAGGCTCATTTGGAAGCCTTGTTTTGTAAAATCTAAGGCATAAAAAGCTTAAAGAAGAGCAGATACTGACAAAGGGGGCACACACCAGCATGCAAATGTACTTGGTTTATAATCTATAATCTTGATGGTAGATGTCCTTTTAAGCTCATTATCAGCAGACGATAGAGGCAAAGCAATACTTTACCCAACAGAAGTACTCCATTGAGGGGGAAGATATGGGGCATCTATTGGCAATGAATATTAGAGTGCAAGGAGGATCTACACATATTGGCTTCTTCAGACCTCTCGGCTAAAGTGAAGCAGAAAAGAGCACAGTTTGAGTGTCAAGAGAAGACTCAGAGCTATGGATCTACCATACTCCATGTTCTGTCCAGCAAGGCAGCAGGTGGTGGCTATGAATATTACACACTTTTTCTAGACATCAGACTCCAGGTAAATGGAGTATTGTCGGACCCATTTAAGTTGGGTAGAGGAACCCGGCAGGGTTGCCCCCTTTCGTCCTGCAGGTGGAACCATTGGTGTGCATGGTTAGGACCTCAAGGGCTAATGGAGGTTTCAAATATGGGCTGATAGATGAATGCATAGCGTGGTACGCAGATGACATGCTGCTATTCTTTGATGATGTGCAAAGCTCCCTACCCCAATTCATGAATCTTATTATGGAGTATTGGTATTCTGGCATTCAAATAAACTGGAACAAATCTGTGCTCCTCCCCCTGGATCCACTTCCTAGTGATTTTGATGCAGGACGATTACAAATTGTTTCATTCTTCAAGTATATAGGGGTAGGTGTGTCTGCCAATCCTAAAGACTGTGTCTATGAATATCCAACCGATGATTAGATATGTGGTGTAAATTACCCATCTGTGGTTGGGAGGGCAAACCTGACCAAAATGGTTTTGATGCCACAATTTCTTTCTTTATTTCACAACTCACCAGTGTGGATTCCAATGGCCTATTTTTAATAGTATACAAGGTATATTTGGACCCTGATCTGACGAAAAAAGGTGACCCGTATCTGCCTTGAGACGCTATAGAGAGCAAAAGGGGGATTGGCAGTGCCTAATCCGATTCTGTACATTTTAGCTGCCCATCTGCAACAGCTGAGGGGGTGGGGATAATCAGGTAGCTCATGACTCTTGGATTGCCTCCTGTCCTATTTTAATGGAGGATGGAGCCCAGACCTGCCCTCTAGGAGCACTCCTTACTGTATTGGGATACTCCACTGTCTATTAGACATCATCTGGTGCTTAAAACCTTAGTCTTCCCAGGGCATGACGGAGGGGTTATATCACAGATTTATGAACAATTGCTTGGGGAGTATCATAAAAAGTTTCCTCTCACAGCACGCTCTAAATGGGAAACAGATTTGGGGCCCTAATTGGCAAAGGCTTTTCCAATTATTTCTATGCCACAGAACCTATAGAACCCCAGCGTGGTTGCATAAGGTTGCGATATCAGGCAAGAAAACTGATTGTGTACCACTGGATCCAGGATTCCACTCCTACTATATCAGTATATCAACAAAATGAAAATAATGGGAAGAGGAGGAGAGCTTCGTTTACCCCCACCCCTCTCCATAGAGTAACATAGGGCCGCATTCCATTGAAAGATAGGAAAGGTCCGATCTTTCTACGGGCTATGGAACAGTACGATGCCGCACCGTACCGCTCCAGTATGGCGCCACGAGGCCATTGCGGTGTATGGGGGACATATATACGCCGTTTATACGCCAGTCGTATATATGTCCCCCCATACGTTCGTGTGAATGTAGCTTTAATGTTAAACAACTAATTCTGCATCATAATCTAACCTTTGCTCAAGAAGAAAAGCAAACACTAGTGAAAACACATGTGGTACTTGTACAGTTACACAACGTAGGGCTGAACTGTGATACTTTCCATCTCAAAGGAAAAGTTAAGATGGAGAAATTTTACACTGTAATTTAATGTTACAAGGGAAATCATTACTCCAAAGTAAAGTACCTCTGCAAACACTTGATCCAGGCAAGAAGCTATCCCATTCAATTAACACTTCAGGAGAAAGACTAGAGATCATGCCACTGTGGACACCTCCTTTGACAAGCAGACCCTTAAATATACAACTAATAATCTGAGTGACCACAAGAGATCTTTAATAAGGCATAATTGTTAAATATTATTACTACCAAATTCTTACTCACCAGAGCAAACCAGTAGCTCCATCCAGGAGGTACATGACCGATTCCACCTGCATCTTCTGCTCCATACTACACAACATTACAATAGTAAAATATTAGAACATTTAAAACAAATAATGGCAACAAAATTGATAAAATAGCATGACATGATTTCTACATAATTTCATGTAAATAAATCTGATATTAATGTTTTTTGGAACTTTCGGTTATGTAAAGGACATTAAGGGAGAAAGTTTTCCTGTGTAAAGGGAGACTTATCTCATAAATGAATAGTAAAAGTATACAGGATTTTCTGCACAAAGAAATCCTGTTATGAAAACGGTAAAAGTCCGGCTGATTTGTTTTAATTTTTTGTTTGGGTTAGTCTAAACCATTTTTGTCCTTCACAGCAGGGAGTGGTAGGAGGTGGAGTCTCCTGTGTCTGGCTATCAGACAACTTTCAGTAGCAGGACTGTGAGAAACAGGACGGACGTGCTAGTATAAGCCGAATTTTGTGCTGAAAAAACAGACCTTATACTGCAATACATATGGTAACTTCCATAAAATCCTAACTACAGGTAGCTTGATGAATATTCAACTCTGACCATATAGAGGCAATACCTGATTTAAGTATTTCCCTGCAAAAAATGTCTGATAACCAGAGGAATGGAGGAGAACAGGAAAGGTGGATGGCTCTTGTGTCTTCTGCCACGCTTTACTGCTGCAGTTTCCAGCTATTGTATTGTTGACGACATGATGGTTATGCGGATATCGCCCCGTCAGAATACTGGCTCTGCTTGGACAGCAAAGGGCACTACCTACATACTGCAACAAAAGTAAAGAAAATAAAGTTTGCATTAGTAATCCTACAGACATTCATTGTTTGTGATTAAGAGTAATAGATGCATCATTCTAATTGTGGCAAGTTGTTTTCTGATCGCAGTTACACACAGATCATTACTATGGTAACAGACCAAGGCAGTCGGTTAGATCATCACTAGGAGCAGAGCATAAGAGTTACTGAGAACTGAGTGATAGTGGGAGTTGTAGTATCCTGTGGTGGCATTCTCGGAGACAGTCTGCCTACTGTAGAAAACCTATAAAAATTTTGTGAATCATAGAAGCGTACTATTTAACCCCTTCATAAGCGCACATTGTAAATATACGTCTGGGGGTCGTGAAGGGGTGTATGGACAGGGCTCACAGACGGATGGAGCTGACACCTGCCGGGAACTCTGATGCTGGCTCCTTTCACGACAGTTAACCTGTTAGGTTCCGCGGTTGGGTTCGACTGTGGCACCTAACAGGCATGCTGCAGAGCACCACCATCTTTAAATGGTGGTCAGCACCCTCTGAGACTTCACCAAGATAGACCGTAATATAGAAGAAGTATATCTACACTATGATGCAATACAGGAGGAGCTCTGCCAACACCCCATAAGCCCTTCAGACACTTTAACATAATGTTAAAAGTTGATTTTAGAAGGAAGGAGGTCATGGACAACAAATACAGAAAGATGACCATCTTGCTCGATTTTGAAGGTAGATTTCCTATCCAGACTATATTCTTTTCAAAAACATATTTGCAATTGCAGATAATTTCAAAAAGGTGATAATAAAAACATTTATTTTTTAATAGGTAGTATAGATACAAATGGTGTATTCCTTATTTAATACAGGAAAAAAAAAGGAAAATAGCTTAGTTGTTTTGGTAAAATGTATAAAATTAAGCAAAAGGGGTAACTAGAACAATGCTTTGCGTTAGAGATCAAACATTTTTATTCTCCATTTCCACACTATTTGGATATTATTTAAAATGTTTTAGCTATGCTTTTGTTACATAACAAGTCATGAAAGAACCCTGGTTCACTGCCATAAAGCAAGTACAGAAGAAGGTTCTCAGGTTAAGCAACAGCTGGAGACTCATCTTGCTCCTACTGTACAATTTGGAAAGACAAAACAAAAACCTACAGCAATATCAGAGTTGGAATGCACATGGCCACAAAAAAAATAAATAAAAGTAGGTTTACAGCCAATATAGAGCTACTAAGCTGCTGCTCCAATGGAGATACTGTAGTATCCACCTGCTAGTATCCATTTACAGGTTGTCGATTGTGAAGCAAGATACTCATACCCGACTGCCTAAACCAATCACTGCTTTATGCGCTTATGTGCAGTACTTACTGGTATTGTAGTACCAATGCATAACCAGCAGTGCCTCACGTTTTCTAAAGCAGAACAAAATACTTACTGCATTGGTAAAAGTTACACCATGATCCGCAATCAGTGCTTTAGTCTTCTTTAATGGAGTCTAGAAAAAAAAAAAAAGGGTAAAACAACATTTAATTTAAAAAGTTCTAGATAACTTGTGCATTGCAGGTTTTGAAAGAAGGCATAAGCTGCTATTCAAGATGGAAGTAATAAAAAGCAACACGTTTTAGGAATTTTCTGCTCAACATCAGTACAAATATGAAAGATATGTTACTGTTATATACAATTATTTCGTGAAAACCCAATGGGGGCGAAAGCAGATGTGAAAAAAAATTTTTTTGCCCTACTCTGTCTCCCCATTCCAACATTCTGGTTGCCTTCAGTTGGGAAAACGATGGGATAGGCAACGCCGAAGCTGGACAAGTACTAGATTTGTTTTTCTTAGACTTCACCCGATTCCTTTTTTTTTAATTTCCAGAAAATCCCTTTAACTCAGATATTGTAAAGAGGTGTTAAAGCTGAAAAAAATATTTGCAATTTAGAACTGAAAAATATGGAAGGATGGGGTAGCTAAAAGCAAGATAGCACTAAAATAGAAGTTAACAGACATGTCCTGTCGAATATTAGATGTTTTACCGTTTCATAGCTTTTAGATCCACATTAGCACTGCTCGGAAATGTCCTGGATTGCAGTGGCTGTTCTGCATGGCCAGTACATGAGAGACATGGATTCATATTGTTTTTCTGCCTGACTGCACTGAGCTGTGCTGATCTCTGCTTCTAGCCCCCACCTTTGCATTCCTAGAAGAGCTCACACAGACGCACACCGACTTCCTGCCGGCAAACAACAGCAGCATCGCGAGGAGAGTAAAACTACAAGCAGATAAGATCTTTATCCAGGGGAGAGGGAGATATATAGAAGATCTGACAGTATGTAATGGTTGTGACAGCAGAGGGGAGAAAGTCATGTTTAATATGCATCTCATCATCTCTCATCTCTGATCTGTCTCATCTCTCTTTCCAAGTGTCAGATACTAGTAGACTGATCAGAAGCTAAATGAGAGCGTATATAAATCTGAACCCTGATGATCTAACCACATTGTCAGCACACATCACTAGAGGAATCACGAATTGTCTGCTTAGAGAGTCCCCATCAACACTACAGTATTTTACACTGAGCATCACTGAGTAATAGGAGCTAAAACAGCAATAAAAACTGAGTTAAAAAAAAGTAAGGGGTTAGAATGATATTTATAAAATATCACCAGGGGATTGAAATGTGAGAATTTTCTTTCATGGGCAAACCCCTTTAAAGGGGCATTTCTATATTGGCGGGATTATATGCCATCACTTCATCATTGTTGATGTTCTGTCTAAACTCTGAAAATAAAAGTTCCAGGCTACAAGTTATAATATTCATAGACTTTTCTGCTTAGTGGTGTCCAGGCCAATCAAATAATCTCCAAGGAATCATGAAGCCAACTACATTTCCCTGAACAGTTGTGTCCTCAACAGCTGCCTTAATCCATGGCTAGTGAACCTGACATCTACTCTAAGTTAACAGGCCATAACTTTCACACAGGAAGTCACATGTTTTAACACATAGATATCAGCTTAGCTTCAGCAGATGTGTTAGGTGTCAATTTCCAATATTGTACATAAATATGTATACATTTTCTAAAAATTCTAAACCCTTGGAGAAACATATGATCAGAATCTTCCCCTTCTCATCACAACAAATGTTTAGTACATGTAGTAAGTTCTGTATTCACATAATAACTTTATCAAAAGACAGAAATAGACAATATGGGCCTCCTCTCCAAGATGAACAAATGCGGCACTGTTTGATGGCCTATACCCCTATGTTTCACTGTAATATAGTGGATGGTACACACAGACCAACTACAAAAAAATTACCTACAAATAAATTATTTCTTTAGAATACCGTATATACTCGAGTATAAGCCAACCCGAGTATAAGCAGAGGCCCCTAATTTTACGACCAAAACTTGAAAAACCTATTGACTCAAGTATAAGACGAGGGTGGGAAATGCTTTGGTCACAGCCTCCCAGTATATAGTCAGCCCCCAGTTGTATACAGCAGAGCCAGCCCAGTGTAGTATACAGCCAGCCAGCCCCTAGTTTGTTCAGCACATTAAAAAAAAAAAAAAAAAAAAAACTTACATACTCACCTTCCGGCACCCCGATGCTGGTCTTCTTGCGCTCTACCCGCCAGCACACACTATGACATAATCAGCAGCAACACCGCTGCATCAGTGTGCGCCGGCCGGAAGAGTGCATGGCCGCTCCTCTGCCCGCTAATACAGCAGAGACAATGGGAGCCACACAGAGCATCGGGGAGTTTATTCTTTTACTGCCTCGAGTATAAGCCGAGGTCGGGTTTTTCAGGGGCATATGCACGAGTACCGTATATACGGTAAATTGAAAAAATCTAAAACAAGAGTTTAAGAGTTTCCAAAAGAGTTTCCGCATTCACACAACCGCATGGGGGGAAGTATGTACGGCCGCCATAGACGGCAAAGGGCGCACGGAGGGATACGGTTCCACACGTTTAACACCGTACATGGAGAAAAGATAGGACATGTGCAATCTTTCCCTTTGCGCACGCCCAAACGCTATGCATTTCTATGAAGAAGGGAGGGGTCACCCCCTCCTCTCCATTGTGCCGGACGTATTCCCACCCGGCTAAGGCCTGGCAGGCATACGTTTGTGTGAATGTAGCCCAAGATTGTGTGGAGCGTCCATTGTTGGGATAATAAATTACACTAATACCTTTCTACATATTGTAATTTGACAGAATCCATAAGCTCAAAGGGTGAATATACTCTTCTCATCCTTGTTGATGAGTATTTTTAGCCGATGTATAACTCCTAGTCATATAAAGTGTAATTAGACATCTACTTATACAATAAAGTCTTTACAGCCTCTGTTTTATGTGCTAGCCAATTGAGACAATTAAGACTCGGCTGGGGGCTTACATCTGCTCCAGACACCCCATTCCCAGAGCAGGCTGGGGCTGATGCCATGTGTCCCCAACTTTTCTTATATATAGATCACATATAAGAGTGATCTTATGGTAGCAGCCCATTGGATGACAGTTATACAGAGACATGCAGAGACGATGCACATAGCATCACCCAGCATTCATCTCACTGTATACAGGGGCTGCTGTGATAGGGGACTGATAATATTGTCCCAATCACAGTAAAGGATGGGTCTATGACATAGACAGGTCCATCCTGTTGATGGCTCTGTGTGCACAATTGCACACTGTTATTGGATTAGGGCAGAGCTCCTTTCTTAGCCAATCTAGCCTGGAGGGGGAGGAGGGGACGGCTCTGCATTACATGTTCTGGTGGCGGAGCATGCTGCGCCGGTATCACTTGGAGCTGCCAGCCAGTGAAAAAAAGATAAATCAACAAGCAATTTTATACGCTTGGTGGGTTTTTGGGGAGAAAAACCAGTCTCTACATGTGTCATAGACGCTTGTAGAGGCTTTATCGCGACCTCTGCATGAGCCATCAATGATTCATTCTATATCTTGATGTTTACTTTGGATAACAAGTGTTGACACAGACTGGTTTTAGACTTTAGCTGTGAAAAACACTGCACTGAAATATGAGGAACCTAGGACAGGCACTAGGACTAGGTGGTCAGCACAAAGTCTATTCTGGAGTTTCATTTCTCTTTGCTAGTGTTTGTTATATCCTTAACGCTCTGCGCAGTACATGTATGGCACAGAGGTGCGGGGCTGTATGAAGAGGGCTCACGGGCAAACACTAATACGCCGCAAATACCAATTGTGGGTGTTAACTCTGCCGATGTCACCAACGAAATTTAAGAGATGGCGTGGGCGCCGCCATCTTCGTTGCAATTGTTGCACCCCCAAAACGTCATTGGGGAGTGGCCCCCCAGTGAGTTTAAAAAAATAGCAAAAAAAAAAAGTTTTATAAAAACTTTTAAAAACCTAAAAATTCAAATCACCACCCTTTCCCTACGACTGATATATAACATAATAAACAGTAAAAATCAAACATGGAAAATAGCACCCAAAAGTCAGAAATGCCACTTATAAAATGGTGTAAATCACATAAAAATGGAATAAAAAGTGATTAAAATGTTGCAGTCCTCAAAATGATGAAAACATCAGCTCATTTTGCAAAAAAATGGACACCTTGCATAGCTCCGGACACCCTAGTATGAAAAAGTTATTAGCGTCAGAAGGTGGCGACTTTTTTTCCGTACACATTAGTTTAATTTTCGAAGATTATTAACCCCTTAAGGACGCAGCCATTTTACAGCTTAAGGCTCAGTCCCATTTTTTGGATTCTGACTTGCGTCGCTTTATATGGTTATAACTTTTGAACACTGTTACTTATCAAAACGATTCTGAGACTGTTTTTTACCCACATGTTGTACTTCATTTTAGTGGTAAATTTTGGCTGATAAGTTTTGCGTTTATTTACAAAAAAAAAAGAAAATATGATGAATTTTCTGAAAAATTTGCCATTTTTGAAATTTGAAATCATTGCGTTTTCAGGCAGATCGATTTACCACCTAAATAAATTGCTGAATAACATTTCCCATATGTCTACTTTACATTTTCACCATTTTTGAAATGTCTGGATAATTTATTTTGACGTCACGCGGCTTACAAATTGAATAGCGCTTTTCCGGATTTTCAGAATTGACTATTTTGGGGATAAATACAGTTTTGAATGAAAATTTCCAAAAGATAAAAATACAAAACCCACCATACAATTTGTTCTACAATTTCTCCCGAGTACAGAGACCCCCCACATGTGGCCGTGACTTGTTTTATGGGCACACAGTGAGGCGCAGAAGGGAAGGAGCACCCTGCAGCTGCCAGGATTTTACTTTCCTCATTGGCCTCTTTTGAAGGCTGTAAAATTTTCGCTTTTGCGCTATTAGGGCCATGTGACAGCATTTTTTTGCGGGACGAGATGCTTTTTCCAATGTTACCATTTTGGGGTTGGTATCACCTATTGTTGAAAATTTAGGAACTTCTTTTTGAGAGCAGGAGTAGAAAAGCATCAATTCTCTACTGTTTTTTTTACTTTTTTTTTTTGTGGTGTTCACCGTATAGACTAATAATCATATTATCTTCATTCTATGGGTTGATACGATTACGGGGATACCAGACACGAATATATTTTCTTGCGTTTTACTAAATTTGTAAAATAAAACCCTAATGTGGGGAAAAATCTATCATTTTTGTATTGCCATCTTCCAAGTGGCATAACTTTGTTACGTTTTTGGCTACGGAGCTGGTTGATGGCTTGTTTTTTGCGGGACACGTTGTGCTTTGCACCAGTATCATTCTAGAGTACATATGTTTTTTTGATCACTTTTTATAGCATTTTTTGTGGGATTGAATAGGTAAAAATCATAATTTTTGGAGGGTTTATAACAGTTTTCTTTTACGGCGTTCATCGTGCGGGTTCAATAATTACTTATTTTTATTCTACGGGTTGTTACGGACACGGTGATACTATATATGTGGGGTTTGTGTTATGATTTAGACTTTTTCTTTAGTTATATGTCTCTTTATATGTTTTGGGGCTTTTGGGCATTTTTGGTGATTTATTACTTTATTTTTTTATTGAATAATTTTTTTTTTCACTTTTTCACTTTTTCCACCATGGGAAATGAACAAGCAATCATCTGATTGCTTGTTCATAATAATACCCTGCAATACTTATGTATTGCAGGGCATTATCAGTGTCAGCCTATGTACTTGCATAGGGTGGCACTCTGCCAGTAAGATGACGTCACAGACACCATCTTACCGGCAGTTCCTGCAGGTAACACTGGGGTCCAGATCGGACCCCAGTGATACCGTAGCAATGATCGGTGCCCCCCGAAAATGATTCGGGGGGGGCGATCGTGCGGGAAAGACACCCCAGATGCATGTTAGATGCCGCGGTCGCAATGACCGCGGCATTTAACGGGTTAATCACCCGCGATCAGAGACAACTCCGATCGCGGGTGTTACACTGGGGTGCCGGCTATCAGTCACAGCCGGCACCCCATGTTTCCCGATGGCGGTTCGGCTCAAATCTTGAGCTGAACCGGCATCGGCTCAGCGTCCGATATATCGGACGCTGAGCGCTAAGTCACTGAGCTCAGCGTCCGATATATCGGACGCTGAGCGTTAAGAGGTTAAAATGCAGTAAAACCTACATAAATTTGGTATCACTGTGATATTACTGAACCAAAGAATAAAGCAGTGGTGTTATGTGGAACGCAGAGTGAAAGTCGTAAAAACTGAGCCCACAAGAAAGTGACACAAAATTTTTCACCACATTTGGAATTTTTTTCCAGCTTCCCATTACACAGCATGGAATAATAAATAACATCACGGAGAAGTCAAATTTGTTACGCAGAAAATAAGCCCTCACACAGCTCTGCACATGGAAAAATGAAAAGGTTATTGTATTTTTGAAGGTGGAGAGAAGATTTGAGTGAAAAAAAAAAACTTGCGTCCTTAAGGGGTTAAATATAATAAATGTCTATACATGAAACATCAGAGGCTACATGGAGGGTCACTTCATAAACTCAAGTGAATTAGAATCATTCCCAAACATCCGGACACGCACTGCCGAAGGAGGGTCCAAAATCACAAGCAAACTGAAGTGTGTCATACAGTACAGTCATTGGAAAGTATTTCTAGATCAGACACACTTAGGTACATCTGTAGCTGCAGTTACTTTTTACTGTGGGCCAGGATTATACACCATGCAGTTGTATGTCAGTGATGAGTATCTGCACGTGGTCTAGCCCCATGGTTTATATCCTCACGCAGCACCCAGTGTGCACATAGCACTGAACCTCACTGCTCAGTCTTCCATACAGTACTGCATGCTGCAAGGCTTTCCACAAGGATACAATCTACTGGTTACTGCCTTGTCCGAGTGTGTACATGTGCTGTTTGTAGATATGGACAGGACAGAAAATCAGGTTATCAATTCAACTAGACCTGATAGGGAACGGTAGACTCTTCTCATTGACTTTTATGTGTGCAAGTTTACTTTCCGTTACTTATAATGGGAAAAAAAAAGTGCTGCAGCCCTCATTATTTTTTCCGCTGTTAATCCAGTCAGGTTTTTCAGATTTCTCTATTAAAGGGCATCTACCACCAAGATGAAGGACTGTATGCAAATGAGCCTGAGGGGCTCCATTAACATCTATGGAACCTGCATAGAGTTCTTCATCCTGGTGGTAGATGTCCTTTAAGCAGAAACCATGAGGCAATTAAAGGATAACCAGTAGTGTTTAATATTAGAAAAAGACCAGTGAAAAACAGAAATTCTCATAGAATTATTAACCAGCAAGTCGCTCAGTATCAACTTTTTAGTAAGGCTACATTCACATATTATTTTTGTGATACACTCAGCATATACAAAATTCCTGCATATTCTATATCTATATAGAATATGCAGGAATTTTCCTGGTGTATATCACAAATATAAGATGATACTAATATATACACAGATGGAACATCCTTTTTGTCTCAGGCTGCACAGTATACCTATACAGTAGATGCCATTGGAGGCAATGGGGGATGAGTACTGCATCCCTCCCCCAGTCTTTGCTCAGGTAAGTCCCCTGTGATGTTACTGTCCATACAACAGGAGGGGGGGGGGGGTACTCTCTTTCATGGGTTGGGAGAGGAACAAGATGAGGTATGAGCTTACAGTAGTAGGTTGGAGCACTCTGTTGTAAGGACAGGTCGGGAATCCTCCTGGTGTATCCTTACAACATAGGCAATAAACACAATCACAATATTCTTCCAATCACAGTCTCTACTTTGTACTGTGAAGAAGGTGAACACCCAGGTCTCTACAGGATGCAGTGAGGGAGACAGATCCCCATGGATGGTCTGCCATATTATATTCTGTCATAACAATAGTTCCTCCAGGACGACAGATGAGCATGCCCCCAATGAACCCAAATACAGGCCGCAGTTCACAGCCGGGAA
Organism: Engystomops pustulosus; assembly: GCF_040894005.1. Lineage (NCBI taxonomy): Eukaryota > Metazoa > Chordata > Amphibia > Anura > Leptodactylidae > Engystomops > Engystomops pustulosus. Next base: position 88,279,604 of record NC_092414.1, on the reverse strand, counting down.
TATATCACATAGTCTCAATGGTATTTTGAAAATTAAAAAAAAAGGCTGACACCAATATGTAATGTTCTAACTAAAGCCCCCGAGTGATTTCCAGGAGCGAACCTGGAATCAGTGAACTGCACTGGAGACCTCTGTATACCAATGAGTAATGTTATAAACAAGCCACAGATCCTAGGACTTACCAAGATGGCGGTGGCCCCATGATGTTCTCTGCATGCATTTATAGTGCTCAACCAGAAGAAGGAGGAAGTAATGCCATGTTGGGGACACTTTCAGCTCATGCCACAGATGGAAGCTTCCATTGTGGAGTCCCATGAGTATTGTGGGAGAGACAATGGCAGGCCCAGAAAAGGCTACAGTTTCTTTGGCCATTACAAGTTGGTGTATGGCTTTTCCAAAATGTTAGGAAAGCAGACAGCTCCAATAAGGCACTGTCATCCAAACTACCTCCACAAGCCACCTATGACAATTCTTCCACAAAATAATGCTAGGAACAAGATCACGGCTTTAGAGCTGCCATATAGCCGTGTATATCCAGACACCAATAAACATCAAATTAGAGCAGTGGCAGTGTAAACCCAGGCTGTCACCAGACAGCACAATGCACCCAGGAAGCCCAGGGCATGCAGTGCTCACCGCCATTTTGGGCTACAAGAAGCTGAGGACAGAGCTGGATTACCATTGGTGCCTTAGCTCCAGGCCCCGCAATGCTTCCCGTTTAGGGGACCCAATGATACACCAAATGTTTCCACTTTCTTTCTACTTTATTGGACGCTGATACAATATAGAGCTGTGACAGAGAAGGGAGCAATGAGTTACTGCTTTAATTGGCGATTTTGGCACTTTGTGATAAATAAGTGGGTTTCGGTTACTCTAAAAGGTTCGCACTGACCTAGAGGCTACTAAGCCGCCACCACCACACACTCCTGCAGATGCCCCTCTGCACACTGTGTATATAACGTCCACCTTCACACTATTCCGTGTGCACAATCAATGAAGACACTATGGATTATAGTATATGGTAATGGTGCCATTCTATAGTATTATATAGGAGAGTTATATAAGGCACTGTGTACACTACAGTAATGTATAGATGCATGTGGTATAGTTACCATGCCACCGAGGGACACGTCTTGGTCATCTGTCAGGATCAGCACTATATTCGGTCTCCGCGATGTCCCTAGCACTGGGCACAGAAGCCCCACATGGAGCAGCAGACAGACCCATGCAGGGGATGAGCTGCGGTACCGCATAGTCATCGGAGAGCTCATGTACAGCTATGTCAGCCGCTCCGCTTACTTCATGACTTCACAGAGCACATAGAAAGAGGAAGTGAAGCCGAGCTGGTCAGCTGCTCTCTTCAGTCACATGCCTGCTCATAACAGGAAGGGAGGAGACTATACCGGGAGGGTGGCTCCGGTCACAGCTGTCGCACCTGTGCGCCGTGCCCCTTCTGCTGCGACACTCAGTGTGTGGTGAATACAGCGACTATTCCTCACGTCCCCGTTTACACAACATCAGTTTATGCGGGGTTCTCCTGATCTACAGGTGGATGTCATAATAGGGACAACTGCAGCCACAAAATAATGTACCAGGAAAAGTCCCAAAAGAAAAAAACATATTATGGAGTAAGTCAGGAACTGGAAAATGTGCAGAATTAGTATTTTCATACAGAAATGGAATAAAGTACAGAAACCCTTTTGTGACCGGGTTATTTGTGCACAATAATGGGCACCTTCACCTATTGGTCACTAAAATTTTACTTTTATTCTATCACATTAAAAATGTGTGCTCATTATCCCAAAAAAACAAGGTTAAAGGGGTTGTCCGAGTTCTTGAAAAAAAGCTAAAAGTGTCCGGGATGGGCGCCATGTAAACAAACATGGCCGCCGGAGCAGCGCTGGATCCAGCTTCCGGCCGGCCGTGGCCGGGCACGCCTATCCGTCCCTATACACAGCATTGTGTATGGGGGCCGGAAGGTTGTCGGGTCCGGCCGGAACTGAGTCCAGCGCTGCTCCGGCGGCCATGTTTGTTTACATGGCGCCCGGACCGGAGTGACAGCAGCGCTGGATACCGGAGGGCCCCGGGAGGTAAGTACATCTTTATTTTTTTTAAGCAGCCCTGTCCCGGACACTTTTAGCTTTTTTTTCAAGAACTCGGACAACCCCTTTAAAGGGAACCTGTCATCAGAAATGGGCATAATAAACCACTGCTAGTATGTTGTCAAGCAGGTTAACATCTTCCAGATCATGTTTCTTTCATGGCTCAGTGTGTTTCCATCATGCAGAACTTTGAAATGAGATTTAAACTGATATAAAGTCAAGAAGGCGAAGGGTTTAACATTGTAGTTAAGCTCTCCAAACATCCTCCCATGTGATTGACATCATGCATCGGACTTCAGGAGATCTGCCTAGTGATGTGTCTGGATGCAGGACCATCAATTACAGTGAAGGGGCTTTCTAGGCTAGTAGAGCTTTGGATGATGCCAACACACAAGGCCATGAAAGAAACATGATCTGGAAGGTGTTTAGCGCCATGACAAAATATTGGTAGTGGTTTATTAGGTCAATATCTGTTGACAGGTTCCCTTTAAAATTATCAACTAGTGGATTGCTTTATGTCTGCCTATGCTGTTTGGTAAGTATCACTTTAGATGTCAGTGCCACAATAACTCAAGAGGACATAGATCAGTGGTGTTATTAGTGTCCTGTACAGGATCTGGCTTTTCATGAGCTTGTCTCCCTCGTGGGGATGGAGAGAGCGTATCACCCCACCAAGTGCATCAGGGGTGTAACTAGGAGAAGCAGGGCCCTCATGCCAGTCCATCTGAATGGGGCCCCAACCCCCTCAGAACATATACATATTTAAATACTCATTATGCATAGATATACACATTTATACAGATATGTCCCAGTAGCTGATCTCATGGAGGAAGTACATGGCAGGGAATTAGAAATGAGAGATCCTAGGTCTTGTCGTTCTGCTGCTCCCTTCCTCACCCCTGACATTTCTTATCTGAGCTAATGATTCATGCTGTGTACTATTATATACATATTATGCTGTACAATGTGCTTCACAATATGCATATATTGGTGGACATCCTCCATTCTTTAGTGTGTCAGGTCAGATACCGGGCCCCATGACAACGGGCCCCATGGCAGCTGCTGTGATTGCTACCACTGTAGTTATGCCCCTGAAGTGCATTCACATTAGTAGAGTATTAGGACCACACTTTTAAACCTTCACCACCTAACTCAGGCCCCTTCCACACTTGCGTTGCAGATCACGTCAGAGTTTGATCAGGGTGCGATCAGGGTTTGGTCAGTGAAAAACGCACATTTTGCATCAGAGTGCAATCAGTTTTCAGTCAGAGTTTGTTCAGTGTCTCAGTTTTTCACACGCGTTTTCAATGCAATTTCAATGCTTTTTTCACGTGCAGAAAATGCGCGTGAAATGGACTCAGGACTGAGCTCTATCTTTTCTATGGCAATTGATGCATGCAAAACGCATTGCACTTGCATTGCCTGTGTCTCAGAGTGCAATGCGTTTTTGATGCAGCTCCATAGACTTGTATGGTGCGTTTTTCACGCGCGTGACTTGCAAAAGTAGAGCATGCTGAGATTTAAACGCGTGTGAAAAAAAATGCAAGTCTGAAAAGACCCATTGGTTACAATGGGTCAAGGTGCAATGCAAGTTCTGCGCGTCAAAAGCACGCGCAGAAAACACGCGTTAAAAACGCAAGTGTGAAAGGGGCCTCACTGTCTAACAAATTTGTTACATGGAAACTTATCTCACCATTGTCACAATTTGATTAGCAAAATACTGCTGCAATAAAACCTAGAATAGCCCCACCACCATCACTTTGAGATGTTTTGCCACGTATTGTGCCATCCTCAGGGGTGCCGGGCCTATAGCAAGAGCCGAACGCCAGATAAGTTTTCTTTATAACCTCCTTTAGTGTCGTGTTTTAGGAGCCTTGTTCCACATTCCGAACCTATCAACTTATACCAAGTCATATGACACCCCCCTCCCATGAGTTTGCATGTAGATTTGTGCATGTCATGGAATTTAGATAATAATTGCTCAGAATCATAGGCGACTGTGGAATTCCATACCAAGCTTACCCAAGTTGTAAGTTCAGTGTTTGTTACTGAACTTAGACATGTAGTAGCAGTACATACAAGCTGTGTCACAATGGGGGTCATTTACTAAGGGCCTGATTCGCGTTTTCCCGACGTGTTACCGGATTATTTCCAATTTTCCCTGTATTGCCCCGGGATTTTGGCGCAGGCGATCGGATTGTGGCGCATCGGCGCTGGCATGCACGCGACGGAAATGGGGGGGGGGGGGCGAACGAAAACCCGACGGATTCGGAAAAACCGCCGCATTTAAAAAATAAAAAGTGTTGCGGGGCTTGCACTTACCTTCATCCAGGAATAGGCCGGTGAACTTCAGTGCATTCCGGCGGCCTCGGGGAACTTAAGCGCAGCTGCGCCACCTGGTGGACGTCGGAGGAACTACCTTAGTGAATCCAGTCCGGACCCGAATCCACCGCAGAGAATGTGCCGCTGGATCGCGATTGGACCGGGTAAGTAAATCTGCCCCAATGTGTCTCCACATTGCAGGTGCTAGAGTATTACTTACTAGAGTATTACTTACTAGAGACCACATTCATACAACTTCACTACCTAACTCACTGGGGCTTATTTACTAAGGGTCCCGGATCACACTTCCATCGGACTGTTCACCGGTTTCGGGATTTGCGCTGCTTTGATGGGTATTTAACAGGTGTCTACACTGGGATTGTGTCACACGCGTTCAGATTTTGGCGCAGCTACGCTGGCTTTCATACAACAGAAATTGGGGGTTGTGCCGTCGGACGATCTGACTGATTCGACTGATTCAAAATGATTAAGGGATTATGTCGCAAGATCAAGCACTTACATGCACTGGGAAGAAAAAGATGCACTCTGTCAGACCTGAGCGGGAAGCAACACATGCAGGATATCGGTCACACGATCTTAGTGAATCGCAGCACAGTGCATTATCGGCGGACAATGCACTTCATGTGAACTCCGCGGACCGGGTAAGTAAATGTGCCCCTATGTCTAACAAATTTGCAACACGGAAATCAATCTCACTATTGTCACTTAGGCTGTTTAGTAGTACACTGCTGTATTAAAACCTAGAATAGCCCCTTTCTATTGGGGGTTGTTACAACTTGAGGCGAGGTGGATATACCGTCTGGGTATATATGAGGGATTCACCATCTCTGCTTTTCTATAACCTTTTTAATAATAATAATATTGTAACCACGCCATCTAGTTATCTCTGATTATTAACATTTTTTGAAACAATAACCTTAGCTACACTAAATCTACTTTATGTGTACAACAGATACCATTTACTAGCAAGGATATGTGTCCAAGTTGGACCTAGAGATTGTTATTATATTGCCAAAGGACATTTTTGGTCCACTTGGTAAATATGATGTCACTAAGATATGTAAGGTATTTAGGGTGACCTAAATCAGCACGAAGCAGGAGACACCTTTCTAAGTCATTTGTTATGCACAAAATATATCCCTCTGTCAGTCGGAATATACCGCTACTACTTGTCTAAGTCCCGTGACATACACTGAACTTACCACTATTGCTAACCAGCCTAGGTTGTGACAACAGTGAGATAAGCTTCAGTGTTAAAAAAAATAGTTGGACAGTGAGTTAGGTAGTAAAGGTTTATGAATGTTGCCCTAACACTATAGTAACGTGAATGCATTTGGTGGAGTGATACCCCCACAAGGGAAGAGGGGGACAACCTCATAATAAGCCAGAACCTGTACAAGACACTAATAACAACACTGACCTAACTATTTCCTCTTGAGTTATTGTGGCACGTCTAAAATGATACTTACCAAACTACATAGGCATACGTAAAACTTTTGTTTCTGGATAGTGACCATACAATTTTAATAGTATTGAATAATAGCTTAACTTTAATGACCAATGGGTGAAGGTGCCCGTTATATATTTTTTTGATGTACACAATTAGTATTGAGGTTACTCCAAGTTAGCTGCCCATCAGGGGCAGATTAAGACTTCCATGGGCTCTGGGCTGTATGAATATTATAGCTCCTACTGGTATATATGGTACTAGTATCAAGCTTCTTGGGAATTGGAGGATGTGTCCCCTTTGCCTGCTTTTAAGTTCACGGTTTCAGGACCTTTGGTGGACCTTCAAAGGTCCTGAAATGGCTCATTTCTACATGTTTATTGAGCGCAGGTACGAGGCCAGCACCAACGGCGGGTGTTACCAGTGGGTGTTTTCTGCAATATGCAAAACATACATATAACGTAATAGTATGTCACATGTCAGTAAGGGGGATAATGGACATCTACAACAAAAATAAAGTAGACTTATATACTCATGTGTGCCCCCTCTCGCAGGATCCAGTCTTCTTTAGGCTTGTTATGCCCTTATTTTTGAAAAACAAAGGCTTTAAAAAATTATGCAAATTCCTCCTCAGGATCATTTAATATAATTTTAAACGACCTTCTTTTTGCACAAACTAGGGCATAAGAAGCTAAAAGAAGAGCAGAATCTGCCAGAGAGGCACACACGAGTGTCAGGATCAATGGTGGTGAATCCTATGGACCACCGCGGACAATGACGTAAGCCGACACATGGGACCGAAGTCCAAGTAGCACCCAGTTTTCACCAGAGCCTGCCGCAAAGTGGGTTGGACTTGCTGCGGCTTGGTACCACCTGGTCGTAACACAGTTGTGACTTTGTCCGCGGTGGCAGCCAAGGCGAGGTACAGAACCGGCATGCGCCCTAGGAGGCGGGGACGTGCACGCCAGAGCGCAGGCATCGTGGAGACCGCCGTTGGAGCCAGGAAAGGTAAGTTCCCGGCTGGGGCACATGGAGGGACACGGGTGCGCCCGTGAAAAACAGCATGTCAGTGAACTTGGTTTACAATCCTTGATCCTGTTGGTAGATGTCCTTTATTTATTGACTCCAGTGTTCTATCACTATGGGTGGAAAATAAATGATATCAAGAAGTAAAATGAATGAGCGTCACTTCCCTGGATCAGGGGAGGGGCAACTTCTGTGTGAAACAGTTGTTATCGAAAGACCCCATTTTGCCCCCTTGTACCCCTGCAGTTTCGGTTTTAAAAGAATGGAATAAAAGGAGTCTACACTACAAGTTGGACTAAGCCAGAGCTAAGCACCATCAACATTTTGTCGCATATATTTCACCCCTGATCCTAAAAAAAAGTCTGTGTATGTGAAAATCTATTCCACACTCACCTACAGTCCAAACTTGAACATTTTTGATTCAATAAAACAAAGATCCATTGTTAAACCTCCAGCATACCCCCTGTGGTAATCTATACTGGAAAGCCACAGCAAACATTCCTTTTACTTCGTTGACAATCTTGTGTTCAGTGGTTAATAGCAAATATTTTAATGAAGAAAAGCAAACAATAAAATCAGGCTGAGGAGATGAAATGACGGCAGTGTACAAAGGAGTGCCCTTCCAGGAGGAACATTAGTACCGCTCTAGTCTGCACAATGTTTGTATAGCACCACAGATATTAAAGTTTTTACATTACATTTTTTACAGAAGTGTGAAATATCCTCACAAAATTCATTTGGGCAGATTAATGCTTATATGGCACCTCTTAAGCAATTGGCACCCAAAAGATTTTAAAATGATCTGACACCTACTGCTCTCTTTCTAAATCCAGTACTAGAGAGACCCAGTGTTGCATACATAAAATACCTAAAGCAAGATAAATACAGTCCCCCAAATCCAGATGACCATCCTGTAGCTCTTTGAATACATAGGCCAGGCAAATATCTTTTTATCTCTGCTCACCCTTCTGTTTGATAAATATGCTAATGAGGCTTTGTCTGCATCCAGCCACACTTCAGCTTGGCCCACCTACCCTAACAGTGTGGTCACACGTGGTGCTATTATTGCGTTTACACATGCAAAGCTAACGGACGTGGCGGGCCAATTACATATGTGTTTCCATTGAAACACGGTCAGTAACCTGCGCCTGATGTATTGCCCCCAGCAACTAATAGTCACAGTGATACCGCCATTTGTCACACGGAAGCCTGCAGGGATGCCATCAGTAGTCACAGGAATGTCAGCAGTAGCCACTGGTCACAGGGATGCCCCCAGTAGTCACAGGGACCCCCCATTAGCCAGTAGTCACAGGGATGCCCCCCAGAGTAGTCAGTAGTCACAGTGATGCTCCCATTAGCCACAGGGATGCCTCAAGTATCCAGTAGTCACAGGTATACTCCAACAGAAGCAAAAGGTCTCGGCAATATCCACATGTAAAGTATCTAGGCACCAACAAACGTTACCGGAGAATTGGTCAAAGAGGCAATGACAGTTGCTCTAAATAATGCTAGCGGCGGTGAACATAAGATACAAAGGGAAAAATAGCACTCACCGATGTGTGCAAAAGGCCTTTATTTCACGAAGTTGCGGTACAGGGATAGAGCGGGTCCAGGAGACAGGCTGTTTCGCACCAACTAGAGCATTCTCAAGCCCTTGACGTCATCCGTCTGCGTCACGCACAATATATGAACGTGCGCCGATGGATGTCGTGAAGGAAACAGTGTAAACTTAGGGCAGCAGTGACGGGATATGTCACGAATACATTAAAACAAAAGCAGGATGTCTATGATCTTACTAATACAAAGGGACATAATATACATATAGTTACATATAGCACAATCATGATTTTTATATATCAAGAAGACACCAACATATTCTTCTATGCATTAATTATATAAGCTATTCTGGCAACAGGTGAGTAGTTAAAAACTCACAAAAAGACACTAAGGTCATTTCTGTCGTTCATACCTAAAGCACCCATATTGTCAAATCTTATGCTATATTTACTTTCTTGTCCAGTAGTCACAGGGTTGCTCCAAGAGTAGCCAGGAGTCACAGTGATGCACCCAGTTGCCACAGGGTTCCCCTCTGTAGTCACAGGAATACTTTCAGTTGCCACAGGAATGTAGCCAGAAGTCACAGGGATGCCCAAGTAGCCAGTAGTCACAGGTATGCCCCCATTAGCCAGTAGTCACAGAGATGTTGCCAGTAGTCACAGGTATGCCTCCAGTTGCCAGTAGTTACAGAGACGTCCCCATTAGCCAGTATTCAAAGAGATACCCCTAGTAGTCACAGGGGGCATGTGCTGTGGCTACTTATCTACTAGGGGGCATGTGCTGTGACTACATATCTACTGGGGGGAATGAGCTGTGGCTACCTATCTACTAGGGGCATGTGCTGTGGGTACCTATCTACTAGTGGGTACGTACTGTAGCTACCTATCTACTGGGGGGAATGAACTGTGACTATCTATCTACTGGGGGGCATGTGCTGTTGCTACCTATCTACGGGGGGAGGTTGAGCTATGGCTACCTATCTAATAGGGGCATGTGTTGTGGCTAACTATCTACTGGGGGAATGAACTGTGGCTACTTATCTACTAGGGGTATGTGCTGTGGCTACCTATCTACTAGTGGACATGAACTTGTCATGGGTGCCTCCGCGATCCATGTCATGGATCACGGAACCCCCGTGCCCCTCTCTGTGGTGCGGCACATAGTTGTAAGGTAACAACTAGGGATGAAAGCACAGGTAGTGGTCACCTTTTTTTATGTTACTCCTAATAATTTGTTGTGGGAATCTTAGAGGATTTGCATTTGTTTGGAAGAAAGCTGATCTATAGAAAAATGTTCCTGAATAAGGAGGCAGAACGTAATGTAGAGGTTCCTCCGAATACTATTGGAAGTACACAAGAAGATGAAAGCCTACGCATACTTGAGGAATTGGCTGAGGAGAATGCAGCTATTACTGGGGTAGAACCACTAGATAGTTTTCAAGGGTCAAACACTCCAAACCCCAAATTAAAAACTAAATCCAAAACAATGCCTTCCTTCAAGTTCTGCCCTACAGTTAAAATCTTCATTGAAATGGTCTCTAGGGATATTGAGAGATTGGATAACCGTACTTGCGGCTACAATATCACGAATAAAGAGCGCCAAGCCTTAGAAGAACTTAGGGGTTGGGAAGATGTTGTCTTTAAACAATCAGACAAAGGGGGGAACATAGTTATCTGGCCACCGGAAGCCTATATCAAAGAAGCCAAAAGACAGCTATTGAAAAAATAGGGTAGTATGTTCAAATATATGGAATTTATTTTCTTACAACATACTCACAAAATAGAATAAAATCATGCGCATATAAAATCTACCATGTGGACGCCAGACTCGCTAGTTCGCCCGACCAAGGGTTTTGCTACCACGGCTTCTTCTTTATATGCGCATGATTTTATTCTATTTTGTGAGTATGTTTTAAGAAAATAAATTTGAACATACTACCCTATCTGCTGCTTAATCTCTTCTATAGTAGCTGTACACTATTTGGCTACAGGATGCAAGAAAACGCAGCTTAAAACTGTCTGAATAGCGATCTATTCCCATCCAAATACCGTTTGTGTGGAAGTGTACTGAAGAATTTGGAACATAGTTGGGAAAAGAGTGAAATCGTTGATTTATCAAAGGATATATAAAAGGACACACAAGGAGCTCCGGACAGACTGGGTTATACTAAGGGTTGTACTAACATTCTGATGCATAACTGATAAACTGTATAAACAAGCTTAGGTGTACATGAGCAGACATATATACTTTTTTTTTTTCAATTAATCAGCAGAACAGAACCATTTACCTACAAACCCATTTGTTTTAATCACCTCGCATTCCAGTAGTTTTTTTTTATTTTTCCTGTTTTATCTTAATATTCAATGCAATTAAAGGGAACCTGTCACTCCCACATCCCTTCTCTCTATCCCTCCCCCTCCTGATGTCAGCTCCCCGCAGAAGCAAATTTGCGTTTTCACTGTGAGCCTTCTACCACCGTCATGCGCAGTGAGCAGCGAGCCGGCCATTTTCGAATGGTTTTTATTTTTAGTACAATTATGGAAAACTAATATAGTTCTTGTTATGTGTTAATACCTTCACGCTCCCTAATGACAGCCAGAGGAATGAGGTGATTCTGCCAGTATTGTGACGTCCATGTATAGTGGCTGTTAGGTTGCCTCAATCGGTTTGCAATCTTGATAAATCTCTCTCAATGTGTATGTCCATTGTATGTATTGTCACGGGTGGTCCCGCGACCCACATCGCGGGTTGCGGGCTCACCCGTGCCGCCCTGCCCCCGCCAGCGCGCCGCCAGCGCAACTCACCCGTCCCGGCTCCTGGCTCGCTCCCCTCCGCTGTGCGCGCGCGTCCCCGACTGCTAGGGCGCGCGCGCGGCACCTTCTCCAAATTTAAAGGGCCAGCGCGCCATTAATTGGCGCTGGCCATATTGCCCAATTCTTCATAAGCCTGCCTCTTCCTGTTACCCTTGCCGGATCTTTGTGCCTCATAGCCTTAGAGAAAGCTTACTAGCGATTATTCCTGCGTTCCTGTGTATTCCTGCGTTCCTGTGTATTCCTGCGTTCTTGTGTATTCCTGCGTTCCTGTGTATTCCTGTGTGTTCCCGCTCCTGAGTCCTGTGTTGCCGTGTTACCTGAGTTCCTCCGTGTTGCTGTGTTCCGTGTGCCTGTGTTCCCGTTCCCACCTGCCTGGACCTCCTGTTGCTGACCCCGGACTTGGACCTGACGTTGCATCTCTGCCGCCTGCCCTGACCCTGTGCCTGGACCTGTCTACGAGATTGTCATCCGCTAAGGTACCTCGACCTCGGCTGCCACCGTGGGCTAGTCACACCTGGGAACGACCTAGTGGTATCCTGCCGCAGCAAGTCCAACCCGCTTTGCGGCGGGCTCTGGTGAATACCAGGTGCCGCTAGGCTCCGGTTCCGGGTGTTGGCTAGTTACATCTCCCGCGGTGGTCCAGAGGATCCACTGATCCTAACAGTAAGATCCAGCCATGGATCCCGCCGAGGCTCCTTCTCCCAGTCAGCCTGATCTCGCCACCATCGTGATCCACCAGTCCCGGCAGATTGCTGCACAACGGAATCAACTGGAGCAAGTCACCGCCATGCTGCAACAGCTGCTAGCTACCCAGCATCAGCAACAGTCTCCTGAGGTGGCCGCTGCGACTCCTGCTACCCCGGCTTATCTTCCTGCTGCTGAACCCAGGCTACGTCTCTCTTTGCCCGGCAAGTATGACGGGGATCCCAAGATGTGCAGGGGCTTCATCACCCAGTGCTCCCTGCACATAGAACTTATGCCGTCGCAATTTTCCACAGAGCGGTCCAAGGTGGCATTTGTCCTCAGCCTCCTCTCCGGGAAGGCCCTGGCCTGGGCTACTCCTCTTTGGGACAGGGATGACCCGGTTGTCGCTACCCTCTCGGAATTTCTGGCAGAGTTCCGGTCAGTCTTCGAGGAACCGGCCCGAGCTTCCTCTGCGGAGTCTGCATTATTGAACCTGCGCCAGGGTAACTCATCTGTGGGAGAGTACGCAGTTCAGTTCCGCACCCTGGCTTCTGAACTTGCCTGGAACGATGCGGCCCTCATTGCTACCTTCAAGAAAGGACTTTCTGCGCAGGTCAAGGACGCGCTGGCAGCACGGGACCTGCCGTCAACTCTGAGTGGTCTAATCACCCTGGCCACTCGAATTGATGTGCGGTTTAAGGAGCGCGCTGAGGAACTACGCTCCGAGTACCCCCAAGGCCGTGTTAGACGTCTTCCTCGCCTGGCACCTGTATTCCAAAAGCCGCTTCAGCCCCCGGCTGAATCTTCTGCTGATGAACCTATGCAGGTGGACCGAGTCCGGCTTTCTCTACAAGAGCGTTCCAGGCGACGTCAGGAGAACCTGTGCATGTATTGTGCCAGCCCAGGGCACTTCGTCGGGGCTTGTCCTGTCCGCCCCCAACGTCCGGGAAACGCCAGCACCTAGGCTTCTCAAGAGAAGCGTCCCTAGGTGAGAATAAAGCTTCTCCACGCTTGACTCTCCCCGTACTCCTCAGCGTTGGCACTGGCACCCAGATCCAAGTTTCCGCCTTCCTGGATTCAGGCTCTACAGCGAACTTTATGGATGCTGCCCTGGTCTCCCAGCATCACTTCCCGGTGGTTCGTCTCAGGAAGCCATTGTCTATTGCCTCGGTCAGTGGCCAAATTCTCTCCGTGCCCATCCGGTTTCGCACAGAACCCCTGCTCCTGCAAGTTGGAGCATTACATAGAGAAAGACTGTCCTTTTTTGTGCTGCCCCAGTGCACTTCCACTCTCCTGCTGGGCCTCCCCTGGTTGCAACATCATGCCCCTGTTTTGGACTGGTCTTCTGGGGAGATTCTCCGTTGGGGTCCGGATTGTTCATCACACTGTATTAAGGTTCTACATCCGCTCCCTGTCGGGACTTCTACCTTGTCTCCTAAGCCTTTGGGGGGGCTTCCTGCTCCATACCAGGACTTCGCGGATGTGTTCTCCAAGAAACAAGCTGAGACCCTTCCTCCACATCCTCCCTACGATTGCCCCATCGACCTGCTGCCTGGATCTTCTCCTCCTCGGGGTCGGGTGTACCCGCTCTCGGTACCTGAAACAGCCGCCATATCCGAGTATGTCCAGGAGAATCTGCAAAGAGGCTTCATTCGCAAATCCACTTCTTTTTTGTCACCAAGAAAGATGGCTCTCTCCGCCCCTGTATTGACTATCGCGGTCTTAACAAAGTCACCGTTAAGAATCGCTATCCTCTGCCGCTGATCACGGAGCTGTTTGATCGCCTACGGGGTGCGAGAGTCTTTACCAAGCTGGATCTTCGTGGGGCCTACAATCTTATCCGCATCAGGAGGGGCGACGAGTGGAAGACCGCCTTTAACACCCGTGATGGGCATTTTGAATATTTAGTTATGCCTTTCGGACTCTGTAATGCACCAGCCGTTTTCCAAGAGTTTGTCAACGATATCTTCAGGGACTTATTGTACCGCTGTGTTGTGGTTTACCTGGATGACATCCTTGTGTATTCTGCTGACCTCGAGTCCCACCATTCCCATGTACGGCAAGTGCTTAGCCGCCTCAGGGCCAACCATCTCTACGCCAAACTGGAGAAGTGCCTGTTTCATCAAAAAAGCCTTCCATTCCTCGGCTACATTATTTCCGATAAAGGCTTGCAAATGGATCCTGACAAGTTATCTGCGGTTCTTCAGTGGCCACGCCCAGTGGGACTACGGGCTATTCAAAGATTCCTGGGCTTCGCAAATTATTATAGACAATTCATTCCTCACTTCTCGACTCTGGTAGCTCCTATGGTGGCGCTAACGAAGAAAGGTGTCAATTCTCGTGCCTGGCCCCCAGCGGCTGACCAGGCCTTCACGAGACTAAAGTCTGCTTTTTCTTCTGCATCAGTCCTTACCAGACCAGATACCGAGAAACCATTTTTTGTGGAGGTTGATGCCTCCTCCATAGGAGCTGGAGCGGTCCTTACTCAGAAGGGGCCTAGGGGCCGTACTCTATCTTGCGGCTTCTTCTCCAAAATTTTCTCCCCTGCAGAGAGGAATTATTCTATTGGAGATCGTGAGCTTCTGGCCATCAAGCTTGCCTTGGAGGAGTGGCGTCATCTGTTGGAGGGAGCCAGATTTCCAGTCAGCATCTACACTGACCACAAGAACCTCCAATACCTACAGTCGGCTCAGCGGTTGAACCCGCGTCAAGCCCGGTGGTCTCTCTTCTTTTCCCGTTTTGACTTCCAAATCCATTTTCGCCCTGCCGAGAAAAACATCAAGGCTGACGCCTTGTCCCGTGCTTCGGATGTTATGGGGGAGGACTGTGCCCCGAGATACATTGTTCCTCCTGAGAGACTTGTGCTGGCAGCACCGGTGGACCTCCGGCAATTACCTCCCGGCAAGACTTATGTGCGACCTGGACTTCGAAAGAGGATTCTGACCTGGGGACATTCCTCTCGTGTGGCTGGGCACCCTGGGGTGCAGCGCTCTGTGGCCCTAATTTCCCGATTCTATTGGTGGCCTGATTTGGTCAAGGACGTTCGGGATTTTGTGCGGTCCTGTACCTCTTGTGCTCGTAATAAGCCCTCACGACAAAAACCAGCTGGTCTTCTGTTGCCGTTACCCGTGCCTACCTGCCCGTGGTCTCACGTGGCTATGGACTTTATTACAGATCTGCCATCATCATCTGGCAATACCGTTATCTGGGTGGTAACCGACCGCTTTTCCAAAATGTCTCATTTTGTTCCTCTGCCAGGCCTGCCGTCTGCTCCACACCTTGCCAGCCAGTTCTTCACCCACATCTTTCGCCTACATGGACTTCCGTTGCACATCGTCTCGGACCGAGGGGTCCAGTTTGTCTCCCGCTTCTGGCGAGCCCTGTGTAATCAACTGCAGATAAAACTGGACTTCTCTTCTGCGTACCATCCTCAGTCTAATGGACAGGTTGAAAGAGTTAACCAGACTTTGGGCTGTTACCTGCGTCACTTTGTCTCTGCCCGTCAGGATAACTGGTCCACTTTGCTACCTTGGGCAGAGTTCTCATATAACTCCCTGGATTCGGAGTCTGCTGGTGCATCACCCTTCTTTGTTCTATATGGAAGACATCCACGTCCACCCCTACCTCTCTCCGTGTCTGCTGATGTTCCTGCTGTGGAAGAGTTGGTAACGGACCTTAAAGCTATTTGGGAACAGACTCGTCAGTCCCTGCTTCAGGCCTCTGCCCGCTCCAAGACTCAGGCCGATAAAAAACGCAGGCCTCCTCCCATCTTCTCTCCAGGGGATAAAGTGTGGCTGTCTTCAAAATATGTCCGGTTGAAGATTCCCAGCTACAAGCTTGGCCCTCGCTATCTGGGTCCATTTGAGGTGCTGAAGCGTATTAACCCTGTGGCCTATAAGCTGCGCCTTCCTCCCACCATGCGCATCCCGAACTCCTTTCATGTCTCCCTGCTCAAGCCTGTCATCTTGAATCGCTTCTCCCAGCAAGATCCTCCTCCTACTCCAGTGGCGGACTCTACCAACACCTATGAGGTAAAAGAGATCTTGGACATGAAGACGGTGAGGGGGAAGCGGTTCTTCTTGGTTGACTGGAGGGGGTTCGGGCCTGAGGAAAGGTCGTGGGAGCCAGAGGACAACATATTGGATCGTAGTCTTCTGCAGAGGTTCCTACAGCCTAGGAGGAGGGGGAGGCCGAAGGGGGGGGGTACTGTCACGGGTGGTCCCGCGACCCACATCGCGGGTCGCGGGCTCACCCGTGCCGCCCTGCCCCCGCCAGCGCGCCGCCAGCGCAACTCACCCGTACCGGCTCCTGGCTTGCTCCCCTCCGCTGTGCGCGCGCGTCCCCGACTGCTAGGGCGCGTGCGCGGCACCTTCTCCAAATTTAAAGGGCCAGCACGCCATTAATTGGCGCTGGCCATATTGCCCAATTCTTCATAAGCCTGCCTCTTCCTGTTACCCTTGCCGGATCTTTGTGCCTCATAGCCTTAGAGAAAGCTTACTAGCGATTATTCCTGCGTTCCTGTGTATTCCTGCGTTCCTGTGTATTCCTGCGTTCCTGTGTATTCCTGTGTGTTCCCGCTCCTGAGTCCTGTGTTGCCGTGTTACCTGAGTTCCTCCGTGTTGCTGTGTTCCGTGTGCCTGTGTTCCCGTTCCCACCTGCCTGGACCTCCTGTTGCTGACCCCGGACTTGGACCTGACGTTGCATCTCTGCCGTCTGCCCTGACCCTGTGCCTGGACCTGTCTACGAGATTGTCATCCGCTAAGGTACCTCGACCTCGGCTGCCACCGTGGGCTAGTCACACCTGGGAACGACCTAGTGGTATCCTGCCGCAGCAAGTCCAACCCGCTTTGCGGCGGGCTCTGGTGAATACCAGGTGCCGCTAGGCTCCGGTTCCGGGTGTTGGCTAGTTACATCTCCCGCGGTGGTCCAGAGGATCCACTGATCCTAACAGTTATCAATAATAGCAAACGTAGCAATTGTATTTCTTACTTGATAATATAGATTTATTTAAAAAATAATAATTCTAGAAGATAAAATCTTCCTTATGGCAAACAGGACTGTGGCACTCTATAATATTAATAATAATTCTTTATATATGGTAACTTCAGAGGTACATAGTTGCTGCAGTAAACCCAGCCAATGGCTAATTTACATTGATGCTCTTCAGATAACAAATGTGCTAATGAAATCATGTGTCAATTGTTCCAATGTTGGCAGATGCTGAGAGTGATGAGAGAAGTGGCATACAATCATATGTCAGTGTGCTGTTGTCATTACATGTGACAGGATGAGACTGCTCCCTCTTAATGCCTATAAACTAAGGAATAAGCTAATAAAATTGGTAGCACATCAGTGTAATAAACCTTTTTGTTTGTCACCATAGCCAGGGCCTCTACAATAACTGGATAAATGAGAACACTGAGACCTAGATCATAGTCCACAGAACATATTAAATCTGTTAATTTTGCTTTCCTGAATATATAACTATGTACAACTCTAAACGGTTTTAGCAGTGTTGTAATTATAGGTAACACAGTTGCAAGCAGGTTCAGAAGCCAAAGGCCTCTTTCACAACATTTTGTGGGGACATTTGTCTTATTTTTTTTTACCTTTGCTCATCTGCTTTATCATACTGGGTTTGCCTTCTTGTTAAATCAGGCATATGAGTCTTTAGTGTTTTTGCAATTTTTGTTTTTAAAAGTTGACATAAGTCACAAAATTTTTATGCAACCCCTTTTAGTTCTGTTCTGGTGAAAAAAAAATTGTAATATTTTAAATTGTTGCACAACCTAATACAGACTTCAACATCTGCAACTGGCTGATAAATGAGGCTCAACACTAGAAAACTCTGTTGCGGCGAACTTTGCAGGGAGTGTGTCACAATAAAAATGCAAAATGAAAGTTAAAAGGCTGTGATAAATACCCCCCTTTGATTTCTTTCGATGTGTGATAATAAAGATCATGGGGGACATTTATCAGGGCTTTTACACCAGTTTTCCGGACAGTAAATAGGATTATTTCCCCCGTTATGCCACCTCCACGACAAGTGGGTGTGGAGGGGCCTGATGGGGGCACAGCTGGTGGTGGAGTGGTCCGGTCTGGGTCATTCTTGCTTGTCAGCTGTTCCCCAAAAATCAGTGTAACCTCCCCTAAGTGAGAGGCACAATTAGATCAATCTAAGAATCAGAAGTGAAAATGGAAGAGGAAGGGCAGGTGAGGTTGTAGGGGCGAAAGGGGGGGGGCATGATCCTGTGGGGGAAAGCAACTAACAGTCTTTAGGAGAAGAAAAGGGCTCTACTAACAGGGTCCTTATTGTGTGCAGAGTCCCTCAAACCCAATGAAAAATAGCAAATCATAAGTGTATGTATATCTTGGTCTCTTGAGAACCCAATGTCAGACTTGTGATGTCCAAGTTATTTCTGATTCTGTGGAAGGGGAGGCTGTAGCAATGGGGGAAAATGAAGACTGTATGTATGTTCTTTATCTGTTGGTAGGTGGATACCTAGATATTTAATTGAAGATGATGCCCACCTGAAAGAAAACTGGTCTTTTAAGATGGCCTCACAGGTCTGGTGGAACATTTAACGCCATGGCCTCAGATATTTGTATGTTGTATTCCGATTTTAAAATCGGAAAGTCTACTAAATAGATCTAGTTCTTTAAGGAGATTGGGAATGGCAATCAGTGGTGTGGTTAGGAAAAATAGCAAATTATCAGCGTATGCCGCGATCTTGACCTCTTGAGAACCCACTGTCAGACTTTTGATGTCCGGGTTATTTCTGATTCTGCGGAGGAGAGGCTCCGTTGTCAGAGCAAATATAAGTGTCATTTTTAATGTCCAACAAGTCCAAGTAAATTCCATTTATCCTCACTACAGCTGATGGCTTCGAGTATAGAGTTTTGATCCAGGCCATCATTTTGGAATCCAGACATCTCAGGGTGCCTAGGAGGAAAGGCCATCCCACCCGATCTAATGCCTTTTCGGCATCAGTAGAGAGAATAATCATAGGGGTAGTGTTTGAATTAGTCAAATGAATCATATTCAAGGTCTTCATGATTTTGTCCTTCGCTTCTCTGGAAGGAATGAATTCCCTCTGATTAAGGTGAATCAAACCCAGCATTAGTAGAACTAGGCAATTGGCTAGAATCTTAGAAAACTATTTGAGATCTACATTAAGTAGCGAAATTGGCCTATAAATAGCACAGGAGGCTGGGTCTTTACCGTCTTTAGGAATCACTACTATATGGGCCCGGAGAGTTTCTGGAGGGATATCCTGTCCATTAGAGAGGGCATTGAAGGCTCCTAGGAAGTGCTGGGTGAGATAGGCTTTAAAAGTTTTATAATACTGGACAGAGAGACCCTCCAGGGGATTTTCCCACCTGAGTGGCATCCAGTGCTATTTTGACCTCTTCTTGAGTAATCGTGGCCTCCAAACCTTGCCGGACATCATTTGCGGTGGGTGATTTGTGGGGTGGCAACTGGTAAAGGGAGGAATAGAGTACGTGAAAGGTATTGGCAATGCCCACTGCAGAGAATGCCTTGTTCATAAAAGCATGTAGCATTTTACCAGTGAGTCCCTAGCCTTTACTAGGGTCTTGTCTGAGGGATTCTGGACATGTTTATGTCTATCCTTTGCTTGTCTATACTGGGTCAGCAGGTCCGTTGCTCAGGCAGATTCCTGTTTCACTTCCCCCCCTATCCTCATTAACACATCTCTGATGTAGCACTTGTGCTTCCCAAAAAACTAGAGGGTTCGTAACCGAGTCTAATTTTGAGGAGAAGTAGTACTTCAACTCCCTGTTGACCTCCTGTACGTGGGATAAATCTGTTAAGTAACCACCTGCCCATTAAGTGGGATGGAGGGATGGGGGGTTAAGTTTAATGATATCGAAATAGGGGAATCTTCTGATAGAGGGGATGTGTGGATGGTGGTATCTACCACTCTATCTTGGTGGAAGTGGTAAGTTATCCAACCTTGAGTATGTATCATGGGAGGAGGAGTAGTATGCATAATCCCAAGAGCTTGGATACATAGTCCTCCAGACGTCCATAGTCCTCTGGAGATGTTCAGTTCTGGGAAAATGGCAACATTTAAGTACCCCCTACAATAAGGATCCCTTCCTGAAATGTGGAAAGCTTGTCTAGGTACCGGGTCAGGGTGGTTGGCTGACCTGTGTTTGGTAGGTATAGGTTTGCAAAAGTGACAGTTTGGAATTAGATGGTACCCTTGACAAACACATAGCGTCGTCCTGGGTCAGACCTCGATTCTGTAAGGACCCTAGGGACTGTTTGGGACAAGAGAATACTCACATCCTAGGAGTGGGGGTCCTCTGAGCATCATTGGTAGCAATACGGGAAGTGGCGACTGGAGAGTCTCTGAATCTTGTGTGTCTCTTTAAGGAAGACTACCTGCACTCTCAGATGCCATGGGTCCCTCAAGAGCATCTGTCGTTTCTCAGGAGTGCGGGGCCCTGTAACATTTAAAGAGACAATCTTAACATTAGAATCCATCTTAGGAGCTTAGAGTAATAGGCCGGAGGGGGGGAGGGGGGGGGGGGGAGAGGACGGCAGAGGAAGGAAAAAAGATAGGGAAGGGATATGAAAGTAGCTGCGTGACAAGGGAGTAGAGTAGATCAAGAGAGAAGGTATAGTATAGAGCAAGGGGGGGGGGGGTAGAAATCAGCTCTCAAAACTTGATTTCTAATGTACAACATTGTTATGGCGGCCCCTGTTCCCAAGATCATCATGTTCCAGGGCTAGACAGCATAGCATATATGTTGTTGTGAAGACACCTGCTTTTCCAGTAGGTCAAGCCTGTTATCTTGTAGAGAGCATTGTCTCTCCAGAGCACCAATTCTAGATCCCAACTGCTCAACTGTGCACTGGACAACGAGGCAGAGTCTTAGTGGTAAGACTAAGAATTATGGTGATGTGCTGGGGAACCACATTGAAGATGTATCAGGAGCTCCTTCTGGAATGAATGTGTAAGCAAATCTAAGGGAGATGCCAATTCAGGCTAACTGCAGAAGTGGCATAACACATTTCAGAAGAAAAACAATGCATGAGATTAGTTATATGAATCGCAAATATCAGAGCCTCCATGGGCTCTGGTGTAGATGTGAGGCAGTAGAAGATATTCAGTGTTCAGGGGCCATCTTCGAGGTCCCGTCTAGGACGTTGGGCTCTTGGCGAGCGCTGACCCCTGGGACATCACACTATGATGTCGGCAAGAGGCTGATGTCATGGTGTCTGCGAAGCAGCGCGCAGGGACCCGAAGACGGAGCCAGAGCTTCAGACGAAAGAAGAGGACCTGCAGGAGAGGGAGCGTCGAAAAGGTGAGTACAGAGTATTCAAAATGGTAGCAATGAAAATGTCTTAGCCAACCAAAGGAGAACCTCAAAAAAAGGGGAGGGGTCATCACCCAAATGTACCCACTCGCTCGGCTCAAGAGCCACTACTATACACCAAAAAAGAGGGCGAGAGCACAATAATTATGTAAACGAAGTATAAAATTTCAAAATTTTATTCGATACAATAACAAGAAATGTAAATATGTAAATTACAAAAACGCTTATCATATGGAGAACCGTAAAACTATCACATTGAAGAAATATCTGGCTAAAAAAGTGGGTAGATGCAGAAGCTACCGCAGCATGTATGTGCACCTGGCAAGAGACTGGGGCCAAAGAAGACTATGGGGACAATACCAGTTATAACATGACCTCATAGATAAAACAGTAATTAGATAATCTTGGCAAAGGTAGACAGGGAGACAAAGTTGTATTCTAGTGCTGCCAGTATAAGTGACAAAAGTAGCCACCAGCAGAAATTAAACACAACCGTTAAAGAGCTGGGGATAACACAGGGGAAACAAATTCTCATAGTAGAAGAATGTATCCCACAATCAGGTATATTACTCAGACCCATATATACCTTGTGTCATCTTGCCTGAGAACACACAAACACGCCGCGGTCCAAGAACCTCGACGTACGTTTCACCCTGCGGCTTCGTCAGGCGGCCTCCTGACGAAGCCGCAGGGTGAAACGTACGTCGAGGTTCTTGGACCGCGGCGTGTTTGTGTGTTCTCAGGCAAGATGACACAAGGTATATATGGGTCTGAGTAATATACCTGATTGTGGGATACATTCTTCTACTATGAGAATTTGTTTCCCCTGTGTTATCCCCAGCTCTTTAACGGTTGTGTTTAATTTCTGCTGGTGGCTACTTTTGTCACTTATACTGGCAGCACTAGAATACAACTTTGTCTCCCTGTCTACCTTTGCCAAGATTATCTAATTACTGTTTTATCTATGAGGTCATGTTATAACTGGTATTGTCCCCATAGTCTTCTTTGGCCCCAGTCTCTTGCCAGGTGCACATACATGCTGCGGTAGCTTCTGCATCTACCCACTTTTTTAGCCAGATATTTCTTCAATGTGATAGTTTTACGGTTCTCCATATGATAAGCGTTTTTGTAATTTACATATTTACATTTCTTGTTATTGTATCGAATAAAATTTTGAAATTTTATACTTCGTTTACATAATTATAGCAATGAAAATGTCAGCTCATTTAACAAAAAATTACACCTTACACAGCTCCGTACACCGAAGTTTTTAAAAGTTATTAGCATCAGTAGAGGGCGAAAATAATTTTTATGTTCGTACACAGTCCTTAAATTTTCAAAAATGTATTAAAACACTATTAAACTGGAGGGTTGTCCTACAGCCTGGCTGGTCTCCAGCAGGTGGTGTGTGCAAGAAATATGGAGGGAGAAGCTGATGCAATGATTTCTCCCTGGGGCAATACCTGAGATGTCTGTAGGATGAGTCCCTGGGTGATGGATGGGGAAGCCGGTGGTGGTAAGCAGCCTGGGATCAGATGGAGGCAAGTTCTGCAAATCAACTCACAGTTCTTTATTCAACAGCAGACAACGGCCAAACAATTAACAGCTTCAGGCTGGGCTGGTAGAAATGGAGCTGAGTCCTGGTGATGGATCTCAGCTCTGGACTTAAGTCTCTGAACTTGCTCTGGTTGCTAGGCTGGGGCCTGAGCCACCTGTGGTTCCTGGTATTAGGACATTGAGTGTGGCAACACTGACATCTGCTTCTCACTAGACTCTGCAGGCAGACAGACCATGTGCTTATACTCCCCTGGTCAGGTGGTAGCACTTCTCCAATCAGCTTCCAGCTTGCCTTACAAGAACATAATTGGACAATAGAATTAAGTATTGTCAACTGTTGCCTTACCAGGCAGTGGCTACTGCTGCAATTACTTAGTTCTCCAGTACTTAGAAAACCTCCTAGAGATGTGATCAGTCTCCCTAACAGCTCTTGACATGGAGAGGGCGCTATTCGCAACTACCACCTTGCCTATGCATTGGCAGGGGTGTTGCACATACAGTATGCTCTTGTGCATGAAGTCGTAAGATGGGTTCACACCACGTTTCTGCACTTCGTTAAAAACGTACCCTTACAACAGAGTACTTAGACATATCCCAGGGATATATAGTAGGATTCGTCTTCCTGTTCCTCTCCCTGAATGTTAGAGTAGCAGTGAACATCGGCCACAGCTAGAGAGTGGCTGCAGCCAATGTTCAGGTTGTTTCCACAGTGATGTCACTGTCCATATAAGACATTGAAGGCCATTACGTAACATTACATTGCAACCAGTTCCAGCAGCCTCTGCTGAGCGTATACACCAGCAGGAGGGAGCAGAATGGAAAGATGTAACATGCTGTATCTCTCCATCCAGTGTTTCTCCCAGGATGCAATGTATACGGTCAGATGGAGGCAAATAGAATTCCAGTATATATCTATGTATATGCTCATTGTATACTCCAACAGCATACACAAAAATGTGATGTAAATGTACACCTAGGTTAGCAGCTCAAGAGATGTGAGTAATCATACCTTTTAGTGTGTTGTTATTAGCATCTGGATTGCGAAAATTAAATGCATTTTTATTCCAGGATTGTGGCTGGACTTGGAGCACTGGGGCTAGTGTCCACATGCTGTTATGCTGTTTGCTTTCTGCACTGAACTTCTCTGCAGACCCTCCCTTTGTAGTCCTCAACCAGAATCTTGCTGCAGTTGTTATTCACAACAGAAGAAAGGGGCCTTTGAAACATTTGAAACCATTTACATCAGCAGGTTCTGCATACAGGAGTACCTGACTACACCACCAGACACAGGTGTCATTGCCTTTTTTTTCCAAACTTGTTTTTATTTTTTTTCCTATAAACATACGTATAGTATTCAGTAGCGAGTGCTTTTACATTAGAATTCTTATCTAAGCTAAAGTGAGTTATTGTAATGATAGCTTCAGCCCATCATCTTGAGTCTTGGTGTTATATTATTTCCGCTCTAGCTCGTGTCATTGTCTTCAATGGGACAGAGAACATCTATGTTGGATGAGGGACGAGGAGGCCTCAGTTCTGTTCACTGGTGAAAGTCAATTCACACCAAACAGAAATGATGGTCCCCAACGATGCTGGAGACAACAAGGAGAGCACGGTGGATCAGCCACTGTTTCCGCCTGGTGGTGGTGATATTACAATGTGGGCATTTGTGACTATTCAATATGTATATGCCCTACACTTTGTGAATGGTACAGTGGCAGGTCCATAATACTTGAATAACATCATTAATCCTGCCATTGGTCCTTTCCATAAAGAACACAAGCTTAATATCATCTTCATGGACAACGCATGGACTACAAGTACTAGCTCATCGTGGCTGAAGCAATATGGTATGGCTGTTGGAGACTGGGGTACCTCACATTGTATGGCCTGAACTGTCTCCAGACTGAATGCCAATAGAAACCTATGGGACCAATTGCTGGATTGAGGCTCATAGCTGTATCCCAGAACCTAAATTACCTGAGGGCTGCCCTTCAAGAAGAGTAGGATGCTAGACAATCAGTCGACCTGCGAACAGCATGAGAAGTTGTTATCAAGCTGTATTTGATATTCATGGTCAACCAAGACATTTTTGTAGGGGACCGCTTTTTGGCTTTAAAGTTTTAACTATGCAAATCACACTGAATGCTTCAACTTTAATGCCCTACTTTCATGATATAATATCACTGTGGAGTGAATTCTTTACATGTTCCATAAATTTCACCTGAAAGTCAAATAACTTAAAGTGGTTGTTTGAGATTAAAGGGGTTTTCCCACTAACAGGATTGGGCCTAACTTGCTGATCGGTGGGGGTCTCAGTGTAATGAATGGAGCAGAACAGTCATGCCCGGCCGTCTGCTCCATTACTCTCCCTGAGCAACGAGATTCATTTTCGTGATCTGTGGGGGTCTCATCCTTGAGACCACCACCGATTAGCAAGTTTGGATAGGGCCAAACTTTGTGTGAAAACCCTTTTAAGTAAAAACTGCAAAGTGGCGGAAGAGAGGGACTGCACAAAAAAATAAATGTGTCCCTGAATGCCGTGCACCTGCTTGACAATTTTGAGGTGGCTGGGCACGCTGACCTGTCACCATGTTCTAGTGCCTGATACAGTGCTGAGGCGTCGAGGTGCGGTGCGTCTATAAACAAATAGAAGCACGGAGGGTCCACAGTGCAGGTCACGGGGAGCGCTGAGGGAGGTAAGTTCACATTTATTTTTTTCTGCAATTTATTCTTAATCTCAGACAACCCCTTTTAATAACTGACTTTTTGTAAATTGAGAAGCACAATAGTCAAGTACTGTTAGAAGCCTTAAAGACAATGTGGGGAATTTATTATTGAAGGTATGCCAGTTTTTTGTCGTATTAATGTTGTACAATTGTCTCATCCATAACTTTTAATACCCAATTTTCACTGACCTAATTCACACCAGATCAAGTCATATTTATGACGTTCAACTTTTAAAAAAGTTGCAAATTTAGACGCAAATCCACTCCAGTTCCAACTCCAGTGTGTTACCAAAAATGAGGCAGTTATATTTATAAACTTATATAAATTGTTCCTTTTACCTTTCCTTTATGCAGTATGTTTCACGGTGTACAATAGGGCTCTTCATTTCACTGCACATAGGCTCCGTGGACATATAGGAATTTTCTAATTAAAGAGGAATTAAAGCTGTGCAAAGTCAAAAAGAACTGTGTTGTCATTGTCTTCTCTGGCTACTCAGTTGCTATGCAATTGATTTTGGAACCCTTTGGGATAAAATTACATACTGTGACCTGGAAACAAATATTTATTGTTACTTGTCATGCTCTACAATAAAAATGTGCAACATTAATATCATAAGAGCATGTAACAGTTTACATGGTTTTATCTTATTTTTTGTAATATCGATTTATATTGTATAGTTGCATAAAACAATGTACATATCCTGCTATGGGGCCATAATGGGGGTCATTTACTAAGGGCCCAATTCGCGTTTTCCCGACGTGTTACCCGAATATTTCCGATTTGCGCCGATTGTACCTGAATTGCCCCGGGATTTTGGCGCACGCGATCGGATTGTGGCGCATCGGCGCTGGCATGCACGCAACGGAAATCGGGGGCGTGGCCGAACGAAAACCCGACGGATTCGGAAAAACCGCCGCATTTAAGACAAAAAATGTGTCGCGAAAAGTACACTTACCTTCACCAGGTATAGGCCGGTGAATTTCAGGGCATTCCAGCGCGCCTCTGGGGAACTTCAGCGCAGCAGCGCCACCTGGTGGACGGTGGAGGAACTACCTTAGTGAATCCCGGCCGGACCCGAATCCACCGCAGAGAACGCGCCGCTGGATCGCGAACGGACCGGGTAAGTAAATCTGCCCCAATGTGTCTCCACATATAAGCACACTGAGCTCCCATGAATCTATTCCACACTTTAAGACACTGGATGACATTTATCAGGACTTGTATGCCAATTTTATGGTTTGCAAGCCCTGAAATATTCACAACTACTTGTGAACCCATAGTAATTACAAAGTGGGCATGGAGGTGGCAAAAAGGGGGTGCAGCCAGCGTGCACTGCCTGCGCACTTGCTAGAGCCAGAGAACTGCCATACATGGTGTCATTAGTGCTTTCATCATTTCATTAGTGCTTTTATTATTTTATATTTCACTATTTTTATTGATTTTCAACATTTTGCATATATATTTTGCAGTATATTACCTGAAACAAAATTTATTTTTAGGATCTCTCAATTTTCAACTTCTATGACACTGTACCGGAAAGAAAACATGATATACATATACACCACAATTATCTGTCCTCACCAAAGTAACTTCATCCAATACATTGATAGAAAATATCTTTCGCATTGAGAGGGATTACTAAACCTGATAGTCTGATGCAGCAACACGATGACAGGATTAGCACAGACAATCAAAACTATGCTGTTAATCATCAAATCCTTTCTCTGGGCCCCAGCACAAGGTTGTTTAGAGGAAGGTGAAATATAAGAAGGTTAACATATTATTTTATGGATGAGACTCTGTTCACATTAGCATGATGACTTCTGTTTATAATGGAAGCCATAATGTTTTACCAAAAAAATAGTATAAACGACCCATCTTAATCTCAGAAAGCAAACCAATCAGTGTAAAGGTTAAGGCATCATTCACTCAACTGTGATCAGTACATGAATTACTGGCCTTGCAGTAGCAGTATTTCACCAATCGAATACAATGTTGGTGGAAGCAGGGTCAGCGCTAGCACTTGACATACCTGGGCAAGTACCAGGGCCCAGGGCTGCTGGCGGGGCCCACGTAAGGCTGTATCTAATAAATCCATAGAGAGTGAGGGAGGCTAAATATAAAATAACCACGAGGGGACATTTTTGATGTCACCATGTGAGTTCACTGCAAAGAGGCCCACTAAGGCTCTGTCGCCCAGGGGCCAACTGAAACCTCAAGCCGACCCTGGGTGGCAGGACCTTGGGCATCACAGTGATATATGATTCAAGGAATCACTGGAATGACAATGGCAATGTGAATTCATGATCACTATTCAGCACTGCTATTTCCCAGGGAAGAGGGGAATGCTCAATTTATTATATATTACTATGTTTCCCGGAGTTCCATCTCAGCACTCATTGGTGCAGGGGCCGGGACGTGGTGAGAATATAACAATGCTCACAGCTCTGGACCTCTCTGCTGCTCTAGATCATGAGGCTGATCGCATACACTGGCTTCAGGAGCCAGAGCGGTGTCTGGAGCAGGATAGGAGCCAGGAACAGCTCACTGTTTCAGGGTCCCCTCCTGCTCCGAACTCCACTCTGCACTGGATACTGATGTTTATTGAGCAGAAGCTGCAGTGTAAAAAGTGAAGAAGAGGAGCCAAGGGAAGTAATTATTATTATTATTTTGTCTCCAGGAGTTCTCCAGTGTTATATGTTTTTTTTTTTAAATTATTATTAGGGGGGTCTCAGTATTATTAAGGGGGCAATTTGGGTTTCCAGTATTATAAAGCGGGCAATTTGGGTCGCCAGTGTTATAAAGGGGGTCCTGTTGGGTCTCCAGTATTATTAACGGGGACCCGGGGGAGCCTCAAGTTTTAATAGGGGGTTCTGTGGGGTCTTCAGTATTTTTAGGAGGGTCTCCAGCCTTATCAGGGTGGCTCCAGTATTATAAGGGCGCCTCTGGTGGGTGAGGTGGATCTCCAGCCTTATTCGGGGAGTTCACTGGGTCTCCAGCATTGTAAGTTGGGCTCTGAGGGACCAACATTATTAGGTGGGCTCTGGGGGGGATCTCTGGTATTATTAGGGAGATTATGGGGGGGGGGCTCTAATATTTTTAGGGAGCTCCAGCATTATACAAGGGCTTTAGGGGGTCTCTATTACTATATTCTATGGGGACCTTATCATTATTTGCACGCTCTAGGGTCTCTATTATTATTATTTTTTGTTTGGTTGTATTTATTGGCTAGTTTGGAGTCTGTATTATTACTGTAGTTATTGGGGCAGATTTACTTACCCGGTCCATTCGCGATCCAGCGGCGCGTTCTCTGCGCTGGATTCGGGTCCGGCCGGGATTTAATAAGGTAGTTCCTCCGCCGTCCACCAGGTGCGCTGAAAAGCATCTGAACGCACCGGAATTCACCGAGGCCGGCTGAGTGAAGGTAAGCGCGTCCCGAGCGACACATTTTCCGTTTTTAAATGCGGCGGTTTTTCCGAATACTTCAGGTTTTCGTTCTGCCACGCCCCCCGATTTCCGTTGCGCGCATGCCGGCACCGATGCGCCAAAATACGATTGCGTGCGCCAAAATCCCGGGGTAATTCAGGGAACATCGGCGCAAATCGGAAATATTCGGGTAACACGTCAGGAAAACGTGAATCGGGCCCTTAGTAAATGACCCCCATTGCTTAAATCCAGTATCTGGTTTCTGATTTTTTATTTATGGCTGTACTCTGGTATTATCATTTCTGTGGCGGCTGGTAGTGTATTGAGGTTGTTGATGCATCTAGGGTGCTGGATACTGGTGGGCACCTTGAAGTTGAGTAGTAAGACAGTGTGAATTAGAGAAATGTCTGTACACTATATTGTCTCCCTATAGACCCCCAGCATACATATTTTGTCATGATGAAGATACACACCATGTGAGCAGAGAAGTGTTTGCACATCCTGGCACATGATGCAGGGGAGTGAAGCACTTGACATCAGGTCCTGTATGTTCTCCCCAAATCCCGGCTCCCGGCCGCTCCCGCCCTTCCTGACTACAAGGCCCCGCCCTGCTGAGCTCCGCAGCCGGTGCACGGCTCTCACACAGCAGCTGGCAGGGGAGTTGTGTACAGGGCACCGAGAGGCTTCTCAGCATGGCCGGTTCCCCCTAGCAGCAGGTGAGTACTCTGCCATGTGTGGTGTGTGCATGTGTGCCCGGACAGGACAGGAGGTGTTGCCTTAGCAAACTTCACAGAAAACCTGCTGGAGAGGAAATGCCACAAGTCTGCGAGAGTCCCAGCAATGCTTAATGGTTATACAACTGACATAGGGTAACACAGGGAAGCACATGGAGAGAGGTAATGCTGGCAACATCTTCCTACACTATTGGCACCCTCCAGTGCCACCTTATATATGGAGCCGTGTTTGAAAATGCTGCGACTACTGCCTATGCTCTACCTATGTATGTATGTATGTATGTATGTATGTGTATATATATATATATATATATCTATCTATCATAGGCTGTAGTCGCAGCATTTTGAAGTACAGGACCCATAAAACTCCTAAAGAAAAATGCAATGTTAATGCATGTGTTAACAGTGTGAATGCACCCTTACATGGAGTGTATTTCTACTTTGAAATGAATTTTAATGTAACTTCTGCCCCTAGCATTTTATTGCATAAATATGCTGTTACACTGTCAGCTGCCAAAAAGAAGGCATCTCCCTTCAATGCTCCCCAAAAGTGACTTTCCTTCTGCGATTGCTCCTTGTTGAGATCAACCTTTCAATTTCATTGTTTTAATTTCACTCTGTCTCCAAAAACTGATAAGCTGCATAAAGTGGATTTTTAAGTAGTGTATATTTGGGATCCACTTTGCTTTAAGGCGCTGCATAAATGTACACATTATGTGCAGTTTTTAGTACAGGAAATCCACAGCGTAGGCTACATGCACTCAAGACATAGTTTTATATGGGCTCAGAACAACATATCTGTTCCCTGTATTTGTCATCTGTATGTGTTCTATGGTTTCTCTCCCGTATGGGCGCAAATACAGAGACCCATGTGTCCAAAATATTTATGGTCTCTATAAAGTATGGAAGGCTGACAAATTATGGCATTGGCTTGTTTCAGTCATTTGATTTTGTGTAACCTAACAACTAATCTGCAAATACGGTCAGCATACGAATGTATGGGGGCCTGTGATGTGGCTTGACAATTTGCAGCTGTGTCGCAGCCCTCGTAGATGTCGGTGGCTCAGCCTGCGTTCACACGTTCAGTTTTTCAGATGCAGGTGTGGATGATAATGGGTGAAAACATATAATGGAGAGATGCTGCTCCTTCTCTTTTTTTTTCACATCACTCCTGGGTAGGACATCAAAAACTGCACCTGAAAAATTGAACGTGTAAAGGTGCGGTAAGCACAGTGTTTCACCATGACCAAGCCAGGCAGCCGCTGTGCTGCACGTCTCTGAATGGACCAAGCCACGTGCTACGTCTGGGATTTGGTGTAGGCGAGCACACGTGAGGGAGTGACCAGGCTTGGCCCAGTTGCATATGCTTTTACATGGAAACACATGCAGTCTGTAACCAGCATCTGATGTCGTGCTTATACAACCGCACCAAGCTCCAGGCGCTTGCAATGCGTTTGTGCACAGAATACAAACGCCGGGAGGCCTGACACCAGTGTGGTACCAGTATTTCTCACAGCTCTATAGACTTCTATGGGAATTCACAGGCCGCAAATACAGACAGGAATAGGACCTGCTTCAAACAAAATGTCACAGACTTGACACACAGATGTGTATAAAATATGGACGAGGCACATCCATGAAACAACATAGTATACAGCAGTTTATAGAGAGCTGGTAACGCACCAAGAACCCTTCATTCGAGTTGAGGAGACCCACTCCATTACCATAATTTTAAAAATTGATTTTAGAAGGAAGGAGGTGAATAACAAATAAAGGAAGATTACCACAGTCACAGTGCCTGGATCTATGAGTACGTGTCCCATGCTTCATTTAGATGTGTCAGTTTCAGCACTGGCCTTTTTTTTTGCTGTAATTGGTACTAAAGTGATGTTACAATGTAAACCAATAAGCTGTTGTAGATCTCCTACTCTTGCTTTTCTTCTGTGTAACACCTTACAGCATGTTATATTTACTTATAATCGGGCAGATAAAGCAAGACAGTATTTGTTTTTTCTTTATTCAATTTTTCATAACTTTATTATTTACTTATTTTACATACTTATTTTTTTATCTGCACACAGGAATTGATGGCCTGCATCCAATTGTCTTATGTAAAGAAGTCACAAAGAAATAAGGATTGTTTTCCCTGTAACACTGTGTCCCTTTTTTGAAGACATTCGGATCATTTGTCCTGCATAAACGTCTCCTTATCCCTGACACCCCACCCATCCTGGCAAGTGAACTAGGAAAGTTGACGTTCATGCCTGCAAGCTGTTGCAGGTGGAATGACCGGAGACGTCACTCGTCTTATTCACCTGTTAAACAAGTGCCTGAGAAAAGTTACCAGACAGGTTTCAACCACTGTGACTCACAAGAAGGGGAGAGCAAATAAATGTTGTGGCTCATGAGTAAGGACGTAATAATGGAAAGTGCTTTTACTCCCTCCTTGCCCTGAGAATAGTACATACACAGAACTTTTTCAGTGTCGCAAAGTTGGATCTGCTGGTGAAAAATAAGACAGATTTGGTATGGACAATGTTTGGTCTTTTCAGTATAGTTTCTGTGGGTTTTGTCTCTCAATGAAATGAGCATGGACTGAAACCATGTCTTCACAACTAACCGAGGAGGAAAATGGGGATGACTCTATTTATGACGAACTGTGTATAGATGATGAGAGTGATGAATTTGTCAACAACACTCCCTCTGACCCTGGGTTCAAACAAAACTTGAATTCATGGCCTAATACTCACCCAGTTGTCTGGCCACTTCCATCTTCTGAAGACCCTGAGACTCAAGCAATTCCTAGTGAATGCTCAAGTGGAAGAGGTAGCACTGATGGTGCCCACTTCATTTACCCCCTGGAAGTACGCAGTCGAACATCATCTCTGGTGAATGGTTTACTTACAGAACTCTACGACACTTATCGTAATGGAACGGGGTCTGGGCTGGGTCTTTATCATGACAGTGTGGACAGCTCGACAGAGGCATCTGGGTCAGATGCTTTTCTTAGTAGGAGTAATCCAGAGTCTGCATTTTTGTTAGAGCTTTCAGAAAGGCAGAGCCGCAGGCATCAAATTCAGTTCTTGAAGCAGAAAGGTAAGCGTAAATTCCATCCAGTATGTCAGTTTTGCAATATGAAAGTACACATATGTATAACATTGGCCTTCTTTATATAATACATCTGATAACATTGTCTGCAACATTTTATATCTTATTTTTCTTGCACACAATTGCATTGAAAGGTTTACTGGGATTGTACCAAGTTTGAAAGTTATCCATTATTCGCATGGTAGGGAATAACCCACTGAACTCTAAGGGTTAAACTGCTGGGACACCCAGCAATCTGGAGAATGGGGGTCCCCTTCTCGCTAACGGGTGGAGTGGCAAAATGTTCGGTTGCCTACGACACTCTTATAGATAGTGGATGGGAATGATGGAGATGCTATACCTGTGTAGTATAGAGGGTCTTGCGCATAGTTAAGGAATCCATGGGCTGTTGTATCCCAGCCAGATGGTAAAAATGCTGTGTCCCCTTTATAGGTAGCATAAGGTAGATTTGTTAGGCCTGAATGGTTTTACAGTTTATTCTAATAATTCAGTACTGTAAGGACAGATCCTCTTCTCCCTCTTCCTGTCTACCCTGCTGTTAAGTGACAGCTTCCTTTGTGTAATGGATTCTGTAGTGGCTATAATCATTCATTAGGAAGTAGACGAGGAGTCCAGTGTATTATTTGTGAAGGGATATTAGAAAATAGCAATTTAAAAAGTGTGTTGTTGTTTTTTTTATTTTGTGTATCAAAAAAATTCCCCCTGGGTTACAAGCATCTTTCTCCGCCTCTCTGATACTTAAAGGCGTATTTAAGTTTGGTATTTGACATTTCCATAGGTTTGGGTCCTAGGTTTTGGTCTTGAGAAAGGGGGTCCCTGACTACTATCCTGGTAAAAGAACAACAAAGGACATAGGGGGGAATTTATCAGTGCTTATATGCCAGTTGCTGGGGTATGAGCTCTCAAACAGTTGCAATTTCTTGCACACTGGGGTGTTCCTGCCCTGTGCTTGCATACTTTCTAAAAACCTTTATACGCCCAGTGGCAAATCATATGATAAATGTTTCCCATAACCTCAAACTTTGTGCATCCAACTGAATAAATAGATGTAATTTATAAATACTGTATATACTTGAGTGTGAGCCGAGACCCCTAATTTTAACACAAAAAACTGGGTAAACCTGTTGACTCGAATATATAGTGTGCCAACTCATACCCCCAGTAAATAGCCAGAAGCCCTTGCTCCCAGTATATAGACAGCCAGCTCATACCCCCAGTATATAACCTGTCCCCCGTGTATAGCCTGTAAGAAAACAACAAAATGTGTACTCCCCTCCTGGCAGGTCCTCTTCTTTTCGTAAATGTCCGGCATCTGCTCTGTGTCGCCCGTTGTCTGTCACTTGCTGGTGTCGGAAGGTGAGTACGCTTTTTTTTTTTTTTGGGGGGGGGGGGGGTTTGTTTTATAGATTCAAGTATAAGCCGAGTTAGGGTTTTTCAGCACATTTTTTTTGTGCTGAAAAACTCTGCTTATACTCTAGTACAGTGATTTTCAACCTTTTTTGAGCCGCGGCACACTTTGTATACTTAGAATCCTGGGGCACACCAACAACCAAAATAGCACAAAATGACACAAAAACAGTCATATTATACATATAGCTAATAATATAGATTCTAAATTTATTTTACTCACTCAGTGGGAAACCTGGGCCTGTTTCGATAAACACAACAGGGATATCCTGGCAGGAATGGTGGAAAGACGCACACGAAGCTCTTCCTCAACAGTTCTCAGTTTCTCCCTGGTTTTAGTATATGGTGCTGATTATTATGTGGCTCATATACTGCAAAATAAAGGGGTACAAAGAGAAGTACTATGGCCATGGTATATGAGCTGCTACTTGTAGTACTCCAGCCTCATGACTATAGTATTTCTCATTTTACATTTCTCATTGTTATATGCAGTATACTGCTGAAGTACTAAAAGTACCAGCTCATATGCTGAGTATTCTGCCAACAGTTCATATACTCAGGCAAAAGCTCATATAGTCAGCATTATTGGTGGGCATTACCTTGGCGGTGGCCAAATGCGAGAGTCTCTCCGCTCTCAGGATGATGCGTCAGCCTTGGTGACGTTATTTTGTCCCCCGAGGTTCAAAGCTTGCGCATGTGTTATTGTACACGTCTCCTGCATTGTAAGAAGCCGTGACTGCGCATCGCTGCGCATTGCCGGGAAACAAAACACAGGGGGCACCATAGTTTTGGGAACTTTCCCCGCGGCACACCCGACCATGTGTCGCGGCACACTAGTGTGCCACGGCACACTGGTTGAAAATCACTGCCCTAGTATATATGAGACATAATAAAATGGCAGCACAAGAGAAGCTGTATCAAAAGTTCACAAGTGAAAACTACTACATTCAATGAATTGTAAATAAATATACTGACGCTTTTTGTTTTCTAATCTTGGAGTACTGCCATATATTTGCTTTTTTTTTTTCTGGACTCCATGTTCTTGGCTTTACGTCTTGCATGGCATGCATATGCTGCTTTATTCGTCAATATAAAATTTATATATACATACTCATTTACAGTTTCAGAACTACATGATTTGTTGCTTGTTGTGCTGTCCATGCATATAATATTATGCGCTGGTTCTATCCTTCCCAGTATCTGACCATTCTAATCTGTAGTAATCTTCAGCTGGAGCTGAAGGATTTTCTCTCATATTGTGCAATCAGCAGCAGACAATGTCAGAGAAGCTACTATGAAAAGCAGTGACATGTGACTTCCAAGTGCATCTAGATGCTGTGTATACATACTCACCGGCCACTTTATTAGGTACACCATGCTAGTAACTGGTTGGACCCCCTTTTGCCTTCAGAACTGCCTCAATTCTTCGTGGCATAGATTCAACAAGGTGCTGGAAGCATTCCTCAGAGATTTTGGTCCATATTGACATGATGGCATCACACAGTTGCCGCAGATTTGTCGGCTGCACATCCACGATGCAAATCTCCCGTTCCACCACATCCCAAAGATGCTCTATTGGATTGAGATCTGGTGACTGTGGAGACCATTTGAGTACAGTGAACTCATTGTCATGTTCAAGAAACCAGTCTGAGGTGATTCCAGCTTTATGACATGGCGCATTATCCTGCTGAAAGTAGCCATCAGATGTTGGGTACATTGTGCTCATAAAGGGATGGACATGGTCAGCAACAATACTCAGGTAGGCTGTGGCGTTGCAACGATGTTCAATTGGTACCAAGGGGCCCAAAGAGTGCCAAGAAAATATTCCCCACACCATGACACCACCACCACCAGCCTGAACCGTTGATACAAGACAGGATGGATCCATGCTTTCATGTTGTTGACGCCAAATTCTGACCCTACCATCCGAATGTCGCAGCAGAAATCGAGACTCATCAGACCAGGCAACGTTTTTCCAATCTTCTACTGTCCAATTTCGATGAGCTTGTGCAAATTGTAGCCTCAAATGGCCTCCACAGTCACCAGATCTCAATCCAATAAAGCATCTTTGGGATGTGGATCAGATATATATATATATATATATATATTAGTACTCAGCACAACAAAATACCACATTCTCTAATTCACTGTTAACAAAAATCCAGCATTTCACAGATATAAGTCCAACCTGTCTCTATCAGTCCTGTTGTACACCATTTCAGTTGCCACTAGATACGACCCTGTAACTTCAGATTTCTTGGATCATCTTGGATTTTTGTGTGTGATTGTGCAAAAACAACTATCACACAGCCCCATATGTTAGTGTGCAGGGAGTCCAACATGTATTCATTCTGGTAGTAGCTAACTGCAAATAGACTGAAGCTCATTTTGTCTATTGCACTAGAATTCTAGTACACAGCCTTTTGGTATAGACTCATATTGAACAAAGCAAACAGCATTACCCATAACCTTCAGAGATGAAGATGCTAGTATATAAATATCTACTTATAAATTACTCTGTAATGTTAAAATATTTTTTTCTGAGCATGATGTCCCTGTAACCATGACATTAGATGTGAGGAAGGCCACCATATGTGACAAGGAGCATTGATGTATCCGATAAGTGGTTGTGTACTTAGAGGAATAATGCTTAATAAATGAGCCTACTATGCAGCACATTTGTGATACAGATTGTTTTTGTCTTCTCAGCCTTCATAGAGTAACATAAATGACTAATGCATTCTTATCTTGTTTTGAGGTCTGCTCATGGCTTCCATTCATGGACATTTCTGTTTACCTTTTTCCATACTTGTTGAAGAGAACCGTGGTCTGTTGTTTGCAGCCCTTGCGTCGTCTGCATGTGAGATCCGTTTAAGAGAGTAGAATAGGCTGCCTGAGCTGCAAGCAGGAATAGGACCTGCTCTATAATTTGGCTTGAGCAGTTGCTTCATACACAGGACCTTGCCAGTGGTTATAGATTCCCCCCATTAAATCTGCATTTGGAAAGGAAATTGTAACGGTTACATGCATCCTATTCATAAGTTTGACTTAAAAGGGTATTCCCGCGAAGACAAGTTTCTCATATGTACCAAGAATAACAAAATAACACTTTCACTCTTATTAACAACCTGTCTCTATCATTCCTGGTGTACACAATTTCAGTTGCCCTTAGACACGACCCTGTAACTTCTGACTTGGGGTTGGGGGACACCATCTTGGATTTTTTTGTGAAATCATGCAGATGAGATTTGTTTCTGCTCTGAGCCTGTAGCCAAGCCCCCTGCACGGAGCTCAGAGACACATAAACTGATTACTTCCTGCCAGCACATTGTGGCGCTTGGGAGAGGAGGAGGGGGTGACCGCTGGAGAGCATAGCGATGCATGGTGCCGTATCTTTTCCCCAGCTACGGAAAAACAGATTCAAACCATCCAAACCCATTGTAACATGCAAAAACCATGCATTTTTCAATGCGTTAAAAAAAATTGCCATGTTACCTTACCCTCAGGCTGTCTGCATACGCAAGAAAAACTACACATGTGAACATAACCTCAACAACATATTTATTTGTATAAATTTGCCATGTGGTGGTGGTGGTACAACAGTTTTTCCAAATTGCTGCTTAAAGAACACATCTCATCAGGTCTCTGTAACTAATTCTGTCATCGCTACCTGTTAGGTCAAATTTACATGAACGAATGGGGCACATATGTACACAGGCTGCATGGGGGCGCCAGCACCAGGAGTGTCACATTATTATACAGGATGTCACTCAACCAATGAATAACATTCAAGAATAAGCTGGACAGCTGAATATGAAAATGGCTTATTGGACTCCTCTAAGGTCATTTGCATACAGCTTTAGGAACTGATTGTCCCTCTACATGCCTGTAAACCTAAACAATGTAGGGATAAAGGCAACAATTTCTAATGACAGTTTATAAAAATATATTTAGTTTTGGGTGGTTAATTTGCAGGACAGGTTCTCTTTAAAGGAAATCTACCATCAAACTCCAGCATAATAAATCAGGGCTCTGCAGCTTCCCTGGATGTTACTCTGTACAAGAGCTTGTCTCGTTCTCCCCCTGCTTCCTTGGCGCTCCACCCTCCCTTTGCATACTGTAATCTGACAGTGGGAGGGGAGTGAAGTGTTCCTAAACAGTGTAACAGACTGAAGTTTCAGCATGGGGGTGCTCTGGTGACATCTTTGAGGCCCTTCTGGCTCATTGGCATAATCAAGAGGTGATTTTAGAAGGCAGGAGGCCACGGTTAACAAATATTATTGTGCGGTCACACGTACCGTTAGCGTTGTGTTTACAAATGCAACACTGGCACCTGGGGGCTTGCCATGGCCTGATTGCACATGCTTTTCCATAGAAACACATGCCTAACGCAACGCTAATGGTATGTGCGACTGCACCCTGAGAACATTACCACGTCCCTCGATATAGGAGTTCGTTTCTGTGGTTTATCATGATTGGTTTTGATAGATTTCCTGTAATGTTTGTGTAAAAACCAGATATTTTCTAACCGACTGAATTTGATATTGACAGATTGGAACGAATTGAAAGCTATAAAAGAAGAACTTAGACGTCGAATTGCGGTTCAATCTGCCAAGCTACTTCGCCAACTGAAGCAAAAGGATAGACTGAAGCACAAAGTGCAGAAAAATTGCGACATTGTCACTGCATGCCTGCAGGCGGTCTCACAGAAACGTCGTGAGTATTCACTAGGAAGAATGTCTAGATATGATAAGGAAAGCAGTGATCTACATGTGCGTCTAAAGTCGTGTGCAGGAGGCAGTGAGGCAGAACATAGACTCATTGTGACATCATGTTCTACTGAATGCTGTATCACTGTATGTTCTATGTGGTGCAGTGTTCAGGAGATGTTATCCTGCTAGAGGAGGATCTCATTGTTATAAATCCTTTGATGTTACATGGTACAAATAAATTTTCTTCCTTGTCAAATCAGAGGTAAAGTAAGACTTAAAACGCTTTTGTTGGCAAGTATTACAAAATGGAGAGTGCTAAGCCATAACATTGCTCTATTCTTGACTTTATCTTAAATCTTTTTCTCTTTTTTTTTTTTTTAATTTTTTTTTTTTATTTTCCTGTAAGATATTTGCCTTTTTCTTCCTTCGTGTGAATGTTGCATTCTTGAACACAATTGGTGTTCTAATACTTGTTGATACCATACTTAATAACGGCCTCTCTTTTTTTTTTGTTGACATGCAGCATGGCATAATAATGTTGGAAGGTACAGTACACCTGCACAGAATGCATGATGTCTGCACTTACTCTCCCAGGCTCAGAATTATTTGTAACAATTTTCTGTCTATGAATTCAAGTCTGTGTTTGTAACTTTCCATCCTCTCATTATTAAGACTATGTTCACACATCTTTTCTTGGAAATTTCAGCCTGTACACCAGGAAAGCTTCCAATGTACTTGCTGAATCTGTCTATAGACATTATACTAGATGCAAAACTTTTTTTTAGCTCTGTTCGCTCAGTATACATCACTTCTAGCAGGAAACACTGGGTGAAACATTGTAGCAGACTGCGCCTTTTCATCCTGCTTCCTGGATTCCATTGTATGGTTTTCATACATGGCCCCCACTGTATGTACACTGTGGGACCCTCCCTGAATGATGTAACTGTCCATATAGGGAGACCCCCCTAAACATTGGCAGCCGCAAATCATCACATGCCGCCACTGTTCTCTCCTCCCAGTTTCAGTGGGAGGAGCAGCACCAGAGGATGTATCTTACTGTATGAGCATATCGGGGGGATACGCTGCTGCCACAAACAATGACAAATAAAAGATGTCGATTACTTCCTTTGAGGGTGCAGTCACATGTCACGTCTAACACGTGCATTTCAAAACGCACTCCACCAGTTGGAAAGAGATTTGCCTAATTAGACTGCTCGTAACATCTGCGTTTACAAAACGCAACGTGTGACTGCACCCCAATAGTTTTATGGCCATTTGTAAGGCATTTCTCGCCTATCCAAATATGATATTCTTGTACTTCACGGAAGACTGCAGTCTGCAAAATATCCGCATCATGGTTTTTCTCATGGAAACGGTGCAAAAAACAGAAACTGGTAATAAAAGTTGGGGCACCTTTTGAGAAGGTTAACAAATCACTTTTCCGAAAATAGAAGTGGTATGTGATGCCGCATTCACATGTGGCTTTTTGATTATGCTTTGAAACGCAATCCAAAGGCTCTGCCAGTGATCAGATGTTGAGGTAACATTGCATTTCCATCTTTTTAACTAAATGTGATGGAAACGCAATGTGACCTCAACATCTGATCACTGGTGGAGCCTTTGGATTACACATCAAAAAGCCATGTGTGAAGCCGGCCTAAGGATTCTTTTTCAGTACTTAAAGGGGTATTCCCACCTCTCCTACTACAGTTAATTTAATCCCTTACACCCCAAAAAATATTTCTTCAATGCATTATTAAAAAAAAAAAAAAATTATTCCCATAACCGTGTAAATGGGGCTTACCTTCCCCCTAGTAACGGCCCTCTGTTATCATTAGATGCGGCCCCTACTGCTCTTCAGCGCTCTTCAGGCGCTTAGAATAAGGCTTCTCTGAACCTGCCGCAAGTGTGTGCGCTGTTCACATGTACCTCGCTCGATCAGGACAGCTGCTGGGTATGCGCAGTAGGTTCACAGCAGCCCTGGTCGATCAAGCCTTACCGCGGGACAGCTGTGTACTGCAGGAAGCCCGCACTACTGGATGAAGAGAACTTACTAGTGCCGGCTTCCTGCAGTACACAGCTGTCCCGACCAGGACTGCCCATGCCCGGCAGCCGACCTGATCTAGCGAGCGAGGTATATGTGAACTGCGCATGCACTAGCTATGCACGTTCACACACTCCCGGCAGGTTCAGAGAAGCCTCATTCTAAGCGCCTACGCGGACACTGCTGCTAAAGAGCTGCAGTGGCGGCATGCAACAGGGCCGTTGCTAGGGGGCAGGTAAGCTCCATTTACACTGTGTGGGAATAAAGGTAATTTTTTTTTAAATAACAATGCATTGAAGAAATGGTTTTGGGGGGTAAGGGATTAAATTACTTGTAGTAGCTGAGGTGGGAATACTCCCTTAAAGAGGACCTGTCACCCTAAAAAAAACCACAGATGTAGCAGTGTTAAAACTGCTAGCTTTATTGGAACCCTCTGATAAAGCTAGCAGATACTGCAGCGCCGGACCACAGCTTACAGCATTCCGGCGTATTCATGAGGGGACGGACACCTCGTAAATACGCCGGACTGCAGTGAGCTTGGTCCAGCGTTCCTGGGGTATGGTGCTGCAGTGTCTGCTAGCTTTATCCGAGGGTTCCGATAAAGCTAGCAGTTTAACACCTCTGTGGTAGTGCTAGGAGCGGCTTACTTTTTTTTTAGGGTGACAGGTCCTCTTTAAAGGAAGTTTTTCTCCTCATTCAACCCACAGGTAAGGGTGATGCAACACATGGTGTGTTTGGTCCGTTTTAATTGAGATAATTGGTAAAACCGGTCAAAAACGGATGTGTTTTCAAAAAACGCATGCATTTTTAAACGGACTGATTAAGAACTGCCCAAAAACGGGTTCAAAATGCCATGTGTGCCACCCGCCTAAGGGTGCAGTCACGCATGGTGTTAACGAATGTGTTTCAAAGCGCATTACAAGAGCTGTAGAGAGATTTGCCTAATTAAATTGCTGTTTACATTTGTGTTTACTAATCTCAACCATTGACGCACATGACAATATTACACTAACAAGTGCAAGTGTTAAAGTGGTGTTAACAGCGGCACCTGGCGTTTTTATTGTGTTTACAAGT
The DNA here is from genome assembly GCF_040894005.1 of Engystomops pustulosus. Classification (NCBI taxonomy): domain Eukaryota; kingdom Metazoa; phylum Chordata; class Amphibia; order Anura; family Leptodactylidae; genus Engystomops; species Engystomops pustulosus. Next base: position 88,237,495 of record NC_092414.1, on the reverse strand, counting down.
GAGCATGGGCTGGACCCTTTCACATATGTGTCTCCATTTGAAATTTAAAACTGGGTGCTGGTTGGCAGTCTTTTTTGTTTTTTTTTCTATGGAAACACATATGCAATCAGGCTGTGCCCTAGGCGTTTGCAGTGAATCTGTAAATGCAATACAAATGCCACATGTGGCTGCACCCTAATGCACAGCGGTGAAGAATTGTCAATCCAATTTTAGGCCGGTGTGCAAGAATTCTTTGGGGCTGCTCCCACAATGAATAAAAGTACAATAAATGGCACAGAATAAGGCCTCTCTGTTTCTCACAAACTGGGAACCAATATTCAGCTGCACAATTTGCATTGGATATTGTTCCCCATAGACACCTGTGGCACCCGGGCAGGGTATGGTGAGCACACATGGGGCACAGTATAGTACCATCCACGGGAAAAAGATATAGCATGCTCTATCTTTTTCCGTACTTACTGCCATGGCTCTCCACGGAATGACTGTATATGCATGAGCAAGTATACATTTGTGTGGAAGAGGCCAAAGGCAGGTGACACGTGGCGTTTTTGTCACGTTTCTGTTGAGATTTGCTACCAATCACATGTTTTTCCATAACAACTACCGTATTTTTCGGCCTTATATATGAACTTATACAGAAATGTACTACAGACAAGATGTTCTGTACATTTACCGGTGTTTAATAGCTCCATCCCCAGAAATTTCCTGCACCTTCACACACTGTACACAGGGTCCCTAGCTCCTGAAGTGCCCTGGCACCACAACCAACATTGTGCCCATCCTGCCCTCCCCTAGCACGGAGAGACCGGAGCTGCCATAGTGCCGACCACGAGGCAATCATCATCCGTAAACAATCCCCCATACCTGACAGCCCTGTAACAGGGGAAAGAGAAGGAGCCACAGGGAACCCCACAGGAATAACACCCTGGCTGAGGAGGGAAGGAGAAGGGGCAGAGGGAGACCGCATAACCCCTGCTGCATCACCCTGCATTAACCCCCAGCAGATCTGAGCTCTCTGACACGCTGAAGACAAGTTTCCCGGGAAGTGTAGCTGGCTTGAACTGTGCACAGGTCTGCCACCTGCTGGTCATTTTTAGGTACTGCATTTGATCCTGCGCCTTTTACTCCAGTGCGCCTTATATATGAACCTAGATGTCTTAGCAGGCATTTATTAGAGGTGCGCCTTATAGGCCGAAAAATACGGTATGCGAGAGGCACATCTATGTGCGCTTTGATTCTGTACCTAAACGGTATCAAAGCGGTACTTGTGAATGAACCTAGGGTACGGGGACAGCCTCGGCCCAGTCTCTTATGTGTTTCTATGAAAACGCTAGCGAATGTTAACCTGAACCCGGTGTCTTTCATTGTTTTAATGCAAGACACCGCATTCTGTTTACCGATCGCATGTGCTTCCATAGAAACGCATACGTGATCAGGCTGTAGCCCGCCCCTATACCTTAGCACTGTGTTTGTAAACGCAACTCTAGCAGTACATGTGACCACACCCTTAACCCCTTAAGGACGCAGCCTGTTTGCAGGTTAAGGCTCGCAACTTTTTTTTGAAATTTGACCAGTGTCTCTTCCTGTGGTAATAACTTTTGAACACTGTTACTTATCAAAGCGATTCTGAGATAGTTTTTTCCCCACATGTTGTACTTCATTTTAGTGGTAAATTTTGGCTGATAAGTTTTGCGTTTATTTACAAAAAAAAGAAAAAAATGATGAATTTTTAGAAAAATTTGCCATTTTCGAAATTCTAAATCACCGCGTTTTCAGGCAGATAGATTTACCACCTAAATAACTTGCAGAATAACATTTCCCATTTGTCTACTTTACATTTTCATAATTTTTGAAATGTTTGGATAATTTATTTTGACGTCACGCGGCCTACAAATCGAATAGCGATTTTCCGTATTTTCGGAATAAATACTGTTTGAAATCAAATTTTACATATTTAGCAACAAAACCCCCTATATAACCAACCCATTTTCAAATCTGCACCCCTCAAACTATCAGAAACAGCTTTTACAAAGATTGTTAACCCCTTGAGATCTTCATAGTAATTGAATCAAAATGGCGGTGAAATTTAGAAATTTCAAATTTATCAAATTTTGTCGGTTATACGTTCATTTAGCCCTAAAATTTACACATTTCCAAAAGATAAAAAGAGAAAACTCACCATAAAATTTGTTCTACAATTTCTCCTGAGTGCAGCGACCCCCCCCCCCACATGTGGCCGTTACTTGTGTTATGGGGGCACAGCGAGGCGCAGAAGGGAAGGAGCACCCTGCAGCTGCCAGGATTTTAGTTTTCTGGTTGCCCCCTTTTGAAATCTATAAATTTTTGCTTTTCCGTTATTTGGGCCATGTGACGGCATTTTTTTTGCGGGACGAGATGCTTTTTCCAGTGTTACCATTTTGGGGTTGGTATCACCTATTGTTGAAAATTTTGGAACTTTTTTTGAGGTCATGAGTAGAAAAGCATCAATTCTGTACTGGATTTTTTACTTTTTTTTTTTTTTCCGTGTTCACCGTATATCCTAATAATCCTGTTATCTTTATTCTATGGGTCGATACGATTACGGGGATACCAGACATGAATATTTTTTCTTATGTTTTACTAAATTTGCCAAATAAAACCCTAATGTGGGGAAAAATCTATCATTTTTGCATCGCCGTCTTCCAAGTGGCATAACATTGTTACGTTTTTGGCTACAGAGCTGGTTGATGGCTTGTTTTTTGCGGGACATGTTGTTCTTTGCAACAATATCATTCTGGAGTACATATGTTTTGTTGATCACTTTTTATTGCATTTTTAGTGGGATATAATAGGTAAAAATCATAATTTTTGGCGGGTTTTTGACGTTTTTTTTTTTACGGCGTTCATCATATGGGTTCAATAGTTATTTAGTTTTATTCTATGGATTGTTACGGACGCGGTGATACTATATATGTGGGGTTTGTGTTATGATTTAGACTTTTTTGAGCGTTATATGTCTCTTTATATGTTTTCTGGCTTATGGGCATTTTTAGTGATTTATAAAGTAATTTTTTATTGAAAAACATTTTTTTTTACATTTTTTTACTTGATCCACCATGGGATATGAACAAGCAATCATCTGATTGCTTGTTCTTGATAATACTCTGCAATACTAATGTATTGCAGGGTATTATCAGTGCCAGCCTATGCAGATGCATAGGCTGACACTTTGCCTTTAAGATGACGTCACAGACGCCATCTTAAAGGTAAACCCTCCAGGCTTCTCTGGGGTCCCGATCGGACCCCAGAGGAGCCAAAACAGCGATCGCCCCCCCCCCCCCGAAAACGGTGCGGGGGGGGCGATCGTGGGGTAAAGACCCCCAGAAGGCATGTTAAATGCCGCGGTCGCGTTGACCGCGGCATTTAACGGGTTAAACACCCGCGATCGGAGCCCACTCCGACCGCGGGTGTTAGCCGGGGATGCCAGCGGTAGATTACCGCTGAAATCCCGCGGCTAGCGATGCCGGTTCGGCTGCTATACAGCACTGAACCGGCATCGTCTCTGCGCTGTAGCTGTACTGCGCTGAGCGCTAATCGCGGGACTCAGCGCAGTACAGCTACGGCGCAGAGCGCTAAGGTGTTAATATTGAAACCTCGCCTAGCACACTACAGCTGTGTATAGGGGGCCTTAAAGGACATCTGCAGCCAGGATGAAGGATTGTAGACCAAGCACACTGACATACTGGTGTGTGCCCCTCTGGCAGGATCCACTCTTTTTTTTCTAAGCTTTTATGCCCTTGTTTTTAAGGGGAAAATGCTTTAAAAATTATGCAGATTAGCCAGTGCCGGTCCGGGCTCATTTAACAGCTATAGAGCCTGGAGCCCTTCTGGTTCATTTGCATATTTTAAAAGCATTTTTTGTAAAAACCAGGGCAAAAATGCTTAAAGAGCGGATCCTACCATAGGGGGCGTATGTCAGTGTTCTTGGTTTACAATCCTTATTCCAGGTGATGTATGTCCTTTAAACTGAAATGCATGACTGTGGGTGTATGGATTAACACAAAGGATAACGGCCATGTAGGATTCCTATAACACTTATTTTGGCACTACATCTCTGTGCGTAACTTTCCCAAATTACTAGGCCCCTGATGAAATCCTCATCTACTGCAGTGTTTCCATAGCGGTTACAAGGTAACACTGATTTAACCCCTTAGTGACCAAGCTCATTTGTGCCTTGATGACAAAGGCCAATTTTTCTAAACCAGCAGGTGTCACTTTATCTGGTAATAACTTTAGAAGGCTTTAGGCCCAAGTGTTTTTGAGTTTGTTTTTTTTTTCGTGACATTTTGTACTTCAAATTAGTGGAAATTTTGGTTGATATATTTAGCATTTATTCATGAAACAAGTGAATTTGGAAGACCTTTTTAAATGTCTATTTTTCAAATGTGATCACAAGTGGAGCCTTTGGATTGCATTGCAAAACGCTATCAAAATGCCACGTGTGAATGTGGCCTCGGGTACCACAAACCATTTATCCCAGAAAATGTGTAAACTTTTTATCATGTGGTATAGGGGGCATTTTAACCCCTTGGGCTTTTTTTCATTTTACTTTGTTTTATTGCTCCGCACTTTAAACATTTTTTTTATCGTGTACAGAGCTGTAATGAGGGCTTGTTTTCTGCTTAACAAATTGTACTTCCTAGCGAGGTATTTTTTTATTCCATGCCGTGTACTGGGAAGTGGAAATAAAATTCAAAATGCAGTAAAATTGACAAGAAACCACATTTTCTTATGGCCTCTGTTTTTACATCATGCACAGTGCGCTCCAAATGGCATATCTAATATACTCTTTGGTCCGGTATGATCACAGGGATACCAAATTCATATAGGTTTTATTAGGTGTTAACCCCATAACGACTTGGCCCTTTTTTAGTTTTTTCACTTCCATTTTTCACTCACCACCTTCAAAAATCTATAACCACATAAAGAGCTGTGTGACGGCTTATTTTCTGCGTAACAAATTGCACTTCATAGTGACAGTATTTAATATTCCATGCCGTGTACTGGGAAGCGGGAAAGAAATTCCAAATGCAGTGAAAATGGTGAAAAAACACATTCGCAGCGGTTTCTTCTGAGCTTGAATTTTACCTTATTATTATTATTGTGTATATATATATATATATATATATATTTTTCACTGTGCGCCACAAATTACAAGTCTACTTTATTCTTTTGGTCAGTATGATTACGGGGATACCAAATTTGTATAGGTTTTATAATGTTTTCATACATTTACAAAAATTAAAACCACCGGTACAAATTTTTTTTTTTTTTGGATTTTGTCATCTTCTGGTGTACTTTGGTGTACGGAGCTGTGAGTGGTATCATTTTTTGTGACTTTAGATGAAGTTTTCATTGCTATAATTTTTAGGACTGTACGACCTTTTGATCACTTTTTATTAATTTTTAAAATATTTTTCAAAATGCCAAAAAAGTGCCATTTTCGACTTTGGGCTCTATTTTCCATTACGGGGTTAAACGCAGTGAAAAATCGTTACTAAATTTGGATAGTTTGGGCATTTTCGGATGTGGTGATACCTAATGTGTTCATGATTTTTACTGTTTATTAATATTTGAATTTTAAGGTATTTTTATTATATATTTTTTTAACTTTTTTTTTTTTTTTTTTTTCACTTTTACTATTTTTCAGACTCCCTAGGGTACTTTAACCCTAGGTTGTCTGATCGATTCTATCATATACTGCCATACTGCAGTATATGGGTATTTTCCTCCTCATTCTGTTAGGGTAGGATTCAAGACATCCTCTTTTAGTGTGCGTTGGCTGCGTGTTTCTAATCAATAAGCATGTGTGCACATCATAAGAAATTAATTCAGACAAATTGCTGATTTAAATCTCACTCATGCGATCATGGCCATGGCAAATCTTCACTGCTAGAACTTTATTTGGTTTCACAAAACTATATAGAAATTATGGAAGAAGCAGAAGGGGCGGAGAATTCCCAGCTCGTGTAGTCTCTTGATTGGAGAACTTCCTTGCTGTTGCTTATTGACGTCAGGATTGAAGTCTTGTTGACATTCTTTAGCCTTAATTGTTTTCATTATGATCACGATGCCGGCGCCATCTTATAATGAAGTCTCTGTTACAATGATTTTAGGAAAATAGAACAAGTAGAAATGACAGGATTTGATCTATCAGCAGGTTTACCTTAACAATTCATTTCAATGTGCAATTAGCACATTGTAATGAATGGGTTAAAACGAGACGGCTGTGCAACCTTTTGATCACTGCTTTTATTAAATTCGACACATTTTTCCGTTACAAGGTTCAGCAAAGCTGCCGGCGGCTTCAAAAAGATGGCAGCGCGGGGGCGCCGCCATCATGGAGACGATCGTCGGTCCCCGCGATGTCATCGGGGAGCGGTGATCGTCACCATGACAGCCTCAGGTCTTCCGAAGACCCAAGGCTGTCTCTTTTTAACCCATTCATTGCAATGTGTGATTTGCACATTTTAATGAATGAGGTGGAAATTCCCCATACATGCCATACTGTAGTATGGCAGTATATGGTAGGATCGATCAGATAACCTAGGGTTAAAGTACCCTAGGAAGTCTGTAAAATAATGAAAGTAAAAAATGTAATAAAAAAACGAAATTCAAATCACCGCCTTTCCCTAGAACTGATATAAATATGAACAGTAATAAATCATAAACACATTAGGTATCGCCGCGTCTAAAAATGCCTGATCTATCAAAATATAATACGTTTTTCACTGCGTTTAACCCAGTAACGGAAAATAACGCCAAAGTCGAAACTGGCACTTTTTGCCATTTTGAAAAATATAAAAAATGAAATAAAAAGTGATCAAAGGGCTGTACAGTCTTAAAAATATAAGCATTGAAAACATTAAAAGTCACACAAAATGACACCACCCACAGCTCAGTGCATGTAAGTATAAAATAGTTACCGTATTTTTCGGACTATAAGGTGCACAAAAAATCCTTTGATTTTCTCAGAAATCAAAGGTGCGCCTTATAGTCCAGTGCACCTTAAATATGAACCGTACTTACAGACAACAGCTGCCTTGAACTGTGCACAGGTCTACACCAACTATATTTCCAAAACTTGCAACCCCTGAACACAGCTGTGTATGTCCTGTCGCCTTTATATCATGAGTGTGCAAGGGTTGGGCATGCAGTGCTGAGTGCAGAGCTGTGACATTAGATGGAGCTGTCTGCTGTGCAGAGGAGGATGATACAATTGTTGGCAGGTGGATTGCTCACTCTTTCCTCACTCCTCGACAAAACAAAGCTGGAAATCAGGAATCAGATTGGGAGCAGGATCCTATCTGCTGGGTTCCGGTGCCAGGTGGAGATCTGCCACATGCATGTGCGTCATTCTGGGGCATGATACTGTGAGATCAGCAGCTGTTATGAGGCTTGTGCAGGAGAATAGATGAGACAAGAAAAGCTGTCCTGTAGCCCGAGGCGAGGGGTGAAGAGACAGAATGCTGGATGGGGAGGATTGGGCAATTCCCTCAGTAGCATGCTCAAGAAGAGGAACTACATCTCCAGGACAGCTCCTCGCCTGCTCTGCACCCTGGAGCCAGGTGAATCATCACGTCTTGGCCCTGGTGTGCGCTGTGAAGCTGCTCAGCTGCACCAGTTGCTCTCTCACGCGCTGTGCACTGCTAGAATTGGGCTGAGGCTGCCAGTGGAAGGCTGTGTGTTCAGCACCGGACAGCGCCCCTCCACCTGTATTATTAGTTTGCAGATAGTATCTGTTCTAGGCCACAGTACAACTCCTGGATGTATCTATCACCTGCCGCTTTGTTATTATGAGTGGGGAAATCTTATTACGTGTATGTATGATTTGTGGCAATAACATTTTTATCCTTCTCCTCCAGGTGTAGACACAAAGTTGAAATTTACACTTGAGCCTTCGCTGGGTAAGCATGGATTTCAACAGGTAAGACAGGCATTTGTTAGGTAGGTTTATAGATACAAAAAACCCAATCTGTATTCATTTAACTATTGTTTATTACTATTTTTTGTATGTGTTAAACCCTTAATGCAAATGTATCATGTGAACTGACGTTATTCACGTCTTTAATTGTTTTCTAAAATTAATGCTACAATCCAACAATTATTACATATTTTTAAAGCCTTCACATTGAAACCATCATAGAAAATATACAATCTGGATAGGATAGAAAGCAATCTTTCCTTTGTTATAAAATTTATTATAAAATACACTTATGTGAATAGTTCCAGTGTTGGCCCATTGTATTGTGAGTCCCTTTTTAGAGATACCCATTGTAATACCTTATATAGCCAAGTGTAGGATATTTCCACAGTGTAATTGCTATACTGCCCCGTACCTTATTACCTATATATCCCTATGCATTTTTTTCCTGTGTTCCACCAGCTTGAGGGAGAGAAGGTCTTCACATAACAGAAAGAGTATCTATTTATTGTTGTACCATTCATCAGTATGAAGTCCAGAAGTTGTAATTCCCTTATTTTAAGTTTTATAAGTTTCCTTTCATTTCTGATACAGAATTGTCTGTTAGAATGAAGGTCTAAGGCTACATTCACACTGCCGTGAGCCCGCCGCACCGTAGCACGGCGGGCACATGGCAGCGCCCCTCTCCATAGCAAGTTATGGCGCACGGCATATACGTCGGCGTATATACGTCCCCCATACTGTAGTGTGAATGCAGCCTAAGTATGTTTGCTGGTTCTGATCTCAATATGCTTTTTCTGCCATATTATTCATACAACTTTTCCAGTAATAAAAAAACACTGTAAATTTAAGGTAGTGATCGCACGTATCACTCCCAATGTGTTTATAAAGGCAATTCTAGCGTACAGGGGGCCTCAACCCGCTCACATGTGTTTCTATGGAAATACACCGGGTTCTAGTTACGAGCATTTAAATCTCCATAGAAATGCTTATGCGATTGGCCTGAGACCTGGCCCGCTACGCTAGCGTTGCATTTGTAAATACAGCGCTAGCGGTAAATGTGACGGCACACTGGGGGACATGTATCTTTATTTTTATCTTTTTTTTTTTTTTTTTTTTTTTTTTTTTTTTTTCCTTCTGTTTGCGTTTTTTTAAAAAGAAATGTGGGACTTTTTAGGTGCAATTTTGTGACTATGCCAAGGCCTTAAGAAGTTAGACGGTGGCTGTGTCTATTGCAGTGTTCCTAAATGTATCTTTCCAAGACAGATATTTTGCGACTTTTTAGCTGCTAAATGAAGTACGACTGACCTCATGCTTGGTTCTATACATACACCTAGAACAGGGGTCTCAAACTCGCAGTTGGCCCGCGGGACAACATTTTGCGGCCCCCACCTGGAAAAGCACCGCCCGCCGTGTATTCACGGCGGCGGTCGGGTCGCGCTGCATGGAGAGGGCTCACGGGCTGAGCCCTCTCCATAGCCGGTAAGTCTTTGCTGCATATTGCAGCAAAGGCTTACTGGTAACACCCGCGATCGGTGCTAGCACCGATCGCGGGTGTTTTTACAGCGTGGGCTGCCGGCAAAGCTGCCGACAGCCTCAAACAGATAGCGGCGCATGGGCGCCGCCATCTTACCTGGGATCGCCGCTCCCCGTGACGTCATCGGGGGGCGGCGATCCGGCTCCATGGTAGCCTCGGGTCTTCCGAAGACCCGAGGCTATTTCGTTTTAACCCCTTCATTACAATGTGCTGATAGCACATTGTAATGAATGAGGAGGAAAATCCCCTTATACTGCCATACTGTAGTATGGCAGTATATGGTAGGATCGATCAGACAACCTAGGGTTAAAGAACCCTAGGGAGTCTGAAAAATAGTATAAATAAAAATAAAAAAAAGTTTTTTAAAAAAAAATTAGAATAAAAAAAAATTAAATTTCAAATCACCCCCCTTTCCCTAGAACTGACATAAATATAAATAAACAGTAAAAATCATAAACACATTAGGTATCGACGCGTCCGAAAATGCCCGATCTATCAAAATATAATAACGTTTTTTACAATGCGTTTTACCCCGTTACGGAAAATAGCGCCCAAAGTCGAAAATGGCACTTTTTTGCCATTTTGAAAAATATAAAAAAATCTATAAAAAGTGATCAAAAGGTCGTACAGTCCTAAAAATGATATCATTGAACATATTATCAAATTTCGCACTGAGCCCCTGACTGGGCTCAGTGCGGTAGGAGCTTGGGACCCCTCGGTGCACAGGACGCGTTCATAGAGAAAACACGTCTCCCAGCTCGGGGCTTTCCTTGCGCTGGGAGACGCCATGACATTTGAATCTGAATAATGATATTTTGTAAGCGCATTTTGTGTGGAAAACTTGATGCGGCCCAGCCTTACCCAGAATCTACCTCCAGCGGCCCCCAGGTAAATTGAGTTTGAGACCCCTGACCTAGAAGGTTATAATAATAATCGAAAAAAAGACAAAAACAAACCTGTATCCCAAACAAATTTAGAAAGATACACAGCACTGCTAAAGTTTGCCGACTTTAGCCAACTTTAAAAAGTCACCAAGGAAAACAAATGATGTATGTGCCCCACCGTTTTTTTTTTTTTTAAAGTTTTTTTCCTCCTCAGTCTCTTCCCTTTTGATCCGCAAGTCTGAAGTAGCATCACCTCCATTTTTGGACCGTTTTTTAACAAGCCTTAAAGCAGCCAAATGCATGTTAAACCATAAAAAAGGGATGCGTTTTAAACTGACTGAAAACGCATGCTTTAACGGTCCAAAAACGCGACATGTGGCATCACTCTTAGTTTTTTGGGTTTTTTTTTCTACTAACGCAATGTGGTCAGTGAACACTAAAACATGCCTGAGTGTAAAAAAGCCCATGGAAAAGAATTGTTTAGTAAGGCATCAGTGAAATATCAATGAAGCCAGATAGAAAAAAACAAAAAAACAATATGTATGTGTCCATAAGCCAAAACGGGTTCAGTGAGAAACTGATGTGAAAAAAACTCAGATTTAAAACCACCCTTGAGGTTGCAGTTACACCTCATGTTTAACGCTTGCGTTTAAAACCTCATTGCAACAGCTGAAGAGAGATTTGCCTAATTAAACAGCTGTAAACACTTGTGTTTACAAAACGTAAATATCAACACTTATGTTAACTCATGTGTTAACATTGCATTAACAAATGCATGCGTTATTTTGCCTAATTAAACAGCTGTTAAGACTTGTGTTTTTGCCAATCTCTCTTCAGCTGTTGCAATACATGCGTCAAATGCGACTTGTGACTGCACCTTCAGGGCGCTTTCACGCCAAGCTTCACGTCTTTTGAAGCGTTTTTGACGCATTCCAAAGGCTTCAGTCTTAATCACATGCTAAGATTACATTGTGTTCTAGCAGATGCAGTGGGAACGCAATGTAACCTTAGCATGTGATCAAGGCTGAAGCCTTTGTAACGCGTCAAAGATGCAACGCATCGTGTGAAAGCGCCCTCAGGGTGCATTCAAACGTTCAGTTTTCTAGGTGCAGTTTTTGAAGCCAAAATGAGGTGTGGATCATAATTGGTGAGAACATATCATTGAGACAACCTGTTCCTACTCCTTTTTCACTTCACTCCTGGTTTGGACATCAGAAACTGAACGTGGGAACGCCCGAGGGTGATTTCACACATGGCATTTTCAGGCCATTTTTGGGATGCGTTTTGGGCAAATGCATGCGTTTCTGTCCGTTTTTAATTGCACAAATTCGGAAAACAGGTCAAAAAGAATGCGTTTTCAAAAACGCGTGCATTTTTTAAAAACTGATGCGTTTTTTAACGCATGCATTTTTTAAGATCTGAAAATGCACTAACTAAAAACGGCCTGAGGCTAAAAAAATTGGACGTGTGCAGTCACTATTTTTTAAACATATGGCAGAAGGCTGTACTAAATACAATTAAAAAAAATTGAATAGTTCCGCAGATGTTGTTTTAATAAACTTTGTGACAGATCAATTAAAAAGTAGAGAATCTCCTTGTCACTCATAGGGGCAGATTTATCAAGCTGTCTAAAAGTAAGAATGTTCTTATTTGCCTATGGCAACCAATTACAGATCCCATTTAAAATATTCATGAGCACTGGTAAAATGAAAGCTGAGCTGTAATTGGTTACCATGGGCAACTAAGAAATTCTTTCTTTTAGACGGCTTGATAAATCTGGCCCATAGACTATATCTTACGAGGATCCATTACAAAACTGTTTCAATCAGCTGTGGAAAATGAAAGATGATTCCAATTTTATGTCCAAGATTTGGCATGTTCACATAAAGCTCAAAACACCTGAGGGTGATGCCACACATGGCGTTTTTGGTCCGTTTTTGGCCGTTTACCATGTGTTTGGCTGCTTACAACCTGTTTATCTATTGAGATAATTGGGGAAAACGGACCAAAAAACGCCATGTGTGGCATCGCCCTCAATGCAGTCTCACATTTCTCACCTGATACTGCTACATAACAACATACTACATGATTATTGCTCCTTTATGTCACTTTATATATGTTGTTTTGAAGCAAAAATGGTTTGTGCAATCTACATTTTTTTTAATTGCCTTAATTTAGTTATTATGTTTTATATTATGACTTCTTTTTTAGTGGTATGATGCTCTCAAAGCTGTGGCAAGATTACCTACTGGAATTCCAAATGAATGGCGACGTAGAGTAAGTATATTTTAATATTGTATATTTTTAAGATGATTGACAACATACATAATACATTATAATAAAGTTTGACCAGATAGTAGTCATTTTTCATCTTGTGAACAGCCCAGTTTCTTTTCAAAGGGTTGTACGGCTAAAATGTTATACCCTATGTAGAGGATAGGGAGATAATTGTCGGTCTGATCAGTGGGACGCAAATTCTGTGACTTTTACTGTTTTTAATGGAACAATATAAGCACATGTATGTACTTATTGTATGCAGTTTTTATATGGAGAATGCTTAGTGCTGTACTCCATGCAGCGGCATTTATCGGCATAGGCCACTTAGACTGCTCTTGTCATTGGCGAGGATCTGGTCACTGGGACCTTCACCATTAGTCTGTGGATAGAGGATAATTTTACAGTGGCTCAGTCCCAAAGAATGAAATCTCAACGTACTTGTATCTTTTTATTTATAAATACTTAAACCTCATTTACGCAATGTGAATCTTCATTAAACCCCTGAGAGTATTGTACACAATTCCTATTAAGGTGTGACTGCTGTCCTATTATTCTTTCTCATTGGTTTGCTATTGATCATATTCATTTTCATATGTTTTGTTTTAATTCAACCACTTATTGATATAACTATGCTTTTGGAAGTTTATATTGGTTATATTAAATGGCATCCCCCTCCCCCCTTTTGTAGCAGTAGTTAATTTGGATATAAACTTCCAGGGCTCAGAACTTTCACATGGGTGGAAAGATTTAAAAAAAGAAAACAGCATTTTGATCAAAGTCCCCGTGGCAATGAAATCAGATTTGTCACTCAGTATTTTGTAGTTGGTTGATAGATCCCCCCCCTCCATAAATAGCACATATCTGATTTTTATATTTTTTATTTATAGGTATGGCTTACCCTTGCAGACCAATACCTGCATAGCATTTCCATAGACTGGGAGAAAACTATGCGCTTTACTTTCAATGAAAGGAGCAATCCTGATGATGACTCAATGGGCATACAAATTGTGAAGGTAATGGTTTTACAAAAAGTCTAAACACAAAGTACAACAGATGACATACATTTTCTGTAGAATGTAATTTAGAAATAGTCAATTGTTCAAAAAGTCCAGTTGTAAGACATTTAAAGTGTAACCGTCATTCTGAGCAAAAAAAAAATGTAAAAAATAATTCTGCTCCCGGTGTCCCTGGGAATCATTCCTCAAAGCATTTTGCCTCTCGGTCCTCATTTAGTACCTTTTTCTCAAAAACACTACAATCCGCAAGATGGAGGGCAGGACCTGCTCCTTGTCACCTCATCACAAGCACAGGCTGCTGACCAATGACACCATATCTATCTATCTAATATCTATGTATATCCTATTCATTGCTCTCGCTCACTCTCCTCGCTCGCGCTCGCTCTCATTCTAACTTAGAAGTCGCTGATCAACAAGCTCCTTCTAGAGCCCTAACCAAACAAATAGCAGACAATAAGGTTCAGCTAGACTCTGCTCCTCACTGAACATACAATGCAACCTATACCATGTACATAGGTGCACTACTTCAAACAAGCTAAAAAATAATACCCCTTTACATAGATGGGTTCAGTTCACACTACGGTTGTGATTTCCATTCCAGTGATCCGTTATTCTTCAGTATTCTTCAGTATTCTTCACGGAAAAAAGACTGAGCTTGCATTACTTTTTTTCCCATTTAACATTCAAAACGGATAATACCAAAGAGACCATAACGGATGACAATAAGTTATTTTTACATTGAAGTCAATGGGGATGGATGTTAAGTGTTTTACTTTTTTTTTTTTCTTTTTTTACCGAATGCTTTATCGTGATTTAATTTTTTATGCGTCGTTTCATTATGTTATAAGGATTAAATTTTTAGAAACTACACCACTCAACATATTGAAACAAAACCTTTAAGTTTATTAACCCAGGGGTTAAAACAAAATTAGGTGCAATTTTGAAATGTATATTTTTACATTTTTTTTAATAAAAAATATGCCAATACATATGTGGTGGAAAACTGCTGTTTGGGCACACACCATGGCATTAAAGGGAATGTGCGCCATTCAGAATAAATTTGCATTGTCACTTTTTAGGTTTAATCAAGATGCATTGTCACTTTTTCAAGATATTCTTCGACATATAAGGGCTTATTTTCAGCGAGATTAGATGCAAATCAGATATACTTTATTTTAGTGGATCTTTAGCTTATTCATGGGGATTTTAGTAACTGTTGAATGTATGCAAGAAAAGAAACTCATCCACTCTGGTTTCAGATTTTTTTTTTGGCCATTTACTGTAACATAAAAATGTTCTTCTGTGGATCACTGCGATTTACAGTGATATCTCATGTATATAGTTCCTTTTATATATTTTTACAACTTTACTGAAGAGAAACTAATATAAAGAAAATCTCATTTGTTTTAGTATCGCCATCTTTTCAGATGCATAGCTTTAGTACTTTTCAGTGGGCAGAGCTAGTTGAGAGCTTATTTTCTGGGCGATGAATTTTTCTCCGAGCGAGTTCTCTAAGGCTTCCAATTTATTGTACAGATGTGGTGATACCAAATATATGGGGGTATTTTGTGTTTAACAAACTTTATTAACAAGGACAGTCAACAGTCTCAGTCCAACAGATTCTCCTAAAAGCAAAATCCTTGTTGTAGAGTGTTAAAAAAAATAAATAAATTAACATACCGGTAATCAAAGTTCAATAGATTTAATATGTGGATCAGTAAGTGAGTAAATGCTATATAGGTTGCACGTTTTACTACATTATATATTATCAACAACATGGTGGACTGGTTTGTTTTTCATTCCACTTAAAAAAAATCATTGCTTGTATTTGTGTGTAGTGCGATGTAATGTAACTACTACTTTTTTTGTTGGAAAGAAATAAGATACTTAAAGGGGTATTCCAGGAATCGGCATAATTCATATACAAATGGGTCCTTAAAATATAAGCTAATATGTAATTAGTTTAAAATTTTGCTTCCCTTAGTAGAAAAATACTGTGGACATACACTATAATGGAGAAGTAAAATGCTACTGCCCCTTTAATCAGTCCGCGAGGAGTAGACGCAGGACAGAAGATGGCTGCTGATCACATGTTCTGCACCGCCCTGGGCCAGTCATGTGAACATCACTAAGTTTGGCTGCCAATGTTGTTGTGAGATGTCATCTCGGTGCAGCAATGTGCAGTGATGGCAGTCACACATCATTACTATGGTAACCAAGCAGAGCAGTCTGTTACATAATCACTGGGAGCAGAGCATAAGAGGTAGGAGGAGTTACTGAGAACTGAAGGATCATGGGTCTTGTAGTTTCCAGTGGTGGCCATCTTTGTGATAACTCCACTTTATAGAGGCCATAAAATTTTGTGAATCATAAAATCAAAATATTTAAGCTCCATTTTGTGACTAATGAGTTACTTATATTTAAAGCAGCATGGGTTTTTGTATCAAGCGTTCATATTCCTGGAATACCCCTTTAAGTTATTTTCTCAAAGTTGATTAATAATTGTCATTAGTATATCTGATTTATTTCAGGATCTCCACAGAACAGGTTGCAGTTCCTATTGTGGGCAGGAAGCGGAACAGGATAGAGTAGTGCTTAAACGTGTGCTCTTGGCTTATGCCAGATGGAACAAGATTGTAGGCTACTGCCAAGGATTTAATATTCTTGCTGCCCTTATACTGGAAGTGATGGAGGGCAACGAAGGAGATGCACTTAAGGTAGGCAAAACTACTTGAACCAGACTTGTATTCCTACTACTTAAACCAGAATTGTATTTTGTTGTGACGTGAAGCTCAAGTTTGGCAAGACACAGCAGTTTAGCTTTTACAACCAGTAAAGTCACGTGGTTTTCCTTGCTAAGGCTCAGACCCCAATTGTATCATATGTATACAATCTTTCTATCACTTTTTTTATAAAAAATTTTATTGGAGGCAAAATGGTGAAAAAGTGGCTTTTCAGACATTTAAGCGTAATTTTTCATTACAGGGTTCATTACCGGCAATAATAATAATAATAATAATAATATTTTTATATCACTATATTTTTAAAAACTTTTATAAACTTTTTGGGACACGGCCATACCTAATATGTTTATGATTTTATGCATGTATTTTTATAGGTGTTCTAGCATATGGGGGTGATTTGAATGTTTTGGGGTTTTTTTCATCATTTTTAAAATCGCAGAAGTTCCCAGCAGGTGTAGTCTGTGACACCTCTCCATACATCCCTTCATGACTGCCTGATGTATATTTACAAAGAGAATGGGTTAAAAGTCCTTGTTTTAGAGTAGAAATATCCAGAGAAATGACTTTTGATGTCTAGAGAGTTCAGAAAGAGATTTGTTTAATAATTTCCCCAGAAGAGGAGCTTCTACAAAGGATCTTCACAAAAGTAATGGTGGAAGTGATTACCCAGATCCAAAAAAAGATACTTATTGGGGGACATTTACTTAGTGTCGGTGTCTGCATTGGCTTTGTTACCGACCTGCTCTCGGAAAGAAGATAGACATTTAATATTGTAGAGCTGTGCAGAGACATTTCTGGCGCCTAGACTATTTTTTGTCCCGGGACCAAAATCTGTCCCGAGCACCAGAAATGTGTCCAACAGTTCTTGCTAGACCAGTTTTCTTTTGGTCTACTTTCCGCCAGTTTACAGCGCCCAAAAAGGGGTGCGACACATATTAATTGTGTCTGAGTTTCCACTCCGCCCAAGCCACGCCCCTTTTCGGAGCAGACGGAAAAAGTCATTTTTTCTGGCGCCGCCAGCTAATAAATAGGTCTGAGAGCAGAACATGTGGTGAGAGCGCCACAAAACTGGCGGAAACGCCATAGTAAATGTTCCCCATTGTCTTCTGTTTAGGCAACCTGTTAATATCTGCCAAAACGAATCCACAATTGAAACTCCACACAGTCACTCCTATCCAGATTCTTCAGAACATCTAACTACAGGATGGATGGTGGACTCCAAGTAATCAGACCTGATTCCGGGCACAGAAAAATAATTTTTAGGGTATTCTACTAGTTTAAACCAAAGTTCTTTCCATTAGAGAAACAAACAAAATTACATTTTGTGATAACCAGTTTCCAAAAGTAAACTTACTGTAGCATAAGAGAGGCCATGAAAATCTTTGATAGCATGCATACAGCGTGTAGCTTCGTTCCCACACCAGGACTTTACAGACATTGATTTTAAGGATTTGGGACTAAAATCCAAGCCATTTGGACAAGACAGTAAAAATTCCTGGAACGGTCAACAATACTCTGCTCTGGTGGAGAAAACCTACAGAAAAGGATAGTGTGGAACCCCTGGCTGGTAGATCCGGATAGGTGCCAGTGGTTGAGGTAGTGTAATTCCAGAATAGAACGTTCATTGTCTGGGAAGAATCCGTTTACCAGAACTATGGTTAGTTTTGGGGTACACTCCTGAAATCCACAAAATGGTCATGTGAAAATGAGCAGAGTCATATTTGTCTCAGGTGAGTCAAGTTTAGAGTCTGGAAGGGTATTTCGTTTCAAATGACTCTATCTTTGGTTCTATGGTACCTACAAAGATTATTTTGTGTTATATTAAGCAGAAGATAATCTTTCAGATCACAACAGGTTGAGTTACAGTAATACAGACAATTAAACAAATTTGCACAAATTGGTTTTTTATCTGCAGCTTGCACTTCCAACCATGTTTGTTTTATGATCTGAACATGGTGACATCTAAAATGAACCTCTCCCTGCACCTTCTCAGGAAAAATATGATTATTCTCATTTTCATGTACTTGATTTCACACAAAAGAGGAAATCCTAAAAAGGATATTTCATACTCTACCTAAGGTAACAAGTAGTTTGGGTGACCAGTTCTCTATAGTATTGTATATTTCTGAAAGCTGGATACAAAACTTTTTATTTTTATGCAGTACATAGGGTACTGACCAACAGTATGTTCTTTGGTGCAATAGAAACTGCTGAGTCTCTTAAAATGCACTTAATGAACGCTCGAGAGATGATATCACCTGGCAACGTTTCGTAGTCAAAGTGCTTGTCTTTGTTAATTATTCATGGAGAACTCCAAACGTGTAACTCATGGAAGAAAAAACATTAGTCATGTGTTAATTTCATCAAAGCTCCTCTAAAGTACCATATTTCAAAGATCAAGTGACGCAGGAAGTTAAAATTAATATTAAACAAAATTCATATGACTGTTTTATCTTGTTAAAAATAATACATAATTCCTCTCAATATTTCTATCTGATCACAGCCATTGTTGAATGTATCTAGATTTAGCAGTGTTGTCAATTAACTACCGTATATACTTGTGTATAAGCCGAGTTTTTCAGCAAAAAAAATGTGCTGAAAAACCTCACCTTGGCTTATACACAAGTCAAAAAACAAACAAAAAACTTAATACTCGCCCTCCGGTGTCTCCGATGTCCGTCGCGGCTTCCGGTAGCTCCCTGTGTCTCCTCTTCTCTAGCCGTCAGGGGCGCGTCCATATGATCTGCCGGCCATCGCACACTGTGATGCGGCGGTGTCCCGCTGATGACGTCATCAGCGGCGACAGCGCTGCATCGTAATGTGCGACGGACGGCCAATTTCATGAGAAGCCGCCGGGAGCCGCGACTGGGAACATCGAACGACGGACATCCAGGACTCCGGAGGGTGAGTATTAAGTTGTTTTTTTTTTTTTTTAAATCTGTTTGGTAAACTGCGGGGGGGGGGGGGGGCAGGCTGGATGTATACTACACCCTCGGCTTGTGCTCGGGTATATACGGTACTCATAATTTACTGGTTGTCATCCACTCTATTTTCATTAACACTAGGCGCCTTATATTCTATGTTTGGTTCCACGTGTATTCAATTGCAGGTATGGACACATACAACAGCAGGCATGCTTTATGTCGCATGAACCATAAACCTATCATTAAGTTTCTTTTTATTTGTCTAAGCATAACCATTGTTTGTCTTTCAATACAGATAATGATTTATCTCATAGACAAAGTGCTGCCAGATAGTTACTTTGTCAATAATCTGCGGGCACTATCGGTGGATATGGCTGTGTTTAGGGATCTCTTGAGACTGAAGCTGACAGACCTGTCGCACCATTTGGATGTGCTTCAAAAAACCGCAAATAGAGAAAGTGGGGGTAAGTGGGTTTTTTTTTTTTTTTGTTTGTTTTTTTTTTAAGAATAACTATAATTAAACTTGCCCTAAATATGCATTGCCATTGAAATTTTGTTACAATTGTATTAACCCCTTAAGGATGCGAGACGATATAAATCAGCGGCCAATTTATAACGTCTATGGAACTGCCAGTGTGCCAGTGCGATCCGCATGAGGAGACCAGCTGTTACATACAGCCTGGTCCATTCTGTGTCTTCCCGACATGGAGATCACTACCTCCTGCGCAGTTTAAGTCAACTGCCGCGATCGAGTTTGAACACAACTGCTAAGAGGGAGCGCAATCATGGGTTTCCATGGCAGCCAGGGGTCTGACAAAGATCTCCCTGTCTGCCATATACGGTTGCCTATGAGATCCAGTTCAAGACTGGATCTAATAGGCCAACTATCAGTAAATCACTCAGATACAATACATTGCAATACAGAAATATAAAGGGATCAAGGTATCCCGGGTGTAAGTCCCCTAGTGGGACAGTAAAATAAAATAAAGTAAATTTAAAAAATGTAAATACGTGAATAAAATAAAACACGCCTCCCATTTCCCTATATATACTTGTATATAAAATAATTAACATTACGCCTAAACACAAAATTGGTATTGTCACGTCTTTAGCAACCTTGGCCAGGTACATTATTATACCTGTATTGTCAGGTGTATATAAAAACATGACAAAAACATGTAATAGAAAGAGATCAAAAAGTCAGATGTACTCTATAATAGTACCAATCTAATGCTACCTTTTCCTCCAATAAACGAGCTTTAATAACCCTATTTTGATTGAGGAATAAAAAAGTTAAAGTTCTCAGTATATAGCGCCACTTGGGCAAATGCGTTTCCATAAAGAGGAGTTTTTATTTTCTTTAGTAAAATATAAGAAAACCTATACATGTTTGGTATTTCCTTAACTGTACTTGCCAATAGAATAATTATATCATGTTTATTATGAGTAAATGTTTAAATTAAAAACACAAGCGGCAAAACAGCTGTTTTATTCTGTACGGTTTCAGAAAAGGGGTAATAAATTTGAATCCTCATGCTATTTTTACCATAAAAGTAAACCCATTGGAAAATACAAATCTTCCTGAAAAAAACAAGCTTTTATTTGCCCTTTTATATGTTAGATTTAAAAAGTTAGACCTTTTTACGTTTTTTCCTGCTCAAATTCCAAAAGATATGTGTCCTGACGGCCATTTTAGGCCATGTCCTTAAGGTGTTAATGGACCTTGTAATAAGCCTAATTGTAAACCTAACTCTGCTTGTACTAGAGTCTAAAGAAATTAACACTGTACTCACTTTTCCCGCGACCCCACAGGTGGTCCTCTTGCTACTGATGCTTCGGGTCCTTCAGGTTACCTCATGACACCGGCAATACAGAAACAAGGATGCCGGCAAGGGTCTGACATCATTGTGTTTGTCGGACGTGCACGGGGACCTGAGGAGGAGCCGAAGGACCCAAAGAGGCATCTGAGCGTCCCAAGCAAGGAAAGGAGCTATTGGGGGGTGTCATTAAGGTGAATACAGTGTTTAATTTTTTTTGATTAAAGGATTGGCAGGCAGGGGCTGGCAGGCTATATCGTGGGAGGGATGGGCTGGCTATACACTGCAGGGGCTGGCAGGTTATATTGTGGAGTATATGGGCTGGTCAGCTTTATACTGGCTGGTGGCTGTGACCAATGCATTTCCTACCCTATGCCTATACTCTCGTCAATAGGTTTCACTCGTTTTATGTGTTAAAATTGGGTAAATCAGCTTATACTCTGGATAACCTATATTCGAGTAAATACAGTAGCTACTTTTCACATGTGTGTTAAGTCATTTTTTTTTTTAGGAAGAAGTATCTGTGAGGGTTGTATGTTACTCCTGTGATGTATGAAGGACTGGAGTGGGTGTCTGGGAGACATAGCACAGATTAATGGGCTTGATAAAACTAGGGAAAATTAAAACAAATTATGTAATATTTTCTTATTCAAATTTAAGTAAAAATATATTTGTTTTATTTATTACAGGTGGCTATGAACCGCCTCTCACTAATGTCTTTACTATGCAGTGGTTTTTGACTCTTTTTGCAACCTGTCTTCCAAACCATACTGTCCTTAAAATTTGGGATTCTGTGTTCTTTGAGGGGTCTGAGATCATCCTAAGAGTAGCACTGGCCATTTGGGCAAAGCTTGGAGCGTAAGTTTTTAATTATTCTTTTACAATACAATTTCTATGTAACATAGGTATATATTGTAAACTTTAGTAGTTGATTGCTAGCGTTGCAACACCAGTCAACCCCTGCTGACCACCTCCTAGTTCCCTTGTGTGTCGAGTTGATGGCAGAACTTCCATCACTAATTGCACTACGCATGGGGATAACTTTATTTGTCATTTATTGTATTAAGTCACATAAACCCCCTTAAAGGAAACATTCAGCTGTTAACCTCTCACAAATTCTGACCTCACCAATTTTAGAGCAGCACACAAGGATTCCATCCAAGCTTTTTATATTGTTGATCCATACATTAATCTTTGTTAAATCAAAATATGCAAATTAGCATCTGAAGTGGGGAATTTGAGCCAGGAGGAGACTGTTGCCTTCTACCCATCCCATTTCCCCCCCCTGCTCATTTCTCTGTAAAGTAAAGCATTGCATTGCATTAGTAATTATTTACTAATGTTGCCTGTGAGACTCAAGGCAGCAGTTACACCAGTACCTGACCTCCATTCCCCTGTACAGAGAGCTGCATCCTGTAATTTTCCCTCGGCACACACCGCCTCCAGTTGAAACTCACATTCTGCTAGGGTGAAGGGGCAACCAGCACAAAGAACTACAGAGAACTTAGTCAAGCACTGAGAGGCATGTCTGCGCAAGTGATACATTAATAAACTGGACTCAAAATAAATACTTCATTAAAAAAGCTATGATTAAAAAGCAATGCCCTTATCCCTGGTTGCTTTTCATGGCGGCAGTGTTAAAAAAATAAGTGCAGTCACACTGAGTGAATCCTGCATATTTTCATTATTTCCTGAACTGCCCTGCCTCCCTGTTCCTGATTGACTGGTCTCACTGCTACCACCATGCTGTCACATTGATCTAGGACCGTTTGCCAATATTCAACTGCAAATATATACAGCTCCTTTTACTTTCCCAGGGGCTGTTATCAGGGGTAGGACATTTTGAGAGGTTGTGTGTGACTCCGCTCTGCTACATCATTTACCAGAGCAGAGGAAGAGTGAACAGAAATCAACTTGTTGATAGTTACTTGCGTTGTTACTAATTCTTTGCAATGTCACGAGCAAAACCAGGTACCTTTTGTCCCCAAAAGCGACTAGCTCGCTTGCAGGTACCCGCTAGCCTAATGGCGCGAACAATACTGAATATGTATGTACAATTGATTCAGTGAAGTATTTCTTGGTATACTCTGTATTCTTGTATTGAACAAACAAAAATGCTACTGTACATTGTATTCATCCTATTTTAAAAAATTTAATAAAAAGAGAATTGATAAAAAACAGAAATCAACCTTCCGCCTCACTCCTCCCTTAGGGTCAGCAGTAATAGTCTTTTTTAGAAGAATATATGAGACAAAACAACAGACAAAAGGACAGTGCCTCAGGTGATAACTTCATTGTAGATATAGAGTGATGGAGAAAGGCCTGCAGCGGGGCTGCTCACCTTTTTACCACTTTGGTATAGCCAGATTGTCCCATGCAGGGGATGTAGTGATGGCTCTTGGCTCTGGATGTACGAAGGTAGCTGCCTCTGGCATTAAGAACAGGGCCGGAACCACCATCATGGTGGTCCGGTATTGATAAGCAATAAAAGAGAGAAAAAATAGCCAGAATAGGTGGCGCTGACTCAAAGTACTATATTTAGATGGAGTGTCCACATCAATGAAATTAATCAATTGACTCTTCTCCCAAAGAAACTAAAATACTTTATTCATAAAAGAGTAGGTGTTAAAAGATCCAATGTATAGAATACAATGAAATGAAATAAAATAACTTACAGTTGAATGAAATATATCATGTCACTGTTTAGAAGAATGGTGGCTATAATCCTATGGATAACTTGCATGGACAGAACTGTATTAAAATTGCTAGAATGCTTCTGACACACAACCAATAATGCTTCCACAGGCCACAACCCGTTACCCCAAGTGATTGAAATATATGACTGCATGGGGGAAAATGGATAGAATCTGTATTCTCTCAACTATATGTGTCTCACTCTGTGGTCCATAAAATGATGAGAATGAGTCGTATGTGCTAGCTTTAAGAACAAAGCTAGCACACATCCTTATTTTAGTCTTAACTGTAGTGCCGCTAGTTCAGTCATAAGACTTAGATTGCATAATATTCCCATGTGGTAGGTAGCCTCACATCCAATGATCAGTGTAAAAAAAACCTATTATGCTTTATTCCTCAGACAGCATATTTCCTTGCAGATTGTGCTTTCATTGCTGTAAATGTGCTCTTGAATGTGTATTAAAAGCAGGGGCGTTGCAGGTAAAAGATCCGGGGCACGGGCCCCAATGCATGTGTATGGCACTTTCAGTAATGCCCGCTACTGTACATACCCTCCCTAACATTTTGGTTCTGCCAATAATAACGTTATGCTATTGAGGGTATATACAGCTACAGAAACACAGGAGAAATCCCTACGTGTTACAGACAGTGACTGCTGGTGACATGTCCAGTTCACTATTAGGCATCACCACATGTCCTTCACTGTCCCAATATCTTGGTTCTCTGAAGGCGCGTTAACATGTTGCAATTAAAAATGCATCGCAATCAGCTTTGAGGTGGTTTTAGGTGCAGTATTGTTATTTTAAGTGAACAACATTTGTGGAACAGGTTTCCCCTTCAAACTCAAATTCACCCGTTCAGATCATGTCTTTCACCTGTTAAATTGACAAAACTGCACCTAAAACTGCAACACGTAAACACACCCTGACGGTGGTATCCTGCTTCTGCCCTAACACTCTCCCAAAATACTGTAAGGCTGCGCTCACAGGTTTGCATCTAAACAAATACAAGACACCAGGTGCCCTTATCCATCACATAACCATCACTGGAAACTCATGTGTGAGCAAACCAAGGCCCCATCCTACTGCCACGTGTGAACACACCCCAAGAAGTGTTCCCCCAGTAATATCCCCCATACAGCCCCCCTGCAATGTCCCCATTTATGTCCCCCCACACACAGCTCCCCTGTAATGTCCCCCCACACACAGCTCCCCTGTAATGTCCCCCCACACACAGCTCCCCTGTAATGTCCCCCCACACACAGCTCCCCTGTAATGTCCCCCCACACACAGCTCCCCTGTAATGTCCCCCCACACACAGCTCATGTGATCGTGACATCATAACAGGTCCTGCAGGGAAAGCAGTGTACACTCTGCACTGTGAAGCTTCTCATCACGATCTATGTCCAGAGGACACGAATCGTGATGAGAGAGGATGATGCCCGGACAGCGAGACAAATGTACTGCTGACCCAGGGAGATCCGGGGCACGAGCCGCGGATCTTTTGACCTAGTGACGCCCCTGCTTACAAGTGATCCAATAGTTATCAGTGTTAGAGGCCACAATTTGGCAGGTCCAACTCCTGACAGATTTCAATTTCTTTGTCACTGCCATGCAAGTCTGTCCCACCCGTTAATGGCACAAGGTGTTATCAGCCACATAACTGAGGTTTATTGGTTGTGTCCCAGGAAACGTTTCAGTTGTGTTCATGTGTTAAAATGTGGTACAAATAGAATGTGACTGAGAGTGCCCCCCCCCCCCCCCCATCTTATAATATTCATGTTACATGACCACATTTTTCATTGCTTTTATTTGTAGTAAAAGACTGAATAAACAATTAATGCAAACTGTACACTACATATTGAATTACATAATGAAGTTGTAGTCTGCAGATAAATGCACACTTTTACTTGCTTTACAGTTAAAAGTTTTGTACACTTGCTGAATGCACGGATTCTTTTGGTGATTTGTATTCTGTGATATTTGTACTAGATAATTTGTGGTAACGTGATATACAAGAAACTTGCTTGTGTCTTGTTTCTAGGGCAAATTGAAGTTAATGAAAACTCTGAAAGAATGTTTTAACTACGGTAGTATTTTAATAATTATGACTTATATTAGTAATAAATTATTACTGTTCTGTTTCAGGCAGATCGAATGTTGCCAAGATGCAGATGAATTCTACAGTACAATGGGGAGATTGACACAGGAAATGCTTGAAGACAACCTGATAGACAGCAATGAACTGATGCAGGTTATTAGCAAAATGAAAAATGTTATTTTCTAAGATATATAGTTGATTATATTATGCACAGTTGAATAATTGGTGCAAATAGTGATGCACACAAAGGCGTGTAAATGGTAAACGTTGCACCTTTTTGTGTGCTGCCTTACATACACTGTTAGACTAAATTAACATGGACGTGCAAGCATGCTTCGGCGCGCTGCAGAGGAGGAGGGGTGAGTGCTGCTCCCTTACCATAGGAAATAGCGGTGCATGGCTTTAAGAACGGGAAAGATAGAGCATGTTTTATTTCTTTGTTATATACCGTGCGGTAGGGTGCCACACAGAGATCGCATTAACGCCTCTACAAGCGTCTGACGCATGTAGAGGAGTTTTACTCCTAGAAAATACCCTGATGCATATAAATTCGTATCTCGAATCTGTCTGGGCCAGGAGCTACAGCAGTGACATGAAGAGGCTGTAGCTCCCGGCCCAGACAGATTCGAGAGGCCCGATAGAAGATTGTGACTGGATCTCAGCTAGTCGGTACAGGCTTTTGTCACATGACCCAATGAAGAGGAGACAGGCGGGAGGGACAGGGGCATGGGCACTTGGCAGCATTGGGCTGAGGGAGAAGTTTCCTGCTTTGTGCTGCGGTCTGTATATTACTGTAGCAGTTTCTCCCCCTCCTCTGTGTTTGCTAAGCTCTGCTACATCAGTGGAACAGGAGGTGGAGGGGCAGGGAAGCGCATGTGAGCCGGATCCAGCTACTACTCAGCCCGCAGTGAGTGCCCTGATCTTCATCAGAAACACATGTGAAAACTATGTATGTAAGTGTGTTTCTGATGTTTACACTGTGTTCCAAATTATTATGCAAAAATTGTTTAGAAGTGATACGGTAAGAGTTATTTTTTTTGTTAGTTAAACTCATTGATGTTACTGTGTGTCAGGGCTCTTTATATCACTGAAAGCAATTGCAGACACCTGTGCTAGTTAGTTTGGCAGGTGTGTCCAATTAAAGGCAAGACTACTTAAGAAGTCTGTCCCACATTATTAAGCAGCCTACATTTTCAGCCACAATGGGAAAGAAAAAGGATGTGTCGGCTGCTGAGAAGCAACAAATTGAGGAGTGTCTAGGTCAAATTTGCCAAGACGCTTCATCGTGATCATCGCAGAATCAAAAAGTATGTAACTGATTCACAGCACACAACTGCGTGCTGATAAGGGAGAATTGAGGACTCTTTTCAACAGGCGATTATGTCAGGTTAAAAGAGCAGCTGCAAAAATGACTTGTCATAGCAGCAGACAAGTTTTTGAAGCTACTGGTGCCTCCACGTCCCCCGAACAACAAGATGCAGAGTCCTTCAGAGGTTTGCAGCTGTGCGTAAGCCATCCTTTCGACCTCTTCTATCCATTGCACACAAGCAGAAGCTGCTCCAGTGTCCAAACAATACAAGAAGAGTGTCTTCAAAACTGTTTTGTTCACCAATGTGTGCCGTGCAACGCTCGATGGTCCGGATGGATGGAGTGGAGGACGGCCGGTTGATTGACACCCCATGCAAACATAGCTAAGGCACCAGCAGGAGGAGGTAGAGTAATGTTTTGGTCTGCCATCATGGGGAGTGAGATTGTTGGCTCCTTAAGCATACCTAAGGGGTAAAGATGAACTCCATAATGTATGTGGAGTTACTCAAACAGCCCTTCCTGCCATGGTTCAAAAAGAAGAACCGGGCATTCTGCAGCAAGATCATTTTCATGCATGATAATGCACCATCTCATGCTGCAGATAACACATCTGTATCTCTGGCTTCTATGGGCATAAAAAGGGGACAAACTTATGGTGTGGCCCCCATGCTCCCCTGACATCAGCCCCATTGAGAACCTCTGGAGCATCATCAGAAGGAGTGTCTATAATGGCGGGAAGCTTACAAATTCAATGGATGAGAGCGTTCAGAAGCTCCTTTCCTATGTGCAAATGTACCATCACCTAGAATACATTTTTGACCTGAATTGGTTTCATTTCAGTCTGTAATAATATAAAATGACCATTTTTTTTGTTTTCATAAAAATGAAAAGGTTGAAAACTTCTGCTGTGTATAATAATTTAACCATGAATTTTGAGTTGTTTTTTTTAAATATATTATTGTCATAGGCAGTCTGTTAAAAACATTTCAATTCTACTCAAATAGTTGCTGACTGGAAAATTACAATGACTGTAATTTATAGGTAATTTTGGAAAATATGAGATATTATTTGGATAATTTGGAACACAGTGTATGTGTTTTTGTGTTGTGTGTAAGTAGGTGTGATGTCTGATCTATATGTGTACATTGTGTACATGTTTATGCACATGTATAATGCACGAATGTAATGTGTTTGTATTTACTGTACTGTGTTTACAGTACTATGGTTTGTGTTAAAATACCCATCCCCACTTTCACTGTATAATGCCAATCCTCCCTGCACTGTATAATTCCTATCCCCTACAGTGTATAACCTCTCCCCCCCGCACTATATAACTTCTCTTTCTTACTCACAAATCTGGGGATCTGGCCAGAAAATGACCACTGATTTTGTAAATTGCTTAAACCTTTAGAGTACAAGTAATGTCATCTCTTTACTTGTGTATTGCAATATGCATGAATTTGTCTGTATATGTTTGTTCAGTTTTGATAATGAAGCTTGAGCATCTTTAAAGTAAAAATCTACATTTTGAGATTTGCGCATTAAGGACACTTCATCTTGTGTGTCTTCTATATTGTGATGAAACACTCCTGCTAGTGAATTGGGGGTCTGTAGTGATACAGTGATGGTTGCCAGGTAGGTAAACAACACTGGAGATGAGTGTAACATGGGGAGAAAAGTGCTGTATACTGGCTGTGCAAGCGTTTCTTGACTGGGCTGCACTGCAATAGGAGAAAATGGGGAGGGGCGCTTTATACAAACAGTTGCTATGCAAGGCTTCATGGGAAATGTAGTTTAAACCTATAAACAAACACTGTAGGAAACAAATAGAACATGCTTTACATATGTATTTATTGTGATACTTGGAAAACCTTTTTTATATGTCTGTTTTTGTAGACTGTGTACTCGATGGCTACTTTCCCATTTCCACAACTTGCTGAACTAAGGGAGAAGTATACATATAACATCACACCTTTCCCAGCTCCTGTCAGGTCTGCTTCTTTTTCCGGGTAAGCCGTAAAATCTATGATTATGACAGCTATACTGAATTGAGTTCTTCTTAAAGAGGACCTGGCACTAGAAGCTGCTTACTAAAACAAACGCAGCAGTGTTACAATGTTAGCCTTATCGGAAACCTCAATAACGCTAAATAACACTGCTGCGTTGTATATTACAAACGCTGGACCACTCTAAAAGCGCGATTAGGGGCGGTGACTGCTGCGCGTCATGCCTATGGAGTAAGTGGGGCGGTCCGGGGAAGAGGCAGTGTTTGTAATAGGTTTCTGATAACCCTTATGTTGTAACACTGCTGCGTTTGTTTTAGCACTAGGAGCTGCTTACTTTAGCAGCTCCTAGTGCTGTATTTCAGGGCCACAGGTCCTCTTTAAGTTTTGCTGTTGTTGAACACAGAGGCACAACTAAGAACTCACAGGCCCCAGAACAAAGGGTTTTTTTGGGACCTTCATGCAACTTTCCCTTGGGTCCAACGAAAAGTTCTAATGGTTATAAGCCACAGGAACTTGTCATAAGGTAGCGCCTAATACAGATTCTTTAATGCCATTATTACCATAAACTGCAGCATCTAAGAGGTTAAAGGAAATGTGCCATCTGGAATCTACTTGCCCATGTAGCTCCAGTGGCAGATTACCTGGGGCAATGTGATTCTGGCTTTGTTCTTTTATAAGTTAATTTGCAGTCTCCTTTGTCCTAAAAAAAAAATACTTTTTTAAATATGCAGGTTGTCTTCAAGTGCTACTGGGGTGTCACCATTGCCCCTGCAAGGTCTGGTAACGGCCCACGCATGTGCAGTAGCTCCCAGAGTGCCCCTGGCTTTCAGTATCCTATGCCGAATTCATGCACAGAGCTTTCCCTAAAGCTGGTGGCACGACAGGAGCTACTGCACATGCATGGGCCTGTGATGTGTAATAGCCAGAGCCTCTGTTGCTTGCAGGGGCTATGGTGATGCCCCTTGAAGCACTTGCAGTTCATCTGCATATTTTAAAAAGTCGTCTTTTGAGGGCAAAATAGACTGTAAATTAACTAATGAAGAACACAGCCAGCATCACGGTGTCCTGGGGAATCTGCCACTGAAGGTTCTTGGGTAAATAGTTTCTATATGGTAGATTTCTATTAAAAACTGGGGTTCAGATTTGCTTTGACCGTGAGCACTAAGAACTAGCTTCCGGTTTACCCTAAAAAGGGTTATTTTTAGATTTAATATTTTTGACATATCCACAGGACAGTAGAGTTTAATGGGAATCTCTCATCAAGCATGATAAACCAGGGCATTTAATCATAGATTGAGGTACGGTGACAATCTTACATTTGTTATCCATGGCCTCCTTCTAAAATCAACTTTTAAAATTCTGCTAATGAACGTGAGGGGCTACCATAGCCCATCTGTGATCTGGCTTTACAGGCTGTTACTCTCTCTCACCCTTGCTCTTTCTCCCTTAGCACTTGAAGTGTTCATAACACAAGTGCTGAGCAGACAGGGGGTTGGATAACATAGTTTAACAACCTGTAAAGCTAGGTCACAGATAGGCTAGGTTATCACTAGCATAATTTTAAAAGTTGATATGAGAAAAAAGGAGGCTATGGATAACAAATTTAAAGAAGATTACCAAAGTCATGGTGTCTGGATTTATGAGTGAATGTCCCCGGTTTCCCAGGCAGACAACCTGGCTTCTGAATTTTATAATATATATTTTATAATATATATTTTATAATATATTATGAGAGATAGAGATTTATTTTTTAAGCAAAAACCACTTGTATCGGTGATTAAACAAGATAGGTGACTGCATCAGTGTAGCTACAGCATTCTCGGTGTATGTTTTGGTTCACAATTCATAAAAACAAATGGTAGATTTCCTTTAATGTTGTAGTTGATGGAGGCTGTGAAGGGTCATCTGTATACTTTATGCATGTAAACACATTTTCAAATGTATGGAATTTATGGTGCTTTATACATAAACATAAAATATTCATTTAAAATAAAAGTGGTGTGTTTCTGAAAATTACCTCATTTTTTTTTATAACTTAAAGTGTAACTGTAAATGTACTTGACAAATAATTTAGCACAGCTGGCAAGAGCCTCTGACAATTCCACTGATACATGTATTATGCATCTGGCTTCTTCCTATCTTGGGATATAAGGCTAATTGATCATCTAAGCTTTCCCTGAAGTGGGCAGGACCTCCTGGTTGTGACATCAGCTACCAACCCAGCCAAACAGGACACTGAACTGCTTGTACCGAAATCTAGTGCAGGGCAGGTCAAAGAAACCAGGGCACTGGAGCTCTGCATCTTACAGTAATCTTCTAAATCACAAAGAAAAATTTTATTAAAACATGTCCACCTACAATATAAAACACCTACATAGAAATAAAAAGATGAACACATGGCAATATCACAATGTGTGTTACGCATACAGTGAAACCTCTCCAGAAGACAACCTCACAATTATATTCTATGGAAGCTGTCCCTTGTATGCTGACCACCCCTTACCTGTTTAAAGACGTTTCACTGTATACATACTGTGCTGTGTGTGCAGAATCTGTTAGCCATTCATTAAAACGGATGGGAAGCCTGAGCGCTCTCTTTATTTGTGCGTTCAAACTTTCACACGTAGACATTTCTACTATAATAAAACTTTAAACACGAGCTGCTCTGCTACATACCATTCTTGGTGTGTAATTAGATGACCTGAAGCATGTGATCAATCACATGCTTATGACATCACTCAAGGTCTAAGAGTTTTTTAGTTGCTGCTGGGACTGATATTCTCCTGCAGCTACTGATCAGGAGTGTTCACATCTAATAGAAAATCCTCCCAACAGCATCCACCCGCCTTCTGGATACGGATTCCCATGGTAACCAACCAAATAAAAGAGACAAGGTAACAGCCCTACTAGATGGCAAATGGATGCACATAGCTAACAAGTGAAAATTAGAGAATTGCTTATTTTAGCGTATTGCAGAGCTAGACAAAAGTTTTTATATTTCATAGTTGTACTTTAAAATTAAGTGTTTTAGAAGGATGCATTTATTGAACTAAAGTCGGGGTGCATTCACAGGTGGCGTTTAATACATGTGTTGCAAAACTCAATGCAACAACTGAAGAGAGATTTGCCAAATTAATTTTCTGTTCACATTTGTGATTACCAAACACAATAGTTCATGCATGTGTTAACGTATGCGTTCACTGTTAACAAATACATGTCTTAATATAATGTCTACACATGGGTTTATATCACGTTTACGTTGCATTTTGTAAATGCAAATGTTAACATAAATTTAATTAGGCAAATCTCTCTTCAGCTGTTCTTTTATGTTTTGAAACCCATAATGCATCCTTTAAAGCACCATATTTTATTTATCGCCTTTTTAACATTGCAGACACCCAAGTAAAATGCAAGACAGTGATGAAGAAAATGACATTGATGATGATGACATAAATGCCAATTCTGTTGGATGTCTTGGCCCATTTAGTGGATTTTTAACTCCAGAACTGCAGAAATATCAGAAGGAGATTAGAGGTAAATGGGGAAAAAGATTTATTATTTCAGTTTTCTTCATATTTTATGATGATGGGCCTGGACAGAGAGGATTTTTCATTTTTTCCCTTTGTGCAGACTACCAACTTAAAACAACCTCATTGAGTACATCATTGAAGCTCTGCCTCTTGGTAAATATGGCCGCAGTATCCACCAAGTTGGACCTACGGCCAGGTCTGATCTGGTGGAGTCCTCTGCTGTAGTCTCCGCCAGAAACTGAATGCAAGGGGAAGAGGAGTATAAATCGTCCTTATTTGGACAGTGACTTCATCGGTTCCCCCCCCCTCCTGCTGAGTGACATATGTGCTCAGCACTCTTGAGGAGGAACGCCATATGCTGCATCCAATCCCCATAGGCTTTTATTACATCTGCCGAGGGAACGGTGAATGAGGGGTTTGAGAGAGATGCTGCCTGTGTTGTGTGTGACACTGAAGAGAATTTCTAAGGGAGGAGTGATGAGTAAGCTGATATCTCTTTGAGATCTCTTTCAGATTCTTTTTGAACCCCCTCATTCACCTTTCCCCCAAGAATGCTCCTCAGTGAGTCACATAGCCAGGGTCTCTTTCAAGTCCCTTATTCCTGAGGGGGCACTTATAGCTTTGTCAGTGGCAGTTAGGTGGCAAGGTAGCTTGACATTATGCTGGAGTGTTGGAGACTTTCCGGCCTCAATGACATAATCTTTAGTAACATCAATAAGTCTGTCTGTTTGTTTTTTTTTTAATTTTTTTTTTTTTCGAAGAATGGTGGCTCTAATCTCATGGAAAGCACTTTTGGTAAAACATATATAAAGACCATCTAAAAGCTGCGTGTGGGTTCTAGAAGATTAAAACTGGTCTTTTTCTCTTGTTTACACAGCTGTGAATAGGTGTTTACCCTTCATGCTCTTTTTCTGACTAGTATGTAGTCAGCGCTATATTCAAATATCAAGCTGTAATTGAAGGGGTTAATCCTCACTTCCAGAGCTGTTTAACCAAACACAGGGAAATTTAGATGTGAGCTCAGCATCCTCCATAGACGCACACTGTACAGGCTGGAATACAGATCTCTATGGCAGGCAGTAGCTTTATTTTCATAAACTAGGCAGAATTTGTTTGATAAAAAATGTTATAAGATATCTTTATATAATCGCGTTTGTCATTCTTTCTCTTGGTTTACACTAGATCAAAAAGTGGAGCAAAGCTTAAAACTTGGCAACATTGCAGAGCTAAGCCCGGGTGCAGTTGATTCCTATCGAGGAGAATATCATGCTGTGTTTAATAGTATGATGATGGAACGTATGACAACTGACATAAATGCCCTCAAACAGCAGTACTCTAGGATTAAGAAGAGGCAGCTGCAGCAACTCAATCGGGTTTACATTAGAGCAGGTAATACTGTGCTCTGTTTTTTTTTTTTTTTTTTTAATTCAAATACTTCACGTTTGCTTTACGCAAACGCATGAAAAGCATCCATATATATGGACTCATACAGCACGGAAATACAG
The DNA here is from genome assembly GCF_040894005.1 of Engystomops pustulosus. Taxonomy (NCBI): domain Eukaryota; kingdom Metazoa; phylum Chordata; class Amphibia; order Anura; family Leptodactylidae; genus Engystomops; species Engystomops pustulosus. Next base: position 88,203,190 of record NC_092414.1, on the reverse strand, counting down.
AACTGCAGAAATCGCACATTTGTGTGAATGCAGCCTTGCAGTATTTCCTTTTGGGCATTGACTATATACATAAATTTACTATATACATACATTTTTTTCAAATACTAGTTTAAAGAAAAAAAAAATTACATTTGTGAAGATAATTTCCCATAAATGTAGTCATTCCTTCCCTTTTGAATCTAAGTTGTCCGTGAATACAACCACCTCTGAAAGAGTGATTGCACAAAGAAACAGAGTTTTTGCATATGAAATGACTGGGAGTTACTGCATGTAGCACAGCTGTCCTGTGGCAATGAACGCTGAATTCAGGTGGTTGGGTGCCTCAATAGTGCATGTCTGGCCACTGCTGCCAGAGTGCTGCTGGTGGTCATATGCAAGGACAGATATTTTGTTTCTAAGGGACAATATGGCTACATCTATGGAAAATTATATTACTATGGGTACATTTGTATGATAATATGCAATCAATGAATTGTATATTGTACTTTAAATATGAATACACAGATGGGAATGCCCCTTTAAGACCAAGTACTTTGGATGCAGGTCCAGAGTACAATTTAATGGTCTTGTCCGGGGACTGAAAAATGTGGCTGCTTTTTTTCCCATAAAACTGTGCCATATCTGACCCAAGTTTGTGCCGGTATAGTTTCTCTGATGTATTTAAATGAGTGAAGTTTAGTTGAAATACCACATAACACCTTTAGTTAGGAGAAGAGCTTTTTTGGAAGGAAGCAGCCAGGGTCTTGTCTGCCCTTTAACTTTTTTTTGTTGTAACACAATTCAACCAAATTTAAATTGCAGTAGTCCCCTTCATCTCCCCATAGTAATAATGTGTATTTTTCCACTTACAGACTTTCTGTGACAGAACTTTTTTTTTTTTCACCAGCACCCTACTGCCTAAAGCTGAGATCTGACATCTTTAAATTGCCACAAAATGGAGACATAGTGTGCCTACAGTTATGTCTTTACACAAACGCACAGTGGTGGCGTTTTGCAGACAGACTATAACAAGTGGCAGTAATTTGTAAGAGTTTGACATGCTGCAATTTATTTATAAAACAAAATATTGCATGCCTCCATCTACAATGTGTCCATGTCACAGAAAATTGTCTGTGTGCATGGGTTGCAGGGGATGTACAAAAACCACAAAAAAACGTATGCACTATTTTTGTCTAACTTTTTTTTGTCGCTTTAGTTGTATTTAATATTTTTAAGTCTTATTTTCCTACTGCCTGAATAGGGTTTCCTTCCTGCATGTCACAGATAATAGTGACCTAGTATCTCCTGGCCATTAGATCACTTAGCAGTCATCTGTATTCAGGAATGCTGAAAGGATGCAGCGGGCCTACCCAGCATGTTGCTAACCCCTGTATTCTAGGCTATTTAGTACATAACTATTATTACTGAGTTGCAATATAAATATCTTGTCTCTGTTTAGATAATTTCCACTTACCTGCATGTTTTATTTTTTAACATAGGACTCGAGGAAGAAAAAGATCCTGGGATCCCATTAGATACTAGAGATCAGCTTAATGGTATTTATTAGAAAAATACATCTTTGTTTCTTTGTTTTGTTTTTATCCAAAATGACTGGTCATCTTTTTGTCATGAAACATCTGGATAACATTTGCAGTTTGGCAAAATGAGCATATAACAGTCTTAGGCTGCGTTTTCACTAAGGCGTGCAAAAATCCAGCACGCTGGAGAGGAGGAGCGGTTATCCCTCCGCTTTCCCTAAAGATGCAGAGCGTACAGCTGTGCACAACAGGAAAGATAGGACATGCCCTATCTTTTCCCCGTTCATGGAATGGTGTTGCACTGTATCGTTCCATGCACCCATTGCCATCTATGGGGGAATTGGGTACAGCCGCAAGCTTGCGGTTGTACATATGCCCCCCCCCCCCATTTCCTGTAAATGCAGCCTTATACTGTTTGTTTTTTTCCCCTTGTTTTGTATTAACAGTAGGTTTATTACTAATTTCTACTACATCATGGCACATAGTGGTAACAACTGCAAATTATAAATGTTTATATGTAAGATGTTTCCCATGTAAAAGATTACCATGTTTATATTTTTGTCTAAAATCATCTGCTTTTCAAATCTTTCTTTTAAATGTAGTTATTGAAAGTTTGTCTGTAGTATGTAACAGCTGGTCAGTGGCCGTAGTTTGGAGTCTAAGATCTTCTACACTGCACATGTGGGGACATGTATATATTTGTATTACATCTCCATAGATGTCTATGGCGCTACGGCCTGGCAAACACAATGCAGTATGAAAGTAGACTAAGCTGATAGCAGATGGCTTAGACTGAAGTGTAGCAGCTGCCCTGCACTTGTTTCAAGACCAGTGTCTACAATAAGCCGGGAGTGCCCCTACACTACACCAGAGTTACCTGCTTCTGTGGCGTCCATAAGATAAATTGTTTGATCATATAGGTTATCAGTAATTTAGGGCCATTAAGTTAGGTGATAGCTTGGAAATTTGGTACATCTCCTTGAATCAGCACTTCTGCTTAAATATGTGATTACTTGTTGATACTGGTGGAGGGTGTTTTGGTGCAAATAAATGTACAGTCTAACACCTAGTTAAATTCACTCTTACTATTCACAACTTATATATAATTGTAGACACTATGTGGTATGGTAAATATGTGTATTAGAAATGTGCCTGTACAAATGTTTTATCTTAAAATGTGTTACATAATTTCAGACAAGGGGTCTGTCAGCAACATTCTGCCATCGCAAGTTAATCATTCTCCAGTAATAAACCATCTGCTACTTGGGAAGAAGTTAAAGCAATTAAACAGAATGTCTAAAAATACACTTATCCAGTCACCAACCTCCAAGTCTATGGAATCAAAAGCAAAGCTGAACTCACCATGGCGTACCCATATATTGGTTCATAAACAAAACATAGCAATGGCCAAAGGCTATGGAGACACAGAAGGTCTGATAGAAGAGCAAAATGAAGTTACTAAAGATCAGGTTGATGCAGTGAAAGAACCTGAGGACATTGAGAATAGTTTACCAACAGTGAAAATTGGACAAAGCCGCTTAGATAGGACTGTTATGAAGGCTGACGGACACTCTCCAGAGCCTGTTTTTATGGATGAAAATGCAAATGTGACACTTGTGCAGAGCACGTTGGAGACATTGGAGCTAAACCCCAGTAATGATACTGTAGACAGCTCAGAAGTCATTCAGAATGTGCCAAGAAGACCATCAAAGTCGCACAGTTTTTCAACTGACAGTGGAACTTTAGCAAATCCACCTAAAGGGGCTGTGTTCAGCCCCTTTCCATGTGTTAAGCCTCTTAGAAAATCTGTTGCTGCAAGGAATTTGGGGTTGTACAGTCCAAATAATAGAACCCCAACAGTAAATTTTCCACATATGAGCAGAAGCTTCAACAAACCTGCTAATGGTGCAACTGGGAGTAAAAAACGATAACACAGCTTAATTTTTATCTCCCTGTAGAATCCCTTTTGACTTCAAATTCTCTATCCTCAGATGTTGTCCCATCAGTAAATGTTATTTATTTTTAGCTCCTAAAAATAAAATATTCACCTTTTGCATGCAGTTATTTAAAAAAAAAAAAAAGCACTTGTTTCATTATACACTGGCATACAGTGTGTGTGGCAGGTGGCCTCATACCATTTTTTTTTTTTTTTACTGGTGCTTTTTTTTTTCCCAGAATGTTCATGGAAAATTTGTACAAACATTAGTAGGGAAACATCTTCAATCTTTCAGCATTCTTGTGGGTAATGTTTTCAGGCTTGTTGATTTTGGTTGTACATTGTAAACTTTGGTTTTGGGTTTTAAAGCATTTGGTCAAAGGCCACAAGTGATGGGATCTGGTTGAACAATTTGAAAATAATATTTTGATTTCTATGTTCATTATCATTTTGGCATTTCATACATGTTGGGATTGTTTGCCGGCATAACAATATTAAGGTAGGGTACATTACAATGTAATAGTCTGCATCTGCTGAGTAAGAACATGTATAAATTGTATCACGTGATTCCTAGCCCCAGAATTGCAGTCTTGATTTGTTTCCTTCGTCAGATGGCAAAGAAAATATAATTACTTTTTTCAGTGGGCTTTTTTAAGGTGAGATTTATATACAGTACTTAAATTAATAACAGTCTAATAATTTATTATTTGTATTAAGGGATTATCTGTAAAAGGACATTTCCTAGATCGTTACTTGGATCGTTGTTTGTTGCCAAATGTCAGCATACAATATGCGGCTAGTGCTTCACATTTGTGGAACAGACACGGGAAGGTTATTTAGTGGAATAATTATATTTTTATGCCACAATGATGTTGCTTGAAAGTATATGTTATCTAATTAACTATCCTATGAATTCTAAAAATTGTATACATGGCTTAGGTTTGTGTAGTAAGGCAAATAATTCTGCCAAACCTCATTACATTCTGGAAATTGCCATTGTCGGAAAGCAAAACATTTCCATATGAATGCTTTATTTCTGTATGCTTTAATTTTCATGTTGTGTTGGCTTGTCCTTCAGCTATGTTAATGGAAAGATATGATTCTTTCTAGGATGTAGTTTTGTCTTTATTTTTTGTAAAATGTCCAAGCACTTTTAATACTGATTCCCAAATACCATTTGTTCATCTTTTAAGTGGCAAATTCACGGTTTCTCTTGAAAGGTAAAACTGCCAGGCGGAATTTCGATATGTGGTATGTGTTGTCTACTTTACTTCTTTCAAATAAAAATAAAGTACTAGAACTGCACATTGTTGGTATAATAATTATTGCATATGTACCTTAATATTGGCCAAGAAATTATTCATACAAATTCTATTCTCTAGAAGCCCTTGCCTATAGAAACACTCATTTTCACATTCTGAATTCCAAAAGTAACAGCTTTTATACATTTCCATATAGGGGGCTATATACCATATATACTCGCACTAACCCTACTCAAAACACAAACATCAGATATGCACAGAAACTATATTGTTGAAAAGGCATGTAGCAGAAAAAGTTTTTATTAATCAAATTAATCAATTACCATAAAAACATGCACAATCAAGGGTATGGAACATACAATTTTTTTGGGGGGAAAGCAACTAATGCTGGACAGGTTACATAAAACATCGAGGTGGCATAGTGACAATGGGATGTCAATACACAGTGGCATATACTCTGTCTCCTGGGCCTATAGGGGGACTGTGATTCAACACAGTCACAGACATGATGATTAAATCTGATATGGTGAATGACTGTATAAATAACAGTATAAATAATTACCTAGGTGCCAGGATGCACGTAGCCACCAGGATGCACAAGTACCCCACAAGTACCATATTTACTCGCGTATAAGGCAATCTGAGTATAAGCCAAGGTAACTTATTTTAACACAAAAAACTGGGAAAACTTATTGACTCTAATATAAGCTTAGGGTGGACACTCATGCCACTATGCCATGACTAAGAGTATCCAGAACACTTGAGAGGCGTAAGTTTCTTTAACAGGGTGATGCCACATATGTTATCAACTTTTATTATGTAATGTTTTGATTATACGAATAAAGACTAGAGACAGAAGTCATACAGTGCCGGAGTGAATTTCTTTGGTTCAAGCCCCCAGAATATAGCCTGCCAGCCCATATCCCCCAGTATATAGCCTGCCATCCGCTGACCTTCCCCCCCCCCCCCCCAGTATATAGATGGCCAGCCCCTGCCCCAAGTATGCCAAGCCTATTAAAAAAAAACAAAAAAAAACCTGTACTCCCCTTTCCGATGTTCCCGCAGATGCTCTTCGTGCTTCCGGCAGACATAATGATGTTAGCCATTGTTTATGCAGTACAGGGATCCGAAGCATGAAGAGGACCTGCAGAGTTGTCGGAAAGGTGAGTACCATATTCATTTTTTTTAATAGACTCCAGTATAAGCTGAGTTAGGTTTTTTTTTCTGCACAATTTTTGCGCTGAAAACTCAGATTCTACTTAAGTATATACGGTAATATGCTTTTAAAATTTTTTTTTTTTAAGGGAACACCAGGACCCCTTTCTGTCTCCCCCATGTCCCCATAGACAATTGTGAGCACATTCCCTCAGATAAAGCAGTATTTTTTTTAGTTTTAACGAAAACGTGTCTCAAAGTTTACCTGCCTCTTTCTATTCTGCAGTATTCCCAGGTCTGTGTCCAGTGAGGAGCTTGTGTCCCACCCTTGGGAAACCGCACTGTCATCAGCCAGTTTAAAAAAGAACTTAAAACCGCCTCCATAGCTTCCCCCCTTATTACCTCATGCCTGTAGGCATGATATATGGAAGGGATAAGTTGAGAAAAATAGGCAAGAGCGGCCAGATAGGCATGATGTACAGAGGGAAGAAGCTAGGGAGGAGGAGGATGATGGGCAGTTTTCAGGGTTTTTTTTTAAACTGATGACGGAGCGGTCTCCTGAGGGTGGATGCAAGCATAGAACTCTGTACACTGTAAAATAGAGGGAGGAAGGTAAACTTTGATATAACTTTTCGAACTAAAAACGACTGATTTATTATAAAAACACTTTGGTAATGTGCTTACAATTGTCTATGGGCACATGCGGGAGACACGTCCACAGTGAGTTTCCAGAAATACAAAAAAAAGAAAGAAATGGAGGTGCAGCATATCTTGAACTAACAATTGTTTTCGGGCCAACGAAACTCGCTAAAGGGAATCTGCCATAATGATTTATCCCCACAAACAGGTGACAGGTTCACAATGAGGAACTTTTCATATTCGGCATTAAGCAAAAGATCATGCTAGGATGTTCCTTTTTGGCGTGATTGATGTCCTACGGGACTTGTACATTTTCAAAAGTAAACTGCTGGGTGGCAGCATCTAAACAAGACCACTCTACTGCCATTCCCTGCCCTTTCAGTCAGGGATGTAATTCTTTCTCTTATGGAACAACTTGTCAAATGACTGCACACGGACAGAAGTATTGTGTATGCCTGTGTTAGTAATGTAGGAAAGTGGGTCTCAAGGTCTTCACAATTTAGAAACCTAAGGAAGGATTTAAGTATTGAAACAACTGTCAAGGTATGATTCAGGTGAAAGTAGTGAAGATAAAGACCACCTAATTCAATCCACAAGTGAGGTAAATACAGTAAGGATTCAATCACAGTGGGGTTCTTGTAGAATGCAGAGAGAGACCTATCATCACTGAAGTGTGGGCAATCTAACTGATTTGGACCCCTATACAGAATGGAAAAATGCATTGCGCATTAAGGTGTATATCAATACAGTAGTCCGCAAAGCCTCTTGCAGAAGCATATATGTATATTCTCATATGCAAGAAATCCACCACTTTGCAAATACTTATTGGGAAGCAAGCTTAATATAGCAAGTTTTGGGCTGGCTAGTGCTTCAATGTCCGGAAAGATAAGAACAACATCAACAACATCATAATGAGAACTGCTAGAAAATGAAGATCATGTAATAACTTTCAATAGAAGGGTCCCATTGAAGTTTATTGCACAGTCAGAGTTTTGTTTATTCTAGGACTGCTGCCTTACCATCAGAAGTGGCACAGAATACTGCAAGTGTTGTGTAAACAAAGAGAGAAATATCACTGGGACACTAACTTTTTCCAAGGAAAATTGGGATGATTTTCAAATACAAAAACTAAACTGGTTGAACATCAGCCATTTCTTTTATTACGTGTCTATCTCTTTCCTGAAGTGCAATTCATTGTTTCCTTCATTACTGCGGTTTGTTGATGAATCCACCTGAGATGAAACAAAATATATACAGTGATGTAAATACATATAACATTATGTAATAGGTAGTTTTAATTCTTAAAATCTGACACATGCGCTCTTGTTTTTTTTTTCTTCTTCTTCCTCTTGTTATAACAATTTTTAATATAACATACCAATGCTAATTTTTCTATTTGACTTTATCAGGCTTTTTGACAGCAGAGGGCAGTATTGTACAATGCTGCGTTCTAGATCAATAGTTTGAACTTTTTTTTTTTCTTTTTGCACTTTTAACATTATGCCCACCAATGGTTTTAAATAATTGTGTAGATTTTGATTTGTTTTGCCTTTTCTTTATGCTGATTTAAATAAAAACGTAATCTTATTTTACTGTTTACATTTTGTAAAGATTTAAATAAAGTTTGTCAGCTGTTGTTCCCTTGCTAAATTGCAGTTGGTGCTAAATGGGGCAGAATAGAGCTTCTCAGGAGATCAGTGCTCTTTAGTGTTCTGGCCTGTCATGTTGGAGTGCCTTCTGGGCCAGAAAAGGTTCAAACATTAACATTCTCTGAACCACTTTGATTACCCTAACCCCATATTTCTTACAAATAAGGTATCAAACTGGCTGCCTTCCATGTTTCTTTGCAGCATCTGTCATTACCAGCTACACCAATACCATCACAGAAGGTCATAATGAGAATGTTGATTGGCATCAGGTAAAATGTCTTGCATAGTGCAGTTGAAACAAGACATTTGTCCATTTAATAAGTTTAATCAAGGAAGGAAGCGGCGGAGGGGATGGGATGTAAAAAAACACAATTCTACATAAAACATCTAGATTACATCTAGATCACATGTAGACCGCTCTTGAAGCTCTCTGATGTTGCTGCTGTGACAAGCAACTGAGGCAGGCTATTCCACAGATTCAGAGATTTTTACAGTTGTCTTTTTATGTAATGTAACCTGCAACAACTTTCCTTATACAGTATATATATAATATTTAGTTATTTGTTATATGATAGAAACCAAAGACCATCAATGCATTGTGATTGTTGGCATCCGAAAGATTAACTTCTGATTCAAATTTTCAGACACCCTGTGGTACACCTGACATATTGAATGTTACAGCTTTAGGGAGGTAAGATATACAGATAGTCTCCGGTTACGTCCCGGAAAGGTTCTTTGTTTGTCCTTAAGTTAATTCTTGTTTTAACTGAGGAATATGTCTTATTTGGAGCTGCATGTGCACAGCTTGTGCATCTTTTGTGTCCACATCAATAAAAACCGTTGATAGAAAGGCGTTTGGAGTGAACTATTGCTCAAAAACAGACTTGGTGACAGGGGCTGATAGGTTCCCTTTAAACACTATGGAATGCTATGTTTTTTGTTTGGTTATTTAAATTAAATATTTTTTATTAAGCTTTTACAATAAACTTTTATGTGTTTGAAACAGAAAACACATACAATACAATAAGCCTGCACACTACACTACACTACGGTAGCATACTACCAATGACAAATCTATTCTCAAGAGTGCAATTTGAAGCTGAGTAACGGGAATATTACCTTGCATCCCGATTTGCATTCACCACAAGTCTGTCAAGCCCAATTCAAGTAAAAAATGCCAAAATCTAATGATTCCAGTCTCGGCACCTCCCATGGCCGCCGGAAACCATTATTATTTAAATTTATTAAATTATTAAAATGTCCAACAATAAGCAATGAAAGGCCAGGCGACTGGGTAGCAAACGTCAAAGTCTGCTTGAGCATATCAAACCTATAAATCTTCCCCAATAAGCTTGCAGGGCAACTCAGTTTTTTTTCACAAATCAGTAGCTCTTGGGATGTGAATCACCTATGCCTATTATCTTGTGCAGTATTTTCTTTTCTATCCTCTTCAGTTTAGCCTACCTGAGCCAATTTCTTCTGTGATTCCGTAGAGTTATTTAGAAGATGCTTCACAGAGTTTGGGCTGCAGCTCACTCTGGTGGGAGATGGGTGCCGTCATGTGATCGTGCTCTATGCGTGTAGTTGAGTGTGTTCAGCTCTGTGGATGCAGAAGTCTCCAACACACAATAGGTAAGATAAAAGATCTTCCCCCATCAGTACCAGTCTGATTCTGCAGAATTTTCTTTGTCTCTTTATTTGCACCACAGGCAGTGTCATAGACTCCTCTGCAAGCCCCTTCCCCACTTTCTACACACCAGAAAAGGTATTAACCCTTAGTGTTCACACAGTACAGAATATACATTTTATGTAACCGTTTCACTGCTGATTTATACTATTTATTGCTGCTTGCTCCTCCATATGATGAAAACTGCCAGGTGAGTCACCATATATACTGGAGATCAAAATTAGAGAAAAATGCGTGATTATTGATTTTACACAAATTATTTAATTTCCATTGATAACCATTTGATGTACACAATGACATTAGAATGTTGTTTTACAAAATTACCAAAGTATATCAACATAACCTTTTTATATTGCAAAAAATGTGATGATCATAATTAGAGAACATGGGGCTCTGCTCTCCCTTGCCAGGAACATTCTTTTGGAAATGTAATCATACTTAATTATCACTGCATGTATTTATTGTCTGGGCTGCACTAAATCTCTACCTCTGTATATCTTTGTCATTGATGTTTACCATTTTATTGCTTTCTTATATGGTTGCTGCCCCAGTCAATTTCTACTCCCTCTACTTTTCTTACACTGTATACGGTATAGTGTTTACCACTCCCAACTAGCCTTAGGGATATTTTTGATGCTCACACAATATGGGTTTTTAATTGATTTTAATTTTTGCCATTTTATACTTAATAAAGATTATTTTTCTTGTTCCTTACACACCTGCTTTTTTCTTCCTTTTTGTGCATAATTGGAAAACAAATGACTGTAGCACAGAGAAAGATGAATTACATTTTGTGATGGTTACAACAGTCACCAATCAGTAGGAAGTGCAAATGCCTTTGCTTTATTTGACCTCAGCATCTGCGGCCAAAGGCCATCACTAGTCTGTCACACTGCTCTGGTGGGATTGTGGTCCACTCTTTCAGTCATCTCCACAATTCCGTCACTGTTGCGGGTTTCTTGGCCATAACTTTGTCACCAAGGATTTTCCAAAGGTTTCCTGTTTGTTTTAGATAAGATTAGATATTGGGTTTAGCTTTTGGCGACATGGTCACAAGGGATACCAAATTTATATAGGTTTTATTAGGCTTTAGTACATTTGAGAAATCATTTTTTGTACAAAAGGTTTGCAATTTTTTACTTTTTGCTGGATGTGCTGGTGTTTTAATTTAGGACATTCCATCTGATGGCTGACCACATGCACCATAACTATATTAACTATTACAGTAAATGTGTGCAGCCCATGGGATTGTGCCACCATACAGCATACTTACAAGGGCTGCACACTTTCATGTGCAAGAGCCCTTGGGCTAACAGTTAAAATAGGATTTGTCAAGTAAGGAAATTAGCACCAGGTGTCAGATAAACAATAACTCAATTATCTCATTTATATTGTAAAAAAATGTATTACAGTTATGAAATAAACTGAAAACACTGCTATTTTACACAATAGGATATATTCACATAAGACTACACAATCCTCTTGATTTCCAGTGTAGATTCGGTATGTATACTATTCAGAGTTCAGTGGATTTACTTATAGGAATCTCGCTGGATTTATTGCTAAATTACTTGACTCCGCTTCAAGGCAGATACAGGAAGAGGTTAGTCTCCGCCCACTTCACTGCTGCTGAGGAAGATTTCTGATAAGCAACTTAAGAGCAGACAATGCCATAACTATGGAAAGAAAATGGCAAGCAGCGCAATGTGGGCATTATTTTGTTTGTTTTAAAATGGGGAATCAAATAAGACATTTAGGTAAAAACCATTACAACATTACTCTTTAGAGGTAAAATATATCTTTCCAACAATTGTTTATTTACTTTCTAATATTTATTGATTAGCCCAAATTCATTGATTTAGGTGCCCAAATCTTCAGACACTCACCCTAGAGCAGTGGTGGCGAACCTATGGCACGCGCGCCAGAGAGGGCACGCAGACCATCTCCCCTGCTGTCTATATATAAAGCATTAGAACTCCCGACAGGCAGGAAAAGCTGCCGATCGCCGAGAAGTCTAGTGATCTCTTTCACTGAAGGCTGCGTCTGACCTGCTCTGTGCTCATTAGTGCTGCCTAGAGACACAGCGGCAGGTCAGCGCCCGCCCCTCCACTACCTCCCCCTCCCCCTTCAGCCCAGGAACACGAGGAGAGTGAGAGAAAACTGCCGGAGCATGCAGCAGCCGGTGCACAGTGAGTACAGAAGTGCAGCAGGAGGGCAGGAGCTGCTCTGTGAGTATTACACAGGCAGCAGTCAGGCAGCTTTGGGACACTGAACAACTGTAGGTGCTTATTGTTTAGTGTCCCAAACTGCCCTGTATGACACATGTCTATGGCCACAAATATACTGCCCTTGGCTCAGATCTCTTGTCACTGTCCTATGCTGCCAGTGACCCCTGGGTGCACTACACTGCCCTCACTGACAGCATGGCACAGGTGCCCAGAGCTCTGGACCAAGGGCAGTATATAAATGCACCTGCCTGATTGCATGTAGATTTGCTGTAAAGTGCACCCACCCTCCACCCTACAACATACACATTACCCTACACACCCCCTCCCGAATTCAAAAATCCTTCATATTGCCACTGGATGGGGGTAGTGATCCTCGCTGGTTGGGGGTAGGGATCCCTCGCTGGTTGGGGGTAGGGATCCCTCGCTGGTTGGGGGTAGTGATCCCACACTGGAAGGGGGTAGTGTTCCTCACTGGATGGGGGTAGTATTCCCCAGTGTATTTGCTCCTGCTTTGTGATATAATTGGTGATGTTGGTCTTTCTATGGTGGTCTGTTTATTATCAGTATGGTGGTATTTATCTTGTTGTAATGGTCATCATGTGGCAGTATTAGATGTCCCTTATAGAGTGGTATGGTGTGATTTTAGGCTAAATAGACGTGTTGGCACTTTGCGATGATTACATGGACTTTGGTTTGGAGTTTGGGCACTCGGTCTCTAAAAGGTTCGCCATCACTGCCCTAGAGTAATCCCCCTGGTTGATCGGTAAGTGTAACAGCTAATCCAAGCACTTATGTCATTGCGTATGTACTGAAGGGGGTTGTCTTGGTCATTACACTAACCATTTGCCCAGGCCCTTTCACATATATAGAGCTTGGTCATGTAAACACGGAATGACCTACTGTGTCGGTCACAGTGAAGGTCCAGAGACATGGAGTGGATGTCGGAAGATCTGTACACCCTGGTTTATTAGTAAATTGAGGAGCTACTTTTTTAATCTTATGTAAAGATATTTTTACTGGAAAACCCCTTTATGACAAGTATTGTACAGTCATGGCCAGAAGTTTTGAGAATGACACAAATATTATATTTTCACATGATCTGTTGCCCTCTGGTTTTGATGTGCAAGTGCAATCATATTATGAGTAACAAAAGCTTTTATTGACAGAATGAGTTAATGCAGCAAGTCAATATTTACAGTGTTGACCCTTCTTCTTCAGGACCTCTGCAATTCTCCCTATAGCAGAACATTCTTGCACAAGCAATGCTTGCATTTTGTCACAATTTGTTGGTTTTTGTTTTTCCACCCGTCTCTTGATGATTGACCACAAGTTCTCAATGGGATTAAGATCTGGGAAGTTTCCAGGCCATGAACCCAATATCTCTAGGTTTTGTTCCCTGAGCCATTTAGTTATCACCTTTGCTTTATGACGAGGTGCTCCATCATGCTGGAAAAGGCATTGGTGATCACCAAACTGTTCTTGGACGGTTGGGAGAAGTTGCTCTTGGAGGATTCCCTTGGCTGAGAAGCAACCCCACACGTGAATGGTTGCAGGATGCTTTACAGTTGGCATGAGACAAGACTGGTGGTATTGCTCACTATATATATATATATATATATATATATATATTATACAAATGTCCTTGTTATGCACTTCTTAATATTGGTTGGTGCTTCTGGAAGGGATCCTACCTAGAGATGAGCGAGCACTAAAATGCTCGGGTACTCGTTATTTGAGACGAACTTTTCCCGATGCTCGAGTGCTCGTCTCGAATAACGAGCCCCATTGAAGTCAATGGTAGACTCGAGCATTTTTCAAGGGGACCAAGGCTCTGCACAGGGAACACCTGGGAACCTCAGAAAAGGATGGAAACACCACGGAAATGGACAGGAAACAGCAGGGGCAGCATGCATGGATGCCACTGAGGCTGCTTAATCGCACCATTATGCCAAAATTATGGGCAACAGCATGGCCATGACAGAGTGACCGAATGAGGCTAGATAGCATCTAAAACATGCAATAATTGACCCTGACACCATAGGGGACGGCATGCAGAGGCAGCGGCAGGCTAGAGAGTGTCATGGCGACATACCCTAAATGGACTCGGGCTTCACCAAAGGAGGTGAGCAAGAAGCGCTGAAATGATTTCCTATGTGAACAAAAGGTTGATGGTATATTTAGTCGATAACACCGCATGGTGGCGACATAGTGACCAAGTTCCATAACGTATCTGGTGAAACACCCGAAAAATGAGCCTGACACAGCTCTTTTGATAAGGGGACGACATGTGGACGACTTCCATGATTAAGAGTGACAGTATGGGGCATTCATATTGCGCTGCTATGATTGCAACTTCAGGTCTCCAGCATGGCGGCGACAGATGGGTCGAGTTCCACTATGTATCTGGTGAAACACCTGAAAATTCTGCCTGACACAGCTCGTTTGATAAGGGGATGATGTGCTGCATATCCTCTCGTGCTCCAGCGTCTGGGCTATAGAGAGTTGAAATGAGACATTGGTGGACGCTGTGGAGGATCGTGGAGGCAAAATGGACAGGAAATAGCAGGGGCAGCATGCATGGATGCCTCTGAGGCTGCCTAATCTTGGGATGGAGCTGGCGGTCCACTGCCAGGCGAGATTTTGTCTGTCCAAGCCCCTGTCTCTCGGCTCCTCCCCACTCAAAATGGGCCTGGGGGCCAGAAGCGTTTACTTTGAAAAAATTATAATTTTCAAAGCAGACCGGGTCGTTTGAATATTTCACCTAGGAATAATGGAATAGCATAGTGGTTCTATTTTTAATTGTTTTTACGGAAATGGTTCCATGATTAAGAGCGACAGTATGGGGCATCCATACTGCGCTGCACTTCAGGTCTCCAGCATGGCGGCGACAGATGGGCCGAGTTCCACTATGTATCTGGTGAAACACCTGAAAATTCTGCCTGACACAGCTTGTTTGATAAGGGGACGATGTATGGAGGCAGTGAACTAGTAGTAGATTAAAGGTGCTGCAGTTAAAACTATGTTAGTTGGATCTTGGGATGGAGCTGGCGCTCCGCTGCCAGGCGAGCTTTCGTCTATCCAAGCCCCTGTCTCTAGACTACTCCCCAAACAGCACTTCTAAGAACCTTTTGTATAAGATCAAGTGTAGTAGCGTTCTTATAAGTTTGGGATATGGCGGGTGAGGGGAATGTAAACAGATGCGCAAGAAGCGCTGAAATAATATCGGTAAATGATAAAAGTTTGCCAGTATATTTTGTGGATTGCACGGCAGGGTGGCGACAAAGTTAACAAGTTTGATGTGGAATCCATGAAAACAACCCAAAATTCTGCCTGGCACAGCTCGTTTGATAAGGAGACCATGTATGGAGGCAGCTATATGGACGACTTTTGGAGGCAGCTATGGCGATGACGTGTGGAGGAAGCAATGGAGACAACGTGTGGAGCCAGCTAAAAAGACGACATGTGAAGGCTGCTATGGAGACAATTTAATTTGGATAGTGCCTGTATGTGGCAGTCCAAAAAAGTTTTCAAACCAGAGGAGCAGGTAGGTGGTCCTCCAGAAAAATTAAATACATAGAGTACTATAGCAAGAGCCAGTTGGCCCTGGCAAAAAATAGCCAGTTTCCTCTGCTTTAGTGTGCAAAGAGGAGGAGAAGGAGGACAATGAGGAGGAGGAGTGCATACATTATTCAGGTTGAGCTTCTTTCACCTGGTGGAGAATGAAAATCCAGAGAAATCCAGGCTTTATTCATCTTGATAAGCGTCAGCCTGTCAGCGCTGTCAGTCGACAGGCGTGTACGCTTATCGGTGATGATGCCACCAGCTGCACTGAAAACCCGCTCGGACAACACGCTAGCGGCAGGGCAGGCAAGAACCTCCAAGGCGTACAGCGCCAGTTCGTGCCACATGTCCAGCTTTGAAACCCAGTAGTTGTAGGGAGCTGTGTGATCATTTAGGACGATGGTATGGTCAGCTATGTACTCCCTCACCATCTTTCTGTAAAGATCAGCCCTACTCTGCCGAGACAGGGGACAGGTGACAGTGTCTTGCTGGGGTGACATAAAACTGGCAAGGGCCTTGTAAAGCGTACCCCTGCCAGTACTGGAAAAGCTGCCTGCTCGCCTACTCTCCCTCGCTACTTGTCCCGCAGAAGTACGCCCTCTGCCGCTAGCGCTGTCAGAAGGGAAATACTGTTTCAGCTTGTGCACCAGGGCCTGCTGCTATTCATGCATTCTCACACTCCTTTCCTCTCCAGGGATGAGAGTGGAAAGATTTTGCTTGTACCGTGGGTCCAGGAGAGTGAATACCCAGTAATCGGTGCTGGAATAAATTCTTTGAACACGAGGGTCACGGGATAGGCAGCCTAGCATGAAATCTGCCATATGCGCCAGAGTCCCAACGCGCAAGAATTCACTCCCCTCACTGGCCTGACTGTCCATTTCCTCCTCCTCCAACTCCTCTTCTTCTGCCCATACACGCTGAACAGTGAAGGACTGAACAATGGTCCCCTCTTCTGTCTCGCCAACATTCTCCTCCTCTTCCTCCTCATCCTCCTCCGATACGCGCTGAGAAACAGACCTAAGTGTGCTTTGGCTATCAACAAGGGAATCTTCTTACCCCGTCTCTTGTGATGAGCGCAAAGCTTCCGACTTCATGCTGACCAGAGTTTTTCAACAGGCCAAGCAGCGGGATGGTGAGGCTGATGATGGCGGCATCGCCACTGACCATCTGTGTTGACTCCTCGAAGTTACTCAGCACCTGACAGATATCAGACATCCACGTCCACTCCTCATTGTAGACTTGAGGAAGCTGACTGACCTGACTACCAGTTCTGATGGAAGTTGACATCTGCCAGTCTACAATCGCTCTGCGCTGCTGGTAAACTCTGGATAACATGGTTAATGTTGAATTCCACCTCGTGGGCACGTCGCACAACAGTCGGTGAGCGAGCAGTTGGAGGCGGCGCTGCGTTCCCTGAGAGTGGCAGCATCTGTGCTGGACTTCCTGAAATGCGCACAGATGCGGCGCACCTTCGTGAGCAAATCAGACAGATTGGGGTATGTCTTGAGGAAACGCTGAACTATGAGATTTAACACATGGGCCAGGCATGGCACATGTGTCAGTCTGCCAAGTTGCAGAGCCGCCACCAGGTTACGGCCGTTGTCCCACACAACCATGCCTGGCTTCAGGTTCAGCGGTGCCAGCCACAGATCGGTCTGCGCCGTGATGCCCTGTAATAGTTCTTGGGCGGTGTGCCTTTTATCGCCTAGGCTCAGCAGTTTGAGCACCGCCTGCTGTCGCTTAGCGACGGCACCGCTGCTGTGCCTAGAGCTACCGACTGATGGCGCCATGCCCACGGATGGTAATTCAGAGGAGGAGGCATAGTAGGCCTTTGAGACCTGGACCGAGGTAGGCCCCGCAATCCTCGGCGTCGGCAGTATATGACCAGCCCCAGGGTCAGACTCGGTCCCAGCCTCCACCAAGTTAACCCAATGTGCCGTCAGCGATATATAGTGGCCCTGCCCGGCAGCACTCGTCCACGTGTCCGTGGTCAGGTGGACCTTGTCAGAAACGGCGTTGGTCAGGGCACGGATGATGTTCTCTGACACATGCTTGTGCAGGGCTGGGACGGCACATCGGGAAAAGTAGTGGCGGCTGGGGACCGAATACCGAGGGGCGGCCACCGCCATGAGGTTTCGAAAGGCCTCGGTCTCTACCAGCCTATAGGGCAGCATCTCCAGGCTAAGAAACTTGGAGATGTGGACGTTGAGGGCTTGGGCGTGTGGGTGGGTTGCGCTATACTTCCTTTTGCGCTCCAGCGTCTGGGGTATGGAGAGCTGAACGCTGGTGGATGCTGTGGAGGATCGTGGAGGCGAAGATGGGGTTTTCGCACGGGAGGTGTTTGGGCCGGGGTCCTGGGCAGGGGGCTGACTAGCAGATGACACAGGGGAAGGAGCAGTGGTGTGCCCGGCCGGAGGTGAACGGGCTTGGTGCCATTGAGTGGGGTGTTTAGCATTCATATGCCTGCGCATACTGGTGGTAGTTAAGCTAGTAGTTGTGGAACCCCTGCTGATCCTGGTTTGGCACAGGTTGCACACCACAGTCCGTCGGTCATCCGGCGTTTCTTTAAAGAACCTCCAGACTTCTGAAAATCTAGCCCTCGCCACGGGAGCTTGACTACGGGAAACATTTGGCGCTGATGCACCAGCTCTGGCCCTGCCTCTCTGTCTGGCCCCACCACTGCCTCTTCCAACCTGTTCTGCTATAGGACTCGCCTCCGTCTCAGAAGCACTGTGTTCACCCGGCCTATCAACCCAGCTTGGGTCTGTCACCTCATCATCCTCCGATCCCTCAGTCTGCTCCCCCCTCGGACTTCCTGCCCTGACAACAACTTCACCACTGTCTGACAACCGTGTCTCCTCATCGTCCGACACCTCTTTACACACTTCTTCCACTACGTCAATAATGTCATCATCACCCACAGACTGCGACCGGTGGAAAACCTGGGCATCGGAAAATAGCTCAGCAGCAACCGGACAAGTGGTTTGTGACTGTGGGAAGGGTCCAGAAAACAGTTCCTCAGAGTATGCCGGTTCAAATGCCAAATTTTGCTGGGAGGGGGCAGACTGGGGGGGGAAGGAGGCTGAGGTGGAGGAGCTGGAGGAGTGCTGATTTCGGTGACATGGGTGGACTGCGTGGAAGACTGACTGGTGGACAAAAGGCTAGAAGCATTGTCCGCAATCCACGACATCACCTCTTCGCACTGTTCTGGCCTCAACAGTGCTCTACCACGAGTCCCAGTAACTTCAGACATGAACCTAGGGAGTGTAGCTCTGTGGCGTTCCCCTGCTCCCTCATCAGCAGGTGGTGTCTCACCCCGCCCAGGATCACGGCCTCTGACCCCTGCAGTAGTTGGACGCCCACGCCCTCCTCCTCTACCCCTAGCCCTCGGGTTAAACATTTTCCAAATAAAAGTGTAAACTTTAATTTTTTTTTTTTTTTAAACAAAACGATGCTATCCTATTGCTTTGGCTAGTTTCTAACCTACACTGACAGCACACAACTGGATTTTGTGCTGTGCCTTATGACTTTGAGTTATAAAAAGAAATAAAGGTAAAAAAAAATAAATCAGCAGACTCTGCCTAATTCTAATCAAACCCCTAATAAATTGTCCCACTTCGGTGTTTGAGGTGGATATGCGTGTCACTAAGAGCTAAACACAACGGTTGCAAGTCTCCCAGCAAATTCCTCACAATATGGTACTAGCTGCACTACTAATGCCAGCAAGCCCAGCCACAAGCAAACAAAAAAAAGGAAAATATAACGCTATTGTAGGCCTAAGTAAGCCGTTGGGGTTCTCCTATGGCTATTTTCTAGCCTACACTGAAAGCACACTGCTTTGCAAGATGACTTTGAGCTATAAAAAGAAATAAAGGTAAAAAAAATAAATCAGCAGACTCTGCCTAATTCTAATCAAACCCCTAATAAATTGTCCCACTTCGGTGTTTAAGGTGGATATGTGTGTCACTAAGAGCTAAACACAGCGGTAGCAAGTCTCCCTGCAAATTACTCATAATATGGTACTAGCTGCACTACTAATGGCAGCAAGCCCAGCCACAGGCAAACCAAAAAAAAGTAAAAATGTTATTGTAGCCCTAAGAAGGGCTGTTGGGTTCTTGTAGAATCACTCCTGCCTAACACTATTCTAATAGAACACCCTAACGCTTTTCCCTGACCAGCAGCAGCTCTCTCCCTAGCGGCATCCAGATAGAGAATGATACGAGCAGCGCGGGCAGGGACTAGTCTATTCCAGGGTCACCTGATCAGGCCAGCCAACCACTGCTATCGACGTGTAAGGGTACCACGTCATGCTGGGTGGAGTGAAGAGTCTCCTGGCTTGTGATTGGCTCTGTTTCTGGCCGCCAAAAATCACAACGGCGGGAGATGCCATTTTCTCGAGCGGGCGAAGTATTCGTCCGAGCAACGAGCAGTTTCGAGTACGCTAATGCTCGAACGAGCATCAGGCTCAGACGAGTATGTTCGCTCATCTCTAATCCTACCCCATTACATGTATAAAGAATATCCAGGCACACAAAGTTTAAGTTGAAGTTAATCAGCAAAGCTTTATTGCGGTAATCCAAAGTATAATGTTTCGGCTAAAATCATCCTTTCTCAAATACGTCTACCACTGTAAGAAGTAAGTAAGAATCTTGTAGAATCACTCCTGCCTAACACTATTCTAATAGAACACCCTAACGCTTTTCCCTGACCAGCAGCAGCTCTCTCCCTAGCGGCATCCAGATAGAGAATGATACGAGCAGCGCGGGCAGGGACTAGTCTATTCCAGGGTCACCTGATCAGGCCAGCCAACCACTGCTATCGACGTGTAAGGGTACCACGTCATGCTGGGTGGAGTGAAGAGTCTCCTGGCTTGTGATTGGCTCTGTTTCTGGCCGCCAAAAATCACAACGGCGGGAGATGCCATTTTCTCGAGCGGGCGAAGTATTCGTCCGAGCAACGAGCAGTTTCGAGTACGCTAATGCTCGAACGAGCATCAGGCTCAGACGAGTATGTTCGCTCATCTCTAATCCTACCCCATTACATGTATAAAGAATATCCAGGCACACAAAGTTTAAGTTGAAGTTAATCAGCAAAGCTTTATTGCGGTAATCCAAAGTATAATGTTTCGGCTAAAATCATCCTTTCTCAAATACGTCTACCGCTGTAAGAAGTAAGTAAGAAACAGTTCCAGTATTTTTGTGTCTGTATTGCTGCGCGGTATTGCACGTCTGTGCTTGTGGATGGCGCTCTCGGTATTGCTCACCTTGTCTTCTCTGAACAAGCTGTTTTCCAGATGTTCCAAACAATTGGAAAGGGGATTCATCAGAGAAAATGACTTTACCCCAGTCCTCAGCAGTCCACTCCCTGTACCTTTTGCAGAATATCAGTCTGTCCCTGATGTTTTTTCTGGAGAGAAGTGGCTTCTTGACAAGAGCCTCTGCCTCACCGTTTGTGCAGATGCACTCACACCTGCCTCCTGCCAATCCTGAGCAAGCTCTGCACTGCTGGTAGCCCGATCCCGAAGCTGAAACACTTTTAAGAGACGGTCCTGGCCCTTGCTGGTCCTTCTTGGGTGCCCTGGAGCCTTTTTGGCAACAATGGAACCTCTCTCCTTGAATTCCTTGATGATGCGATAGATTGTTGACTGAGGTACAATCTTTCTAGCTGCGATACTCTTCCCTGTTAGGCCAGTTTTGTGCATAGCAATGATGACTGCACGTGTTTCTTTAGAGATAACCATGGTTAACAGAAGAGAAATGATGCCAAGCACCAGCCTCCTTTTTAAAGTGTCCAGTGGTGTGATTCTTACTTGGTCATGACAGATTGATCTCCAGCCCTGTCCTCATCATCACCCTCACCTGTTTTACTGGAGCAATCACTGAAATTGTTAGCTGCTCCTTTTAAGGCAGGCCCGCAATGAAGTTGAAATGTGTTTTGGGGGAAAAAGTTCATTTTCTAGCAATTAATTGCTGTTGATTACTCTTTATAACATTCTGGAGTATATGCAAATTACCATTGTAAAACCTGATGCAGCAGACTTTGTAAAAATTAGCATTTGTATCATTCTCAAAACTTATGGCAATGACTGTATTCAGTGAGATAATTTCCTTGCAAAAAAACAAATCTATTTTATTGGGTGACAAATAAATAAAAAAAATCCACAGGACATGAAATTGACAAGCAGCAGCAGATTTTTTGCAACACGTTGATAATATTTAGTAAAGTTTAATTTGCTTTGTTGGTATATGAGCCATGAGTGAACATACCTTAAAAGTAATTTTTGAGTCCAAAATATGCATGGATCCAAAGGCCAGGTATGTCTACTGGTTTATAGACATGTAAGCAGAATGGTATGGCCTTTAACTGCAATTGTTGTTCCACTACGGATCAGCTTAAATGCACACTGTATATTTTCACCAGAGTTTACAAAGGATTTGGACAAAAAAGTATGCAAACATATTAACCACTGAACAAAACATTTGCTTGGTTTATGTTACACTAATCATCTTGGACACTAGATCTTTATTCTAACCCCACATCAAAGGAGCATGTTTGCTATGGTTAAGAACTTGATACTAACAAGCAATTCGTACAGTAGGCTTTTGTTTCCAACCTTTTATTTTTTCATGAAGGCAATGAATTCCTGATGTGCTCTATATTTCACTATAATTTGCTGTTTTACAATTAAATATTTGGCAGCTATCTGTCATTCTTAGCCAGAGATGGTTTTTCTTGGAAATTACAGCTGCTTGCTGAGAAGTGATGTGGAGGCTGGATAATGCCTGTAACCAGGTTGTGGTCCATCAGCAATTAGTAATGAAATTAATCACAAATGTTATCCTAGTAATCCCTTTAAGTAAAATCTTTGATCATTTTATTAACAGATTTACTGACACATATTTACAACTTGACCTTTAGTACCATCAATGGTGCTCATAAGACAATTTACAATTTTTAATGACCAATATATTGTGCAACATCTATGATTTGTGGGATGATCTTCAAACAAGAGAAATACAGAGGCTGGCAAACAAAAAAACAAAAAATTTATGTCCAGTTGTTTCCCTATGAGGAAAAAAGAATTCTAAACCTGCTTCTTTTAACTTTTCCCCTTTATGTAAAGTTTGTGCCACTGCTGCATGAGAAAAAGTAAATTTTCCCAATATTGAGTTGATGGAAAACCTAACAATTTTTTTTCCTGCAATATTTAATACCGTCACTAGGAAGGACAATTTGTTGCATAAAAAACAAGCCCACATGACATATATAAGCTATATATGCTCTGCTCCTTCTCGATATCATTTTTTATAAATTTATAGCACACGCCTAAAAAACCTGGGTTAAAGATGCCCCAAATGTTATCACTAAAGTACCCTAAACTTGTTGCATTGTAGTGTATCTTAAATTCGTTTTACTTCTATTTCGGCAACCTCTTGGGTGCTTTCTATCTTTAGGATGTAACTATCTGTTAAATGTGTTTGTTTATACACTGAAATATAGGATGTCTCTTATGTGCGTTAAAAAATAAACTTTGGTTTTATTTTCAGGTTCAGAGGGTAGCTATTTACATTTATAGGAAATAGCACCCATTACTACTGAGGAATCACATCCCCAAGTAAGTGTTGTGTGATATTTTATACACAGTGACTACAATGGTGCTCTTTTGTAAAAGCATCTGGAGGCAGGATGGCATATCATTCTTCGAGGTATACCTGAATGGTTCTGGTTAACCAGCCCAGAATAGTTTTACATTGATGTTTTACTGGAATGTTAACAGTTTAAGACTTCTGGATAGCAATTTTGTACAAGAATGATGAGCATTTAAAACCTCCTGTTTCATATGCCATGCTGCTACCGTATGTCTCCTCTATGCTTTCTTAACCTGTTAAATGCTTCCATGTATTTTAAAATCTTTCAAAAAGTCTGCCAAAAATAAGTGGATTTATGAGCCTTTTATTTAACCCTTCTGCGGTCCCTGGTGTGACCTGATGTTCTTCATTTCCTGCTGTATATAAAAGGACTGAACACATTCATGCAGAGCAGGCATACAAGCTTCAAAAGCCGTGTGAATGAAGTTTAATAACATGTCATGCAGGTGAAGATGATATAGTTGTGTACATCACAAATCTGTTACACAAGATCACACATTCCTTACTGCTTGTGAAAAGAAGACCATTCCAGAAGTGTTAAGAACTCTAAAGTCTCCTTTCATTGGGGTTCATTGAGCTGGGTGTACTGTATTCATTTTTAGTTAGTTCAGATGACATTTCTTTTTGTCCAATTCATGGAACCTAGTCCTTATTAATATTAATTATTTAGATATTTCTGCTGGAAAAAACTGAAGTATTAACATCGAAAACAGGGGCCAGAGGGGTTGAGGGGGTAAAGGTTCACATCACATGTTATGTATAAACAAGGAAAGCTCCAAAAAAGTCTTTCCAGGCAATGGAAGACTGAAGTAGCATCGGCAGTAGACAGGATTGTTCCTCCCGCTTACAGGGGGAATGGAACAGGACGACGTATCCCACTGTATGTGCATATAGTGGGATTCCTCTCTCGTAAGAGTATGCTGGGTATCCTAACAATAGAGAAACATGATTTGTAAAGTTCACATCTCCATCGGACAGGTTTATGCACACACATTGTATTTCTGTCAGGTATCGGGTAGAATTATAAATTCTTCTTAGTTAAAGAAAACCTGTCACCAGGAATGTAATTTTCAGCTAGTGCTATGCTGATTTTAAAAATGCCATTCTGAATTTTTTCAGTATTCTATATAAGTTTAATTCACATTACCCAGTTCAATGCCAGCAGCATGTAGTGAGTCCTTGGGGAGAGGGAAGCTGCAGCTTGCATGTGCCTGTGTCAGTCTCCTTCCCACCACACTCCTGCGGCCCTTTTACCCCACACCACTTCCTGACATGTGCATTGAGCAAGGTATGGAGGGGGTGGTGTGGAGGAAAGGAGGAATACATGAGGAGACACAGGTACACACAGGTACACACAGATACACCAAACAAAATGGGAGATGGCCGTGGGGCAAAGCACACCTCCTCCCTTCCTTAAGATATATACACCTATCAAATGTCAATAAGTAATCAAATACCAATAAATAGTTATCAAAATTCAATAAACTTTATTAGATAGTCAAAAAAGCTTCCCGTAGGGATAAAATATGGGAACACATAGACAACAAACAGACTAATATACAGTACACAAAACCCGGATAACAGTCATGTTAAGAAGTGGTATTATCACTAATGATACATAACTACTGTCAGCAAGGACCGGATACGTCCTAACAAATTGCATACAGTACAAAACCTCCTAATAAAGCATTATTCCTACATGCCTCATTGGTCTGAGGAACCAATAGGGAACAAAAAGATATGGGAATCAATGGAAGGACCACTAATGTAAAATATGTACAGACCGCAGTGATGTGCAGGGACCCCGACACGTGTTTCGCCTCCAAGGCTTCTTCTGGGGGAGACAGGTACACACAGGCTGAAGCTGTCCCTCCCCAGGGACTCGCCACATGTTGCTGGCAGGGAGCCAGATAATTTGATTTAAACATATAAAGTACTGAAATGATTCAAAATGCTGACAAAGGCATTTTTAAAATCAACAAAGCATAGAAATGAAAAGTTGACATTCCTGGTGACAAATTCGCTGTTATGAATAGATTTATGAGGGCTACATACTCTTTATCTGGATGGTGGTTCACATATCGCTGCTATTAGTTATGAATTATTCCCAGAGTTTTCAATGTGTGATTCACCTTGGAGACTCCTTGTAGGTAGCATTTATCATTTGTATTATTACTCATAAGACATAAAACTTCCCTCTTTTTCATATGCACAAAAATGTTACAAACAATAGATCTTCTTGATTTGGAGGATTTGAAATCCTCGCTTCTATTTGCGGCTTGATTTCTCCTGTAGGCTAGCATTAAACTGTCTGGAAAAATAGTTGGAAAATGGAAACACTGATATTATCTGTAAGTAAAACATTTCCAGAAAACATTCTGCTATCAATGTCTCCACCATGGTGACCATAATCAGTGAGTGGGCATCTGTATTTACATGTAACTGCCAAGTAAACAGAACTGAAAGTCTCTGTATAATTCAAATGTTGGCTTCCAGCATTGTCTGGACATTCCATTACAATATGTTTCCCATCAATATGCCTACAACAGTGTGTAAATTGTCACCATTTGAAACTTTCTGTAATTTCCTTTTATTCTTTTTTTGTATATTGGAAGTGGCAGATATTCTAAAAAAATATTTCAACCCCTCATCAGAAAAAATTGTAAAATGAATAAGTTCTAATAGTGTTGCATAAACTCTGTCGCCTAATAAACTATAAAAGTAAAATAAAGTTCACTTTGGTGATCCTAGATACAGATTAAATTAAAAAAAAAAAGTGCATTAAATGTCAACTCTCCACACAGACTGCAAGCGAGGATACGAAGCAGAGCAAGGACTGCAAGAGTTCTGCAAAGTGCAAGAGTGCTGATAAGTGCATGGTTTTGTAATAAAACATAATTTGGTAAAAGGACACAGCTTGCTTGGTCCTTTTAGGGGAAGTACTATTATTGTATTGGTGTTGTACTAATTGGAAATGTATGCATACCTTGAACAACTGTTGTTGTTGAGTGTGAATATGTTTGGACTACATCAAGCAAGTTGAGTATTTGGAAGCCCAGGACCTGGATCTAAATAGACAACTGGCAATTCTGAGTGAATTTTTTTCTCCTGGAGTAAGGCTAAGTTGGCTAGGGTCAGTGAGGATAAGGTGGACAAGCTCACCGGCTGGTAGCTGGATAAAAGCCAGAAAAAGGGGCAGGGAGGAAAATGTGTCAGCTATTCCGGAGCTCACCAATCCTAATAAATTGATAGAAAGTAGACAAACCAATTATTTGCTGGAAGTGGATAACCCCTTTAAAGGACAGTTTCTGTACCACAGAACTGGTGCATAGGCAAATGTGGTGTCCATATTTTTTTAAAAAAGGGTCAAAAAGTGACCCTGGTCAACATTCCCTGGTTGGGAAAATATTTGAGGGGTTCATTGGAGATGATTTCCTGCAGTATCTCACTGTGCATAACCTCAGAACTTTTTCTGTTGAGTTGTCCTTTTCAGTGGTACCATTTGGCGCACATAACTTTTTTTTTTTATCACTTTTTGGAACATTTTTATGAAGGGATTTCATAATAAATTTACATTTTGTCAAGTTTTATGGGTTTTGTTTTTACGGCGTTCACCAAGCGTGTTGAATAATGTTTCTAGCTTTGAAAACCTTTTTAAATGTTTTTGAAGTTATCAGACTACAGGCAGTCCCCGGGTTACATACAAGATAGGGTCTGGAGGTTTGTTCTTAAGTTGAATTTGTATGTAAGTCGAAACTGTATAATGTATAATGGAAGTTCTAGACAATTTTTTTTCTTTTGCCCCAGTGACAATTGGAGTTTCAAAATTTTTGGTGTAATTGGACCAAGGATTATCAATAAAGCTTCATTACAGACATCTTACAGCTGATCATTGCAGTCTGGGACTATAGTAAAGCATCCAGAGAGCTTCACCAGAGGTCACAGTGGGCAGAGGGGTCCGTCTGTAACTATGGGTTGTCTGTAAGTCGGGTGTCCTTAAGTAGGGGACCGCCTGTATTGCAAGAGCTACATACAGTCCAGGACTGATCCACAAGTCCCAAAACAGAATTATCTAAAAGTTAGTAAACCTGATCGGAGCTTTTTGTCATATACAATACAGTTATTCTTTATAGTGTCTCCATTCCAATCCAGCTCTATTCCTAGAGTTCAACATGACTGGGCATTCTTCAGCAAGAAAAAGACACCATTCAGTCCAACGATTGTCACTTAATATCCTCCTTGGAAAAATCTTTTTACCGGTATTTTTCTTTGTAAAACCTTTTCACCGGTATTTGTTTTAAGGAGGAAATTTAAATATACATAACATAGCCTGTCATATCCAATAAAATAACAATGATAATATTTTAAAAACTAAGTGCGCAAAATATTTACAACAAAGTATCCAAGACATTGAAACTAAATATAAATTTCCTAGTTTAAATACACATTTATATCCTTCTTGAATCTCACCATTCAGAAACATCACAGGATTCATTCACCTTACTTCTCACGATCTTCTTCCCTTTAGAAGCTTTAGGATCTAAGTGAGAGCTCAGATTTCATTTTGCCACAGCTGTTAATAAAGTTAAAGCTGAGCTCTGGTTTTCATGGGCAACTAGAATAGTTTTACTTCACTACATACATCTCTACTAATGTGAGATACATTGCCTAACCCCTTCAATAAATTTCAGATTAAACCAGGGTGTAGGTAGCAATGTTCATACAATCATACAAATTGAATGATAGATTTATTTTTTTTTTTTTTACATGTTAGTCTTTTAGTGGGGCTAATGCTTCTACCAATTCCCGGATTATACATTATTGTCTGATAAGATCTAGACTAAGCTCTACCATTCTTCAATTTGTTCCATAGACAATTTGACATATCATTATCTTATTGACACTCATATTTTATTTGTAGAAAATATACTACTTAAAGCCTGGTATTAGGTCAATAAATATGCTTTCTATTATTATTGCATAGATACATTTTTATCATTGTGAAAGGTGATAGTTAATGTGACCCTCAGAGATAATTTCTCTCGTCATATACCCATTTTACTCCTTCTTATCCTCTGTAATGTCACAAGCCCACCTGCCATCCCCTAGCTCCAGAAACATCAGCAGGTGAAATGAAAAGGACAGTTGACTAAGATCAAAAGGAATGTTCAAAAGAATGTGTTAATCCATCTGGAATTCCTCAGAACTGTCAATCACAATTACAAGGCCCACAAGAATTTCAAGTGGAATTTATGTTTTCCCTCTTTTCAAGCTGGAGGAAGTTGAGCTTCAAACGTAATCTGTTGGGATGACAAAACATCAGTTTTAAGTATAAAAATTAATTCTTTCTTACGGGTCCCTTCTTGTCTGTTTGTCTCCTAAGCTTCTTATCACAATTACATTGTAGTAATGAACTAGAACATTCACTTGTGTTTTTCTCTTCCTGTAGGAAGTTCTATTGATCTCTAAAATCTGCAGCGATTTCTCTTGTCATTAGGACAGAATGCAGAGCATTACGGCAATTTGGCTCACCAGTAAGAGTCAGTGTTTTTGAATAGATATACATGGGGATTTCATTTGCTCAATCCAGGATTCTATTTGAAACAGCAATGGACTGAGCATGGCGGCTTCCTGTCTGAACGTTTAATTACAGCTTTGATGTTAATGTGCATGTTTGTTGGACCAATTACGTCATAGAGACGAGATTGCCAGTAGGCTCTATGACATAACCAGGCAGAGTGATTAAGAAATACTGGTTGCAGTCTCCTTACATTTTGGTAGATGAATAACGGGATGTTTGATATTCAAGAACACAACAGCTGCATGCTACAAAAAAACTGAAGTAGTATCATGTATATTTACATCACAGTCCACCTATCTAGTAAGACATCAGTTAAAGGAAATCTACCATTTGATTTTATGCATTATTAACCAAACATGCCTTGAAAATGCTGTAGCTACACTAAAGCAGAAACATATCTTGTTTAATCCCTGATCTGAGTGGTTTTTAAAAAACAATTATGATAATGAGGCCCTGTCGCCCCTGTGGCTGGCTCGTGCTTCTCTGCTTACCCCAATTTTGCACCAGAAAACGCTGAATTCACTGTGTTCCCTGACAGGCAGAAGTAATCCATCGCTGCACCATCCCCAATCTGCTCTGTATGAGTAATCCAGCTCAGGTTAATTAAACCCATGGATAATTGTGATCTTTCTTATTTTTTGCCTAGTATTGTTAGATTTGAAAAGTTGCAAATTTTTGAGCAATGGGAAATTTGCTAATTTTTTTTTTTGCAACTTTTCAATATTTGCACTTCAACTCGTTATGCACCAGTCAAGGCAGAACTCACTGTATTTATATATTATTTTCCGAATGTTTGCAATAAAATGCACAAAAGCTTGCCTAGTCTCACCATTACTCCTAGATTATACCATAGAGATTTCTACTTGTGTGTTTTGGGACAAGCTGATGAAAATTTGTATTCTTTAGAGTTTTGTTTTTTGAAGCCACTCCATTAAAAGTCTTATTAAAGTCTAAATTTATATTTTCTATGTTTTGTGGTCACTAATACAACTAATAATAATACCCATGTGACCACCCAACCTGGTAACAGAGCCACAACGTAATCAATAAGTCCTATCACGTCTATTGGTTAAGATTAGGTCTAAGAGTGTCTCCCCTATTTTTGTATAGGGGACTTTTATAGCAGGTATCTGGGTAGTTGAAATCTCCTATAAAAATTAAGTCTTTGTTTTGAGGCCTCATTTATTTTGTAAAAAAAAAACAATTTACACACACTTGTTTTCCTCATGGAAGTCCTCACACAGTTATTTGTTGGGATTATTTCTACTACATTTATATAGTAAGTTATTTCACCAAATAAAATAATTGCAAAATGTGCAAACAAACTAAAAAAAACTGTGCAAACAATTATCATGAGGGTGTCATATATGAGTAATATGAAAGCAAAGCATTAATGTAAATATTGGCTGGTTTTTAGTGTGAGTTGGCCCTTACAATTACAGAAATCTGCAGCGTAGTAAGTGCTTGTCTCATGGCATCCCTTTAATGTCTAATTTTGCTTCTAGCAGGTTGCTTAATGACACATCCTCTCAGGCTCCCTCCAGTCTGCTGCCAGTGTTGTCTGTTTATTTTAGTACAACCACCAGAAAGAGGGAAGTGTGGATGGGACCGAGCAGACTGACGTCCATAATTATGCTTGACACAGTAAGCGATGTTCTAGTGTTTAACAGTGAAAAAGTGAACATGCTTGTAAACCTGATCACAACCATAGCATTTTAATAATTTAGGAAAATGTTCTATGTTCAATGACGGTTCTGGGTAAGCACTGACTTTAATGCCTTAATTACTCATAAAGATTTATATATCAATAAGTCTGGATTAAAAAATTGCATTCCTCTCTAATGCAGTACTTGCAACACAACCTATAGTTGACAATTCCCAAAGTTGTGAAATATATATAATTTTTATATAAGATATGTACACTTTATTTGTACAAAGATTAACATTACAACACCTGCTTTTAAAGTACAAATGGGGAAACCAAAACGATCCTGGCGGCTCTCAGGTATACCAATATTACCACCTAGGGCCGATTTTCAAATACCACCTCCCACCAATCGTAATTAAGAAATCCTAGCAGCTAGCCTTGACATTGACTATTTAATCTGTATTACATCATAACAAAACATACACCACTTTGGTATCATCTCACTGGCCATCCTGAATAAAGAATAATGGGATGAATCATGTTGATCACGCATGAATGTTTTTCTAACATGAGATCAGAAACTAGATGGGAATGTCCGGCCATCATACTGCTCAGGAAGGAGACGGGTCCTGTGTCCCAGAGATGAACGTGCTTTGGTCAGAAATGTGCATAGCAACCAAAGAACAAAAGCAAAAGACCTTTTGAAGGTACTGGCTGTGAAGGAAATCGTGACTTTTCGGACCCCTAAATGCTATGCAAGGTTACTTATTCTTTTTTAGACACTCTCAGAATGCACATGTTCTGAGAGGCACAGGAAGTGATTTAAAATTGTCCACACAACTTCCGGACATGGCACAGCAAATCACAACCCTGAATAGCTATAAACCCCTTTCACTAGCCTCAGTGAAACAGAATCTTATCAACCCAAGGAGCTGCCAGTTCTCCTTTAATATAAGCTTGGTTCGTAACGGAATTATATAGGGTGAGGAAGTAACCCGGTAGCATGTATATGAGCGCGATTCGGACAAGGGATGTGTGCATCAAAATAAAAGAGCAACTCAGATTAAATTTTATATTTAATTGTCTTAAGGGCACATTAGACAAAACAATATATATAGTAGAGATATATACCTTAAACGGAGTAGAAAATACAAAGGTAGCACTACAAGTATCATCAGTTCAGTAAGTTAATTACCTTTTGTGTGGGCCTAATCGAACCTGATAGTCCACATCTTAAGATCTTCCTCTGCACTTGATGGTATAATGGGTTCCCAGACAAAGACAATTTGGCCTCAAAGGTGTCTGATTATATCAGATGCAGACAATCCCTGGATCACATTGATACCAAACCTAACCCATTTGCTATGGTCCTATCCAGAGATATTTATATCTCTGGGCCCAAGGATGCTAGAGCCCCCGGAGTTTGGGCCACTATGATCCCCTGAAGATAATAAAACCAAAATATAGTTGCCCTTGGCCTGAGATGGACCATAACTCCATATCTGTCCCTAATCAGTGTATTGGTTTAAGCGTTTTTTTGACTCTTTGTCTCCTGTTTGAAAATGGAAGGAGGTTCAGCTCAAACTTTTTGCAGTTAAAATCTAGTTTAAGATCACTGTATAAGACTACCCCTCTTCCAATGCACATATGGTAAAAAAACAAATATGACTTCAATATGGTAATTTTAATTAATTAAAAACTTCTGTGCTAAAAAATACATTAATTTCACCATCTTATCTGGCGCTAATAACTTTTTCATACTTCAGTGTACGGAGCTCTGTGACATGTAAGTTTTTGTGAGATTACATGATGATATATATTATATCTTTTATATGTTGCACAATGGTGGAAAAGTTTTGTTTCAGACATTTGGGTGCTATTTTTAGTTACGGGATTAAACACTGGGAATAACTGTTTTTACTTTTTCACAGATCTGTTATTTTGGGACGTGGTGATACCGAACATGTTTATGTGTGCCTCCCACATCAGCCAGAGTGCCCCCCCACAGTAGCCCAGTGCCCTCCAGGGTAGCCACAATGCCTCCACAGCTGTTAAATTGTACCCCATAGTAGTCACAGTATCCCCCAGTGCAGCCACAGTGTCCCCTCATAGTAGTTACAGTGCTCCAGTGAAAATAAAAACTTTACTCACCCTTCCCCGCTCCTCTGAAGCAGCAGCCGTCATCTCCTTTACTGCTTTGAAAGCCGGCTATATGACCCTATACACACTGGCTCTGAAGATGGCAGACGCGATGATGACATTTACAGCAGTCGTTCACAGCAGTAAAGAAGAAGAAAATACAGTACTCCAAAAGAATCATAAAAATCCATATAAAGTTTGCAAATGCACACAGGAACATACACCTTAATTTTGGGAGACATGACTGTGGTCTCACAAAACTTAAATTGAACTGTTTGGCCATAATGGCCATTGTTACCTAAAGAGGAAAAAGGAAGAAGCTTTCAAGACTGACAAAATCTTAAATGTGAAACAAAACCATTATGTGGTTATACTAAAGCAACATCTCAAGACATCATCCACGGAGATAAAGCTTGAGTGCAAATTGGTCATACAAATGGATGATGACCTGAAACATATTGTACTTCCAAGCTGGTTACAAAGTGGCTTAAGGATAAGAAAATCTATGTTTTGGAGTAGCCATCACAAAGCTCTGATCTCAATCTTCAATTGAAAATGTACAGGCAAAGCTGAAAAGGCAGGAGAAAGCTACGCAACCTACAAACATGGCTCAGTTGCATCTGTTCCATTAGGAGGAATGGGCCCAAATATCTACCAACTGTTGTGAGAAGCTTGTAGAGGGATATGACAAAGGGCAATGCTACCAAATACTAATGAAATGTGTGTTAACTTTTTACTTTGCAGAAAGTAATAAAAATGTCTTTATTCTCTCTTCATACTTATTCTGCTAATTAGCAATTATAAATAATTTGAGCAATCCTAATTGACCTAAAACAGGAAAGTTTTATTCTTATTTTATGTCATATAGTGACAAATGTTTCTTTTTCTATATTGTATGTAAACATCTACATTCAACTGTATCTGATTTAGATTTTGACTGCAAAAGCGTATGGGAGGGGGGGCGCTACAAAATAGGGGGCATAACTTTGGGGGAATATGATGCGGGTTTACAGAAAGGGGCACTAAAAAAAAGTGTCTGCAGCATATTTATAAAGGGGTTTAGACTGTTTTGTCAAGCTTAACATAGGAGAGACAGAAAAGAGGCGTGGCCTAATCAAAGGGGCACACCGAAAAAAAGGTCTGTACGCCAAAAATACTGCTAACCCGACTTTGTGTCCTAAATTGTGTAATAAATTTCTGGCGTAAAGTAAGCCAACTAAGAGTATAGACTAGACAGTCTTCTACTAGGACAGATTTATCATCCAACATTAAAAACTTTTATAAATCTGGTGCAGAATAAGACTGTCTAATCTAACTCTGCACTGTGTAACCTTAGGATACTTTGTATTAATCTGCCCCAATAAGTTGGACGCTTCAGAAAAGGGGAAATCGTAAGTGGGGATTGCTACATAAAAGGGACATTAAGTGTACGTTGCATTATAGGTAGGGGCAAAAAGAGGCTATGTACTATGTGCCATTAAAAGCGGTATTATACATTTTGTAAACACTGGATGGTGGGGTAAGGGCAATCAGGGCTGGGGTTAGGGGGGCAGCAAATTTGGCATATGCCCTTGGTCCCCTGTCCTAAAGTGGACTTTTGTGGCCAGAGGATGGATTGCTCCTTTAATACATGTCCAATAAATGGTAAAGACCACTATAAAAAATAATCTTCATTTCATCTTTATACATTTGTGGCATATACAAAATGGACTACATCACCATAATGTTCCTTAATGGAATAAAGACCATAAATATAAAATCAGTCCACATTAAGTCCTTGTGGCTCCCCGAGACGCCAGATGCCCTGCCTAGTTATGACATTTCAGAGGATGTCCCTTCTCCCTCCAGAAATGCGCAATGGAGTACGTATTTATACAAAGTACAATTAGTAAACAATACTTTCTTTAGAAATACATTACAAAATAGATAAAATGACTCTAATGGCAACAATATATCATACATCAAGACCTTAAACAGTGTTTCATAAAAATACATTATTAGTACATTGTTCACTTAACCCATGAGGGCGCAGTGTATCCAACCAAATTTGGTGGAGGCGGCCATCTTGGCTGTGAGAAGCGGTGTGGGAGTTGAACGTTTTCTAATTCCTCTTCTAGATGAGCCAGGCTTTTTTTGGTGGGTTTTCCCATGCTGTGAGATCGAATGCAAAGAGATTCATGGAGTACTCAGCGTATCTCAGAGCCAGCAGGTCCTCACTCTTTTAGGCATTTTTAAGCAGGTTCCTAGAAACTTGATGAGACAATCATATAAACTTACGTATAAAACATTTCATTATTCATGAAATATTCCTTAAACTATTTCCACATGACAATGGGTAATGGAAATGAGAGACCAATCACTAGAGCCAATGATTTGGCTGTTGTGCAGTCATAAAATATTGTAGTGGCCTGGAATAATTTCTTTAGCCAAATATTTGATCAAGTATAAAAAATACTCTGTAAATGTTTCAACAGCTCAAGTAGCATGAAAAACACCTTTTAAATGACTGTCCATCTGACAGCAAATCTTGCTATTTGCCAGTTGTAGAAAAATTTTACATTTGGGCCATGTGTTTTCAATCGTGTTAACCCATTTTTAATGTGATGATATCAGAATTTCAAACTATCACAAAAAATTGCAAAAAGGTTCCATCTTTGGGATGACTGACGTAACAAAAAACAAGATTTAGATTGAAAACATATAACATGACTAGTTGAAGAGAAGCAACAAAATATGAAGCAAATTTGTTAATGAAAATACAGTAAACCATAACCTTGGTCCGAAAAAACAGTTTGGATTTTCTGAAAAGAACATGGCTGAAGATGAGATGTTGGTGGGAATTTATTATTATAGTTACGCCATGTTTTCTGGCATAAAGATCAAGAGAATGACTGCTGAAGAGAAAAATCCTACGACAATAAACCGCTGCCACACTTCACAATATTATATATCACCATGGAAGAAAGAGAAGAGTGATGTGTATTGTCATTGAAATAAACTCTTATATGAAATAAAAAATACAATAAATCATATAAGTAGGTTGATTAGATTGTGAGCCCTATGGGGGACAAGGATAAAAAAATTATAAAAAAACAGACCATGTTAAAAACACTAAAAAACACATATCAAATGTGAACAAGTGTCCAAGGCAGTATGGCAATATCAGGGTGTGATTAGCCTGTCAGGCAAGATTTATCAATTTATCTCAATCACACCTTAGGAAATGGGCTGTGCAGACAGTGGAATAACACTCCACTGGAAGTCCAGTTTTGGCATTAAAGGGGTATCCCACACAGACAAGCTACACTTATGAAATATTCAGTTCCGACTTACATACAAATTCAAGTTAAGAACAAACTTTAAGAATCTATCTCGTACGTGTCCTGGGGACTGCCCGTATTAGCATTTTTGACACGTTACGGATCTATACGTATAGCAGTCACAGTGAAGCTGCTTTAATCCTTCACCAACATTCTTTACCCAATGCTGATTGATGCTGCGCCAGTAACTTCAAACATATGATGCAGATCAAGCAAATCAAAGTTAGAAAGAGAGCATTGCCGTGACTCCAGATATGACTGTGATACCAGTGTAGTACAATTCCTTGCACTTGTGCAGTTTCTCATGGTTGTAAATCAAGGATAGAAAAAAAAAAAACGGATTCCCATAATAATCATCCATTTACTACTAGGTATATGACTACTGTTTTGGATGATTACATACTACATTCTACATATGCCCTATAGGTTATAAAAAAAAACAAAAAAACATTGGCAACAGAAATTGTGGGCAGATTTATCAAGAGTGTTTTATGTTAAGACTAGACAGTCTTCTGCTGCTTCAGATTTATCAAAGTGTCTGATGCTGGAAGATAAGTCTGGAGTAGTTTAAAGCTTTTTAGTAGTGCTTTCAACCTCCTATTAGTTGTCTTAGTTTATGTAAAAAAAAAAGTGCTCCAATATTTGGGTGCATGAACACAATTTTTGGCGCACAGGCTTTTTTCTTTTTATGAGGCATGATGCCTTTCTAAAGACCATGGCCCCTTTGGCACACTAGGCATACAAGTGTCTAAAATTGTCCTGATATATGTGGTGCGGGGCATTTCAGAGTTTTTTTGGTGTAATTATGACTGTTGTAAACAGATCTGCACCACAGTCTTCTGTTGTGCCAGGTGCTTGATGATGGATAACAATTCTGGCATTGTATAAGACTATCTAGTTTTAATTTACATCTCCTATTAGTTTGTTTCGTTTACACTAGCTTTTCCTCACAAAACAGAATCCTGCAGAAATTTCAGGGTGAAAAGGAAGGATTGAGGACGATGACAGAAAAAGAAGCACTTAGTTTGTAAAGTCAGTTTCTATTTTACAATTATAAAATCTATTATATTATATAACATTATGTCTAAGCTTCTTTTACTCACATGCCAAAAAAATATGTTTGTCAATTTTATAAATTTTTCTTCATTTAAGTGCTGCACAATGTTGGCTTCTAAATGTATATGAGTTAAAGGAAGTCTACCACATGAGTGGTAGTAATTTAAGCTAAAAATACGTACCTGTCGATGTCTTCTCTCCGATCCAAGTACATATCCTCATAAAGCTTAACACGCCACCTATGGTATAACAAAAGGACTTTTTAAAATATGCTAATTAGCCTTGGGCGCACTGTGACTTACAAGGCTAATAAGTATGCACCTTTTCAGCAGTGATACGCACCTCCTCTTCCCTGCTGGAGAGCTTGGTGATGTCATGCAAGAGGCATGTTCAGGACTAGTTATCTGTCATATGAATACTGTGATTTGGCAGTTCATATATGCACTCAGGACTAGTTGCCTGGTATATACTGTATATCCTCGAGCATAAGCTACATTTTTCAGTACAATTGTTGTGCTGAAAATTCCCCACTCGGCGTATACTCGGGTATATAAAAAAAAAATGCCCACTGTGACCTCTGATAAAGCTCTCTGGATGCCCATAGTCCCAGACTGCAATGATCAGCTGTAAGGTGTCTCTAATGAAGCTTTATTGATAATCCTTGGTCTTATTAGAGAAAAAAAATTTGAAACTCCAATTGTCACTGGTGCAAATTATAAAATATACAGTTTCAATTGCATACAAATTCAACTTAAGAACAAACCTTATGGAACCTATCTTTTATATAACCCAAGGACTGCCTGTAGTTATCTGACAGCAAGATGAGGGAAGCAGTCTGCTGGCAGTTTAAGAATTTGCGGGAAAATATAGTATTGAAGAGCACATGTCATTGAAGATAGAGTTCGGGTGAGGGGATATCGACTATTAGGCTTGACAGAGCATGTGGGTTTTACATCAAATAGTGATTGTCAATACACATGACGATACAGACATAGGATCACAAAGAGCTCACAGATGCTTAATGTGCATGACACTGGAGTATTTATTAACATACCTACCAGCACACTTTGGTGTCATAAAACAAAATAGCAGGATAAGACATAATAGTGTCCTGATACATAATTGCTATTAAAACTTTTTGCCCGTATCGGCAGACTTACGGTAGTTTTACCATGTAATAATATACAATGCATTCATTTAAGCAACTACTTCCCATATGCATCTCAGGACTTCTGATTATTTACTTATTTTCCTTATGAAGCTTAAACAATTTGGGCTGAACATATGTTGTAAAGTTTTTAACCTATTCTACGCTGCAAATACAAAAGTTTAACCCATGTTGCACTTTTAACCTAGTGGACATTTAAGCCTGGTGCAAAAATTGCATGCAAATAGTAAAAAATGATGCAGCCATGGCTGTACAAAAGAAACTTGGAAACATCTCATGTCTAAATTTCGAAAAACTTAAATTTCCCAGAATGAAAGCAAGCCTATAGCATCATTATCAAACTCTGTTGTTTTATAGGATTTTTATACATTCCATATGTATTTAGTGTTGCCAATAAAAGACAAGTAGTTAGTCTCACATGTCCAATATTAAAAGTATTTTCTGTAACCAAATTCTACTGTCAGTAGTACTCTGCAGTCATATTTGCCTTTAACTAAAATCATATGTGGAACTGAGAATTGTTCAGGTTCACATAAAGTCAACATCCCAGAAAATATCACAGCATCATTTTATTTCCTATACATAATTGTATTTCCTCCACTATTATCTAATACTATAGGGAATAATAATATCAAGAAGTCTAATCTAGCATCACTACCAATACCCCCCTAATTCTAACTTTTCTGTTACCTGGGGCCTTAGAATGGTTTCTAAAACCCACAAATTACTCAAATCAGCTAAATATGGTGAACACTGTTGTTATGCAGATTGTTTATTAGTCGCTCTTGTTTTTTGTATGCCAATTTTTTATGAGTTTGACATGTGGTCATTTAGTAGACACTGTTCTAGACACACATTTCTAGAGCTTGGTAAACAAAGACTATCAGGGGACCAGTAAGAAACTTCATCTACAATATAAGAAGTTACATTACAGTATGTTTAATCAGATGTTTATGAAAGAAAAACTATAGAAACATACACTCACCGGCCACTTTATTAGGTACACCATGCTAGTAACGGGTTGGACCCCCTTTTGCCTTCAGAACTGCCTCAATTCTTTGTGGCATAGATTCAACAAGGTGCTGGAAGCATTCCTCAGAGATTTTGGTCTATATTGACATGATGGCATCACACAGTTGCCGCAGATTTGTCGGCTGCACATCCATGATGCGAATCTCCCGTTCCACCACATCCCAAAGATGCTCTATTGGATTGAGATCTGGTGACTGTGGAGGCCATTTGAGTACAGTGAACTCATTGTCATGTTCAAGAAACCAGTCTGAGATGATTCCAGCTTTATGACATTGCGCATTATCCTGCTGAAAGTAGCCATCAGATGTTGGGTACATTATGGTCATAAAGGGATGGACATGGTCAGCAACAATGCTCAGGTAGGCAGTGGCGTTGCAACAATGCTCAATTGGTACCAAGGGGCCCAAAGAATGCCAAGAAAATATTCCCCACACCATGACACCACCACCACCAGCCTGAACCGTTGATACAAGGCAGGATGGATCCATGCTTTCATGTTGTTGACGCCAAATTCTGACCCTACCATCCGAAAGTCGCAGCAGAAATCGAGACTCATCAGACCAGGCAACGTTTTTCCAATCTTCTACTGTCCAATTTCGATGAGCTTGTGCAAATTGTAGCCTCAGTTTCCTGTTCTTAGCTGAAAGGAGTGGCACCCAGTGTGGTCTGCTGCTGTAGCCCATCTGCCTCAAAGTTCGACGTACTGTGCGTTCAGAGATGCTCTTCTGCCTACCTTGGTTGTAACGGGTGGCGATTTGAGTCACTGTTGCCTTTCTATCAGCTCAAATGAGTCTGCCCATTCTCCTCTGACCTCTGGCATCAACAAGGCATTTCCGCCCGCAGAACTGCCGCTCACTGAATGTTTTTTCTTTTTCGGACCATTCTCTATAAACCCTAGAGATGGTTGTGGGTGAAAATCCCAGATCAGAAGTTTCTGAAATACTCAGACCAGCCCTTCTGGCACCAACAACCATGCCACGTTCAAAGGCACTCAAATCACCTTTCTTCCCCATACTGATGCTCGGTTTGAACTGCAGGAGATTGTCTTGACCATGTCTACATGCCTAAATGCACTGAGTTGCCGCCATGTGATTGGCTGATTAGAAATTAAGTGTTGACGAGCAGTTGGACAGGTGTACCTAATAAAGTGGCCGGTGCGTGTATGTTATCAACCGATTTAGATGAAATCAGTCACGCAGGACAGGGCAGAGAAGTCTGGTAAACGCAATAATACAAATATGTGGTACAAAGTAGAAAACATATAATATTGTAAGGAAATTAAATTCGGACAGTATATACAGGCGGTCCCCTACTTAAGGACACCCGACTTACAGACAACCCATAGTTACAGATGGACCCCTCTGCCCACTGTGACCTCTGGTGAAGCTCTCTGGATGCTTTACTATAGTCCCAGACTGCAATGATCAGCTGTAAGGTGTCTGTAATGAAGCTTTATTGATAATTCTTGGTCCAATTACAGCAAAAATGTTTAAACTCCAATTGTCACTGGGGCAAAAGAAAAAGATTTCTCTAGAACTTCAATTATAAAATATACAGTTGCGACTTACATACAAATTCAACTTAAGAACAAACCTCCGGACCCTATCTTGTATGTAACCCGGGGACTGCCTGTATAATACAACAATGTTATAGACACCAACATTGGGGGCAAATACCACGTTTCTCCAAGTATAGGATGTCCCCAGCTGAGTTAGCCTTAGACATTATATTATTTATCCTTTAGTTGTTAACGATGGACTGGCAGGTCATGTGCAGATGGACAAGGTCATGGACAGGTGGACTCTGTCCAGCTCCGGGGGGTCTAACAGGTGGAACTTCCAACAGGGAGATGAAAATTTCACGCACATCCCCTATTTTCAGCCGCGTCCATATGATCCTACAGAAACTGAAGTTGAAAGGCATGGGTGGACAGAGCATCCTCATAGCTGTCTAAGCGTTCATGCACAGTGTGCCGGGCAGCTTCCAAAAAATACACTTGAGCATCTAAATGTTGAATATCCTCAAATCAACCTGAAAAAACTGACAATAAGTGCACTGACTTTAAGGTCTAAATTAGGCTGTTGTTAAGGGGTTGAGAAGTAGGTTCCATAAAATGGACAGCTTAGTATATGGCTAAAACAACTGCAATGTTTGCTTTGTAAATTAGTCAGCCTTTTGGCGTAAAAGAGCGACAGACAAGTCAACTTTACTGCTTTTCAAATACCGTAATCATTTTACTGCAATTCTAATATGTCTAATGAACTGCTTGCCGAGAAATACTAGATGTGAAATCTTGCAGCTAACCAGAAACTCAGCTTATTAAAAGTCTAAGTGTTAGAAGAGCATACCAAAAAGAACATAAGAAATTTCTTGAATGCCTCACCAATTCTTTTACAATGGAATACACAAATGGGGCCCTTTAAGCATAATATGTGGCCAAATTGACCATTCATTGACAGCAACACCTTTATGATCTACGTATTAGCGTATGCTATTCACTGACAACAGCACCTTTATGATCTAGCTATTATTGCACGCTATTCACTGACAGGAGCACCTTTACAATCTAGGTATTAGTGCACGCTATTCACTGACAGTAGCACCTTGCAAAATTAAACCCATGGAAGTTGTGGCACTATATAGGATGGGCCATTTATAGTAATACCCCTAAATAAAATGGGAATGGTTTGTGATATCAATTTCCTATTTGTGGCACATTAGGATATGGGAGGGGGCAACTTTTCAAGATGGGTGTTGACCATGGTGGCCATTTTGGATCCAACCTTTTTTTCCCAATTGGGTCATTTAACACAATAATCAAACTTATTGAGAATTTCACAAAAAATGCTTGGTTGTAACGTAACTTTATTCTTTCATGAGTTATTTTTCATACGTTTATGACCATGTATTAAATGTGTTAAAAGTTCCACTTTCCAGGGACCTGTTCATGTAGGAA
Organism: Engystomops pustulosus; assembly: GCF_040894005.1. NCBI lineage: Eukaryota > Metazoa > Chordata > Amphibia > Anura > Leptodactylidae > Engystomops > Engystomops pustulosus. The sequence goes on along the minus strand of NC_092414.1, from coordinate 88,161,007 downwards.
TGCTTGGACTTTTGGGGTCATCTGAAGCTAAGTGTCTATGCTGTAAAGATACGAAATGTGGAGCATCTGAAACAACGGATACTGGAAGCCTGTGCTAGCATTTGCTCTGCGATGTTGCTATCAGTGTGTCAAGAGTGGGAGAAGAGGTTTGCATTGAAAATCTAACACAATGGGCAGCACTTTAAACACATTTTATAAGGGTCATGAACTTTTAAATAATGAATGAATAAAGTTACGTTAGAACCAAGCACACCATTGTTTTTCATATGAAATTCTCAATAAGTTGTTACATAACCCTCTTGAAAAAGAAAACTGTTGAATCCAACTTCAAAATGGCCTCCATGATAAGTACCCATCCTGAAAAGTTTCTCCCCTCTCATTTACTAATGTGCCACAAACTGGAAGTTGATATCACCAACCACTCCCAATTTATTTAGGTTTATCAATATGAAGGGCCCACCCAGTATACATTTATTTATATATGTAACAAAAAGGTCAGGACGGTGGCATATATTGCAAAATACACATCAGATCAAAAAACTAAAAATATATGTGTCAAATGTAGCTCTGACCGAGGAGCTAGGATCCAGCGGGTGACATTAGACTGAGCACCTCCAGCTCATTTACGTATCATCAGCAATTATGCCGATTCTTTATACACTAAAAATTGTTTCAATTACTGTATAAAGACATGGGTATCTAATGCTGGAAATCTACCATCAGTCAAACTGCTGGTAGATGTCCTTAAATTCTTAAATTGGAAGCCCCTTTTTTTATTGCTGATCCCGATTCCCCAGGATTTGACCTAGGTTTTTTGTGTGCAAAAACATGTGATCCAAAATATGAAAATAGATGCATGGGATATTTTTCTAAAATCTATCTAATTTGAGCACTTAATGTAGAGCATTCAATATTTGAAAATTTTGTAGGCAACAAAAAAAAAATCCCAATCACAAGGGAGGAGACTTACCGTATATACTCGTGTATAAGCCGAGATTTTCAGCACAAAAAATGTGCTGAAATACCTCACCTCAGCTTATACACGAGTCAATGATAAAAATAAATACATTAATACTCACCCTCCGGTGTCCCCGATGTTCCTCGCGGCTCCCGGCGGCTCCCGATCCCTGTCGCGGCTCCTGGCGGCTTCTTCACTCTTCACTGGCCGGGAGATCGCGCTGGCCGTCGCACACTGTGATGCGACGCTGTCGCCGCGGATGACGCGATGGGGATCGGAAGCCGCCGGGAGCCGCGACAAACATCGGGACAACGGAGGGTGAGTATTAAGTTTATTTCTTTATCTGTATAGGGGCTGCTGTATACTACTGAGGGCAGACTGTATACTGATGGGGGCAGGCTGTATACTACTGGGGGCAAGCTGTATACTACTGGGGGCAAGCTGTATACTACTGGGGGCTGACTGTATACTACTGGGGGCTGGCTGTATACTACATGGGGGCTGGTTGGCTGTATACTACATGGGGGCTGGCTGTATACTACACCCTCGGCTTATACTCGAGTCAATAGGTTTTCACAGTTTTCGGTGGTAAAATTAGGGGTCTCGGCTTATACTCGGGTCGGCTTATACTCGAGTATATACGGTAAGTTAATCAAGCTCTCCGATGTGTGAGAGGCAAGGGGACTCTTAAACCAGCACCCCAGAGGGAACAGAAAACTAAGTCTCTACATAAAAAAATTAGACTCGCCCCACCTTACCCCAGGGGTTGAAAATACAGGCTCAAGTTTAGTATCATTGGATAGATTTTTAAGAAATATTTGTCACATTTTTTTGTTTTTTCGATCTAAAGTGTCTCTAGATATCCCCATTTTTTAACATGTTTTACCCATTTTGATTTTCTGCAATTATAGTGCCATCATTGAAAATAGCATTGTGGATTGAATCAATGTCATTTTTCCTGAGAAATCCAAATCTGCATTAAATAACCGGGTTCCCATTTAAGAAATTAAGTTACCCTCTGCCCTCCTGGGGAATCCGAAACTGAAATGTAAAAAAAAATTGGCGTTCCCATTCTTCTGGTGGCAGTGGGTCGTGTTTATTATCATTGGATAGATTTTTGAAAAACATATGTGGGTATATATATATGTATATATATATATATATATATATATATATATATATAAAAAACCTGTATATACTCGAGTATAAGCCGAACCGAGTACAAGCCGAGACCCCTAATTTTACCACCAAAACTGGTAAAACCTATTGACTCGAGTATAAGCTGAGGGTGTAGTATACAGCCAGCCCCCATGTAGTATACAGCCAGCCTCCATGTAGTATACAGCCAGCCCTATATAGTATACAGCCAGCCCCCATGTAGTATACAGCCAGCCCCCTGCCAAGTGCATAAAAACAATAAACTTAATACTCACCCCCGATGCTCGGTGCGGCTCGGCGTGGTTCCGGCGGCTCCTCTTTTTTCTTCTCTAGGGCACACTATGATGCGGCGGTGCCGCAGCTGATGACATCATGAGCGGCGACACCGCCGCATCGTAGTGTGCGCCCGCCAGCAGATCGCATGGACGAGACTCTGCTGGCTAGAGAAGAAAGAGAGAGAAGAGGAGCTGCTGCGACCTGCGCCAAGGATCCGGGCACCGGATTCCACCGTCCAGATGTTTTTGATATATATGGTAATCCCACAACATTTTAAGCTTTTCCATAGAATAATAATGCGATCATTTATACTGTACTTTATTTTGAAATTTTCAAAATAAAGATTTTGTTTATATAGTTCTTAGTCCATATAAATCCAGTCTCCATAGAAACTTTGATAAAAACTAACATACACAATATCCTTCATCAAGTGGTTGAATCATAAGAAATTCCAAAAACTATTAATTTTGTTCTCATACAAGCTGCACGATGATAATAGCAGATGTACAAAAGGTCTCTAGGATTTTCAGCTGTCAACTCAAAATATTACTTATGACAGAAATATTATGGGAGGATACTAGATAAAGAAGCTTTACGTTTCAGGAAATCATGTCATTGCTGGGCTTCATTTAAAAGGGTTGGTGTCTCTCCTGGATGCAAGTTAGTTGAATAATCAGACTGGAACCCTATCTTCTGCAGGACATGTAAAAAAATAACCTTTTCTAATTGGAGATCCTTCACTTGTTCTTGAGGTCTTATTGCCAGAGACATGGAGTACTTGTTAGATAAATTTGTTATTTTGATGTAAAGCCAAACTAAACTAAACTAAAATATTTCTGTCAGGATTACTTGCTTAAGATGGTAGGCAACTGCAATTTGCAGAATCGAAGGGCTTATTTTATAACAGGGTGCCTTTAACTGGACTTCAGGAGAATCCCCAGGTTACAGGCCATAAGGGAACCTATCGCCACATATGACACCACCTAACCGCTAGCACACTCAGGTAGGGAATAAAAATTCTTTCTAGAATGTTCTCTATTATGTTACATCTCAACCGATTACCTATAAAAAATCACATGCTTATGAGCAGAGAAGAGTCCCCTTTTGCCTAAGATCAGTCATTTTATTTGTAGTATGTAGAATCTCCGGAGAAAAGACTTTCAACTTTCAAATTGTATAAGGATTGTGTTTATGTGAGCTTCAAAGAAACAGACAGTTAAAGACAGTGGCCCACATTTAACAAAAACAGAGCAACCTGCACTACTGTATGTGCAGTTTGCCTGTGTAGTGTACAGTGTGCGCCAGATCCAGGAATTGGATCTTCATGAATATGGCGCTCCCTACACTGCTAAGCGCAGACCATCCAGCCGGAAGTGGGTCTAAGCGCAGCTTCCATGCACCTGTAAACAAACAGTGGCACGGTCCAGGGAGACAGCAGCGCGGGAAATTGGGAGGAACCATTAATATCTTTAATATGATGCCTAAAGGTACTTTATAAGTACTTTTTTCCTATTGGTAAACAGGAGAGATGCTGGTAGCTTATTGGTGTAGAAGATGGTGGTAGTATACGTTTAAAACAGTGAGCAACTGGTGGTGGTAAAACAGATGGCCCAATCACTAAGAATAGCCAACTATAACTTTTTATACTACTAAACTACGAGGACTTTCAAGTAGGGTAAAAATCCTTCCTAGCTTTCTCTCTTTTATTTTAAAAGTCGTCCGTTTACCCATGTAAAAATCAGGTTGTTGTTTTTTGAGCTACAGGTTTTGTGGTTTTGTGAGCTATGAGAAGTTAAAAACAAAGGCGAAAATTGGATCTTTAACTGCTGATGGCATTTCATTTTTTTTGGTATCTCTGGTTCAGAACCACAAAGCTGATGATATCCTTATCTTTAATATGATTACAAAAGCATGATTTTATGTACTTCAGAGCCCAATATGGGGGAATCTAGAGTGTCTCTCCCCTTCCAGACTGTAAAAGTGACTTCTCTAATACAGCGCTATACATCAGTATGGCAGTGTATTAGTTTGAACAAGTGATCAAATGATCAATTGTTCAAGTCCCATGATGGGACAAAAAAGTAATGTAAAAAACTATTTAATGTTCATCAATGAGTTATTACCACTCCAAATGGTAGCACTCTAAATTTCAGCCCGCAAAAATAAGCCCTCATATGATAATATTCACCAAAAATTTAAATGTTCTAGCTTGTGTGGTGTACCTAGGAAAACCCCCAAAAATTGTAACATCCTTTAGGGCAAAACTGAAGCAGGAAGAGTAATGTATAAACAATGTCAGATTACATCAGGGTACACCTCAGATATAGTATTTATGGGGAAATAAGACACAAGATTTGACTTTACCAGAATGCATACCCACCCCTTGCCAACCTAGAGGTTAGTATAGAGAAATTCAGGATTTGGTGTGCCCAATTTACTTTGTACAGCTTATAGATTCTCTTTTGACCATCTTCAATGCTGGAAAATAAATGAATGCAACATTTGCATACTAAAGTGCTTACTATGCCCCTTGATAAAATCTTTTAGGGGTAAAGTTTCCAAAATTGGGGTCACTCATTGAGTGTTTCTTCTGTTCTGGTATCTGAAGGGCTCCACAAATTTGACAAAACAACTGAAATTTGTTTCAGGAAACTCCAACTAGCATAATGAATTACAACATGTAAAGGCGGTCCCCTACTTAAGAACACTCGACTTACATACGACCCCTAGTTACAAACGGACCACTGGATATTAGTAATTTATTGTACTTTAGTCCTAGGCTACAATAAACAGCTGTAACAGTTATCAAATGTGTCTGTAATGAAGCTTTAGTGTTAATATTGATTCTTATGACAACCCAACATTTTTAAAATCCAATTGTCACAGAGACCAAAAAAGTTCTGGCTGGGATTACAATGATAAAATATACAGTTTCGACTTACATACAAATTCAACTTAAGAACAAACCTACAGACCCTATCTTGTATGTAACCCGGGGACCGCCTGTATTTCCTTATTTAACCTTTAATTATAATTCTTACTATCATGAGTCAAAGTTAATTAAGTTCCATGAAACACCACTGGTGTTAACATACTCTCTAAACCCCTTGATAAAATCCTTGTGGGGTTCAAAATGGGATCACTCATTGGCAGCTACAATTATTTTAGGGGCTCCCCTACTGTGGCATACCTGAAATCAGTTCCAGAAGCCAATTCCAGAACCCTTACTTCTGAGCCCCTCTGTGCATGGTCGGACTGGCCCACCAGAGTACCAGTGAAAACACATTTGGGCATCGACACATTTTGGCCCTGCCCCTGACAATGACTCCACCCCCCTGTATGGAGCTCCAGCATGTTGAATTTGCGCCCCACACACTGAGCACAACATTCCTTTCCAAAACTGACATCATCAAAGGTCCTAGCACACACTAGGAAATATCAACTCCTGAGGTAGGACATGTGAATTGGAATATAGTTGCAGTGATACAGGGTTGACAGGTGGCATGGAGCGTAGGAATTACAGAGACATTCACAGAGCAGGTTATATCATCTATATAGAGAAACTTTTCGTTGTGCACTGTATGCCTTCTGTGTATAAAAGAACTACAAGTCCCAGGATACCATGCAACAGTGGAAGTGCAAATTATAAATACCAGTGTATTCTCTCTATAACGTCTTGTACCATGTATGAAGTGTGAATGTGAATACTAGAGTGACCAAAGTCAGGGGCCACAATTTGAGGTGGAGATTAGAAGTTCCACAATATGAGCAGGTGATGAGGGGCACAATATGAGGGGGAGATAATGGGGGTCACAATATGAGGGGGTTGAGGGGGGCCACAATATGAGAGGGAAATGTGGGGTCACAATAAGAGAGTCTCAACTGTAGTTATTAGATTTATTCTAATGCAATTTAATGTTGGAGCCATAGTTCTAAGCTTTATACATTATATAGCTTTATATAGCTTTAAACCATGCATGTCTGTTCCCTTGTTGTTGGCAGCTGTCACTGAAATGATTTGAACTTTTTTTTGTAAGACAGTCACTTAATTAACATATCTTTACTTGTGCAATGAACTGTTATTCTTGAGTTCCTAACTTTACAGCATAAAACTCGACCAAGACAAACTTACGGTAATCATAAAATAAATCTGAAGCCAACATAAACCAGTGCCTATATGCAAAAACTGACATGACTAATGATGGTAAATTCTGACTTTTAAAGTAGACAATTTAAAGACTATTTACCCAATGTCTTCATCTTTATAGCCCACATTTGATTCACAGTCTTTTGGAGTATAAGTCATTTTATTGCCTACACTGAGGCTTGAGAAACAAATGAGAACATTTATTCCATACACGCTGGCAGTGAATTTTCTTATTTTTCCATGTGCCAGCGTATGTTAACATTATTAATGTCTCTGTTGAGTTGATAGCTTCCTTTGATGAATTTTATTGTTCATTTTTATTAGGTTATATATAAAAGTGGTTTTAATAACTATTCCAACTAAAAAGTAAATTAATATTTAATCAACACCATCCAATAATATGTAAAGGTAGGGGGGAGTATCCAGTTTATTGCTTTTCTTAAATGTAAACTTTACTGGGTGTTATTAGATCTGCTGCAAAACTAATGATGTGGCATAAATAATCTCTGTTATCTTTCATGTTGTCAGTGCTTAGAAATTAAACCCAGTGTTGGATTAGTGCAAAGTCATAAGAAACCAAAATATTACAATACAGAGAAGAAATGCAACATTCTCAAGTAGTGGACTACAATATAGGCGGTTTGGGCAGTAGCTCGGGGCCCATGGCCACCCAAACTACTCACTAAGTGTTATACTTAGAAGGGCCTTCACCGTGTTCTCAATACAAATATACAGAAGAGCCATTTCAGGACCTTCATCCTGAAACTGCAAATTGAAAGCAGGCAGAAAGGACGCATCCTCCATTCCCTAAGAAGCTTGACTCTAGTACCATATGTATTGATTCCAGACTTGTAGGGGCTATAATATTCATACAGCCCAGGGCCCATGGCAGTATTTAACCACCTCTGACATTTTCCACAATAGTTTTTACATAATGCTTGACGAAAATTCTGTATATAATGTATAATGAAAACTAAACTCCAGAGAAAAGGCAAGCATGGTTTAATAGTAATTTAGAATTTTTTTTTACCATATTTAAAAGGAAAGTGCCATGACTTTCATAGCAGTAAAGTTGAAATATATTTTTTCTTTTACATTCATTAAAGTGAGTATTATGAGAAATAGAAATGACATTGTATTATCTTTGCATTCTAGTTTTCTTAGTTACACTTTTACACTTAGTTACATTTTTGTAAATAATATCAAAACAGTTTATGATACAACTTTTGAGCTATGCGAAGCAGTGGATCCACTAAGAAAGCACTTAGGAAGCATAAGGATGCACTGATCAATTTTATATTAAGGACCCATGACAGATCTATATGTCACAGTGTTATTTGTGGTCTGAGCCCTCTTATATAAAAGGGGTGTTTGCTGCACTTACTGCTAACACCCGAGATCGGTGCTGGCACTAATTGCTAGTTTCATCCAATAAAATCCTGTGGACAAACCTGTCTGTGACATTTAAATGGTGTTGACACATGCATGCCACCATCCTTATTCAGATCGTCACCTCAAGTAATTGGGGATCAATAATCCTTTCCCGACAACTGGGAGTCTCTCTGAAAACAGATAAAGGACCTAGCTCAGCTGGCCGGGACACCCAAGAAGCTCTGATACAAGATGGAAGTTCCTCCCACTCCCTAATTTACCGGTAACTTTTTTGCAGTATTTTTTTAGTTCCCCTAAGAGACTTTTATATGTCATTATTTGATCCTATGTATAGTACACTGAACAGTGAAGTGTCCTATTAGACAATCAATCCGGAGCATTACCGACTTCCACAGCACACACACCGGCTTCATCAGGCAAGACAATATTCGTAATTAATTAGAAAAGTTATTTTTATTCATTACACAATGATCTGTTAAAGGACATTTTATCACCAGATTAAGGATTGTAAACCAAGTACACTGACATACTGGTATGTGCCCTCTCTGGCGGGATCTGCTGTTCTTTTAGCTTCTTATGCCCTTGTTTTCAAGTAAAAAGGGCTTTAAAAATTATTCAAATGAGCCTGAAGCCCCTCAGAGTCATTTGCATATTTTTAAAAGCCTTTTAAAAAAAAAAAAAACAGGGCATAAGTAGCCAAAAGAAGAGTAGATTCTGCCAGAGGGGCCGCACACCAGTATGTCAGCGTACTTGGTTTACAATCCTTAATCTGCTAAAAGAAATGCCTTAATTATAAAATCTATTTGGTATAAACACATCTGAAAGCAAAAAATAAAAATTTACATGCCACCTACCTAGATGAAATGTGTTCTACGAGAGATTGCGCTTTTTGGAAAAATTACAACTGGAATACACATTGATACATTATGAACAAAATGTGCTGTATTCCATGAAGCCAGCCTAAACACAGAGCAAGCTGAAGAGATCCTATATAGTCAGGCAGCTGGACACCTGTTGTAGATTGAGGTGAACTATTACAATTTACAATGCTGGAAAGCTTAGCAAAGCAATTTGGCAGAAATATATAAAAAGTATTTGGTCTTTGTAGTAATGATTCAGTTACTAATAAGAAAAATGGGACCAGAGATTTTCTTAAATTTGAAACACATTTGAAAAGGTAGAAATATTTGAAGTTGTGAACATTCCTTGGCTGTCCATGTACACATGTTCAATGCTTAGAATTCCGTGCAGGTTATTGAAGTAGAACTTCTGGCATTATGTAAAATTTTAGGATGGAGCAAAGGTTTGTAAATAAATAGTACTTTGTATATTTTTGGAGACCACTCTAAGATTTCCTTAATAAATATTGATTCTTCATACCGCAGAGACTTTCTTTGAAGAGAAGAAATAAGCAAATAGAAGGAAACATTTCATGCTTAAAATCTTTCAAACATCTTTGAACGTAAAGGCAAACATCTAAGCAAATGTGAGTTAGAGTTATAGTCTTTAGCTACTTTTGTATCTACAGTTTATGGATGGAAAAACGTGTGCAGTTTTAGACATAGTTTAAGTTGAAAAAAGAAGAGGATTAGTAGAATGCTTCCAATATACTTCTCCATCACTTTTTGATCCATTCCTGACAATGGGAGTGATCTATTACAAGGTTGTATGGTTTCATTAACTACTTTTTGAGACTTTATTTATCTCAGTTGAAGCTGGGACAAATACGTCTCAACGGGGACAAACGCGCCTCATAAAGCAGTACAAAAAACCAGACACATGTATCATTGTGTTTCTGTTGCCTCTTTTCAAAATTGTTTGCTGGAAACTATATACAGGCAGTCCCCTGGTTACGTACAAGGTAGGTTCTGTAGGTTTGTTCTTAAGTTGAGTTTGTTTGTAAGTCGAAACTGTATATTTTATAATTGTAACTCCAGACAATATTTTTTGGGCCTTGTGACAATTGGATTTTAAAAATGTTGGGTAGTCATAAGAACCAGGATTAACAATAAATCTTAATTGTAGACGCCTTTGATAACTGTCATAGCTTTATTTTATCCTGTGACCAAAGAAAAGTAAATAAAAAAAATCCTGAGGTCTGTTTGTAACTAGGGGTCGTCTGTAAGTCAGGTGTTCTTAAGTAGGGGACCGCCTGTATTAGGGGTTGTTCCTCACAACATATGAGACACTTCTATGCTTTGACTTGTTATTTCAAATTTTAGTAATAAGAATAAAAGTTAATTATTAAGATTAATAATGCACTTACATCCTGTTGTTTCCAATCTATTATTCCCGTTATTCTGTGATATGTGTATGTCAGTACACTTGTGTGCAGTGGCGTAACTAGAAGAGACTGGGCCCCATGACAAACTTCTGCATGGGGCCTCCCTTCCCCCGAAAAAAATATATACATATTTTTACAAACATATTTATACAATTACACACATTGATATACTTATATCTCAGAGCTTATATCGTACAGAGCTAAGAAGGGTTATGAAGAGGGCGCCGCCATCTATGTTGAGATCACTGCTTCCCGTGATCATTGGGGAGCTGCGATTGGTTGCCATGACAGCCTCGGGTCTGCTATATGGCTTCTGGAGATTCATTACAATGTTCTAATGGCTCACTGTAATGAATCCTTTGTAAAAATGCCACATACTGCAAAAACCTAAAAATTTTAATCCCCCCTCCCCCCCTTTCCTTAGAACTGATATAAAACTAAATAAATCACAAACACTTTAGGTATCACTGTGTCCCAAAATGCCCGATCAATATATAAAAATGGTTAATACCAGCCGTGAACTCCTTAACTGGAAAATAGCCAAATGTCTGAAATGTCACTTTTACACCATTTTACATCACATTAAAATGTAATAAAAAAAATTATCAAAAGGTTGCACTGTCCTTAAAATGGTAGCAATGAAAACGTCAGCTGATTTAACAAAAATACACCACACACAGCTCCGTGCAACAAAGTATGAAAAAGTTATTAGCGTCAGAACATAGCAAAACAATTTTCTTTGTTCATACATGCTGTTTTAATTATTGAAGAATACCGTATTTAAACACAATAAAACCTATAAATTTGGTATCACTGTGATCATATGGAACCAAAGAGAAAAATCATCAAATCAAAAATCTGCAAATACTACTAAAAAGGTGCAAAAAAAAATGCATAAAAGAAACGGGGGAACTACCCTAAACCTTGTCGGTGACATGGGAAAAGCAAAAAAGAAAGCGGGACCAGCGAAACTTACAGAATTTTTTCCTTTCCTCTGCAGTATCTCAGCGCTCTTCAGCAGCGTCATCTCCCGCACAGCTTCTGATATCGCCAGCTCTTTCCCGGGAGCCTGCTACTCTAAATGGGGATCAAGAAACCTTCTCCTCAGCACTTGCTCCGATAAACCAGGTGAGCCGCACACAGCATTCACCATCACTAACAATTCTCATGCACTCTCCGTCTTACAAACCGGTCTCAGAGGACTTGCTAAAATCCCTATTGAGGGATCTACCCACCTCTTTGCACCACGATTTTCAATCTGCTTTGCAGACTTTCCAATTTGAATGCACAGCATTAGGTGAACGCACAGACCATGTGGAGACTAAGATGGCCGAATTAACCACAGCGCATAATGAGCTGGTTGATCCTAGCAATAACTTAGAAGAGGAGGTGCGGGAACTGCGGTTAAAACTGGGAGATGTGGAGGACAGATCCCGTAGGAACAGTGTAAGATTTCGTGGGATACTTGAAACTATCAAACAAGAAGACCTAGCAGAATTCCTGACCGATCTGTTTGTGGCTCCTCTTCTTAATACCCCCCAGGCAGACCTGCTTATAGATCGGGTCCACAGGCTACCCAAGGCCAAAAAAAAGTTTTTGTCTCATTCTCCCCTGGATTGCGATCAATCCCATGATGCCTCAACAAAACATCATATGAACAGAGATCAAAGCGTAACTGTAAAGTTATAATGATTTTACCAAATTATTATATGTGATTCCCCCTTTTTTTTCCAAAATGATGGCATTTTCTGTTCTGAAATCTTTCTGAAATCTTTTGCCAGAGGTGAAGTGGGCAGAGACTAATGTCTGTCTGTCTATGACCTCAAGCTGAGGCCAGTTAGCCCACAGAGCCTCTCTCTTAAAGGCATCTACCACCGAGATGAAAGACTTTATGCAAATGAGCCTGAGGGGCTCCAGGCTCCATTAACACCTATGGAGTCTGGATCTCCTCAGGTTCATTTGCATACAGTCCTTTATCCTGGTGGTAGATACCCTTTAAATCCATTTAGTTTCCCACAAGTAAATCCACTGAATACTACACTGTGCACATACAGGTATATGTATATCTATATGGTGACTAGCCTGGTAGATTCCATCACATGGAGGAGCAGGGAACATGTAATAAGACATCAGAAGCAAACCAGTTACATGAAGTCTATTGCATGTGCTGTGTGAGCACGAAGGATTAATAGCTTATCTGCACAGTGCAGAAAGTGCCAGTGACAAGGTGGGGGAAAGGCTGCAGCATGAGGTGCAGAGAGAGACAGAAAGCTCTATAAAATCACAAGCTCGGATAGGGGAACAGGGGATATCTTGTACCTCACTATTCTGTGCAGGAGACATCTGTATCCACTATCTGGAACACATCCAGGGATGCTACATACACAGAGAGAGCTCTGTCACATGACCTCCTCCTCTGTGAGCAGGGAGCAGCAGCCCCCCTCTTCCCATGAAACCTTCCAGTTTGTAGAGGTTTTTTATACTACAGACTCCAGGACTTATTAGTACAGGGGGAGGAAGCAGCCACTGCAGCACTGATGATATGAGGGGTATATTAGAGATAATCTGAGGAGTTTATTTAGTACAGTCCATGCAGTATTCAGAATCTTTGGATGTTTTCTTTAGATGTTAACCTCAAGTGTATAAAGCATGCCACTGGAAGTACTGCAGATGCACACTACTGCAGAGGTACCATACTAAAATGATATAAAGAGAAAGAAATAGCGAAGAAACACTTGGAATATCATAATGGAGTTAATGGAAAATTTTGGTTTTGGCTGGTTTGTCCCTTTAACTGTTCAACTGATGTATATTAGTGATTTAAAATACATAATATAGATGGGCAATGACCAAAACAGATTTTTTATTGCTTAATGGTCTTACCATTCAATGGATTACAGATGTCTTTTTTTCCACCTTGGCATAATGTCTTTCCTGAACACTTAGTAATTTTGATAGGCTGACAGATATCCATCTCTTGCCATATTTTTGCCAACGACAATGAAAAATTATGTATTTGGAATATTTCATTTTCCTATTCCATTCCTTTAGTTATTTAGTTAAGTCTGGAAAGCATACACTTGATGGGTTCTCTTTTACTTGCAAATTATTTCCATGATCCCTTAATTTTTTTTATGCCAACTTATATATTGAAGCGGCCGATGAATAGCTGAGAAAATACAGATCTTGTTTCAATCTTCTTTCAGATACTGTCACATGATGATACTAAATGGGAGACATTCAAATCTATACTGGGTCATTATACTTCTTAATTTAGATTACACACCACGTGGCTACAGCTACAGTTAGAAGGGCAATTAATGATAAAAAGAGGCCATTCAAAAAATATAAATCTGATGGATCACCTGAAGTATATAATAACACTGACCAAAATCTGTAAGAAGGAAATAAAATCAGCCAAAATACAAAATGAAAGACAGGTGGCCAAAGATAGCGAAACAAATCCTAAGAAATATATTAATGCAAAAACAAAAATGGATCAGAACAGGTAGGATCCCTTTATACTGAAAATGGGGCTTTGGTGACTGGAGATACTAAATAGGATTTTTTGCTTCATTTATACAATAGATGAAATAACTTCTGGTGTAGGTGATGCATCCTGTAATATACTAGACTGGCTGAATGTAGTCATGATCCAATCCAAGCTCAATAAAATAAATGTGTACAAGGCTCCTGGACCAGATGGGTTACGCCCCTGATACGCCATTATTCACTGTTACACAGGAGAAGAATGTTTTCATGAAATGCTAAATATCCCCTGCTTAAAGTGCAATTAAGCTTATGGGAGCTGTTACTTTTCCAGCTCATGACATAATCAATGTAAACTTGGTATGAAAGACAAAACCCACACATTTTTGAAAAGTGAAAACCCTATATACAATACTTAAAGTATCCAGGAATTTTACATATTACACCAAGAAGAGCTTTGATGACATCAAATTCTAACCTCCTTTGTATCTAAATGTGCTCTTTCCCTTCTCTTAAAGGGTTCTCTTTAGAGATGAGCGAACATGCTCGTCCGAGCTTGATGCTCGGTCGAGCATTAGCGTACTCGAAACTGCTCGTTGCTTGGACGAATACTTCGCCCGCTCGAGAAAATGGCAGCTCCCGCCGTTTTGCTTTTTGGCGGCCAGAAACAGAGCCAATCACAAGCCAGGAGACTCTGCACTCCACCCAGCATGACGTGGTACCCTTACACGTCGATAGCAGTGGTTGGCTGGCCAGATCAGGTGACCCTGGGATAGACTAGCCGCTGCCCGCGCTGCTCGGATCATTCTGTGTCTGGATGCCGCTAGGGAGAGAGCTGCTGCTGGTCAGGGAAAGCGTTAGGGTGTTCTATTAGCTTACTGTTAGGCAGGAGTGATTCTCCAAGAACCCAACAGCCCTTCTTAGGGCTACAATAACGTTCTACTTTTTTTTTTTTATTTGCAGCTAGTACCATATTGTGAGGAATTTGCAGGGGGACTTGCTACCGTTGTGTTTAGCTCTTAGTGACACACATATCCACCTCAAACACCAAAGTGGGAAAATTTATTAGGGGTTTGATTTCAATTAGGCACAGTCTGCCATTTACTTTTTATTTTACGTTTATTTTTTTAATAACTCAGTGTCATCTCATCTGGCATAGTAGTGTGCTTTCATACTTGGCTAGAAAATAGCCATAGGAGAATCTAAACGGCTTACTTACGCCTACAGTAGCGTTATATATATTTGATTTCTGGTTGATCTGCTGGTGGCTGTACTTGCTGCAGTGCATCTACTAGCCAATTGTGAGCAATTTGTAGTGAGACTTGCGACCGGTGTGTTTTGCGCTTAGTGACGCACATATCCATTGCAAAGACCGAAGTGGGAAAATTTAGTAGGGGTTGGATTTCAATTAGGCACAGTCTGCCATTTTTCCTTTTTTATTTTACGTTTATTTTGTTTCGTAACTCTGCGTCATCTCATCTGGCATAGTAGTGTGCTTTCATACTTGGCTAGAAAATAGCCATAGGAGAATCTAAACGGCTTACTTACGCCTACAGTAGCGTTATATATATTTGATTTCTGGTTGATCTGCTGGTGGCTGTACTTGCTGCAGTGCATCTACTAGCCAATTGTGAGCAATTTGTAGTGAGACTTGCGACCGGTGTGTTTTGCGCTTAGTGACGCACATATCCATTGCAAAGACCGAAGTGGGAAAATTTAGTAGGGGTTGGATTTCAATTAGGCACAGTCTGCCATTTTTCCTTTTTTATTTTACGTTTATTTTGTTTCATAACTCTGCGTCATCTCATCTGGCATAGTAGTGTGCTTTCATACTTGGCTAGAAAATAGCCATAGGAGAATCTAAACGGCTTATTTACGCCTACAGTAGCGTTATATATATTTGATTTCTGGTTGATCTGCTGGTGGCTGTACTTGCTGCAGTGCATCTACTAGCCAATTGTGAGCAATTTGTAGTGAGACTTGCGACCGGTGTGTTTTGCGCTTAGTGACGCACATATCCATTGCAAAGACCGAAGTGGGAAAATTTAGTAGGGGTTGGATTTCAATTAGGCACAATCTGCCATTTTTCCTTTTTTATTTTACGTTTATTTTGTTTCATAACTCTGCGTCATCTCATCTGGCATAGTAGTGTGCTTTCATACTTGGCTAGAAAATAGCCATAGCAATAGGATAGCATCGTTTGGTTTTAAAAACTCAAAAACACAAAAAAAAACAAAAAACACAAAAAAAAGTTAAAAAAAAATTAAAGTTATAACTCTCATTTTAAAAATGTTTAACCCGAGGGCTAGGGGTAGAGGACGAGGGCGGGGACGTGGGCGTCCAACTACTGCAGGGGTCAGAGGCCGTGGTCCTGGCCGGGGTGAGACACTACCTGCTTATGAGGGAGCAGGGGAACGCCGCAGAGCTACACTCCCTAGGTTCATGTCTGAAGTTACTGGGACTCGTGGTAGAGCACTGTTGAGGCCAGAACAGTGCGAACAGGTGATGTCGTGGATTGCCGACAATGCTTCGAGCAATTTGTCCACCAGTCAGTCTTCCACGCAGTCCACCCATGTCACCGAAATCGCCACTCCTCCAGCTCCTGCACCTCAGCCTCCTCCCCCCCAGTCTGCCCCCTCCCAGGAAAATTTGGCATTTGAACCGGCATACTCTGAGGAACTGTTTTCTGGACCCTTCCCACAGTCACAAACCACTTGTCCGGTTGCTGCTGAGCAATTTTCCGATGCCCAGGTTTTCCACCAGT
Organism: Engystomops pustulosus; assembly: GCF_040894005.1. Taxonomy (NCBI): domain Eukaryota; kingdom Metazoa; phylum Chordata; class Amphibia; order Anura; family Leptodactylidae; genus Engystomops; species Engystomops pustulosus. Next base: position 88,144,539 of record NC_092414.1, on the reverse strand, counting down.
CACAGTCTGTGGGTGATGATGACCTTCTTGACGTAGTGGAAGTGTGTAAAGAGGTGTCCGACGATGAGGAGACACGGTTGTCAGACAGTGGGGAAGTTGTTGTCAGGGCAGGAAGTCCGAGGGGGGAGCAGACTGAGGGATCGGAGGATGATGAGGTGACAGACCCAAGCTGGGTTGATAGGCCGGGTGAACACAGTGCTTCTGAGACGGAGGAGAGTCCTCGACCAGAACAGGTTGGAAGGGGCAGTGGTGGGGCCAGACGGAGAGGCAGGGCCAGAGCTGGTGCATCAGCGCCAAATGTGTCAACTAGTGAAGCTCCCGTGGCGAGGGCTCTTGCGGCGAGGGCTAGATTTTCAGAAGTCTGGAAGTTCTTTAAGGAAACACCGGATGACCGACGGACTGTGGTGTGCAACATTTGCCAAACCAGGATCAGCAGGGGTTCCACCACTACTAGCTTAACTACCACCAGTATGCGCAGGCATATGAATGCTAAACACCCCACTCAGTGGCAACAAGCCCGTTCACCTCCGGCCGTGCACACCACTGCTCCTTCCCCTGTGTCAGCTGATAGTCAGCCCCCTGCCCAGGACCCTGCCACAAAAACCCCATCGTCGCCTCCACGATCCTCCACAGCATCCACCAGCGTTCAGCTCTCCATACCCCAGACGCTGGAGCGGAAACGCAAATATAGTGCAACCCACCCGCACTCCCAAGCCCTTAATGTCCACATCTCCAGATTGCTTAGCCTGGAGATGCTGCCCTATAGGCTGGTAGAGACCGAGGCCTTTCGCAACCTCATGGCGGCGGCCGCCCCTCGGTATTCGGTCCCCAGCCGCCACTACTTTTCCCGGTGTGCCGTCCCAGCCCTGCACCAGCACGTGTCAGACAACATCACCCGTGCCCTGACCAACGCCGTTTCTGACAAGGTCCACCTGACCACGGACACGTGGACGAGTGCTGCCGGGCAGGGCCACTATATATCGCTGACGGCACATTGGGTTAACTTGGTGGAGGCTGGGACCGAGTCTGACCCTGGGGCTGGTCATATACTGCCGACGCCGAGGATTGCGGGGCCTACCTCGGTCCAGGTGTTTCAGGCCTACTATGCCTCCTCCTCCTCCCACCCCTCCTCCACCTCCTCCTCCGAACTACCATCCGTGGGCACGGCGCCATCAGTCGGTAGCTCTAGGCACAGCAGCAGTGCAGCAGGCGATAAAAGGCACACCGCCCAAGAGCTATTACAGGGCATCACGGCGCAGACTGATCTGTGGCTGGCACCGCTGAACCTGAAGCCAGGCATGGTTGTGTGTGACAACGGCCGTAACCTTGTGGCGGCTCTGCAACTCGGCAGACTGACACATGTGCCATGCCTGGCCCATGTGTTAAATCTGATAGTTCAGCGTTTCCTCAAGACATACCCCAATCTGTCAGATTTGCTCACGAAGGTGCGCCGCATCTGTGCGCATTTCAGGAAGTCCAGCACAGATGCTGCCACTCTCAGGGCAGCGCAGCGCCGCCTCCAACTGCCCGCTCACTGACTGTTGTGCGACGTGCCCACGAGGTGGAATTCAACACTGACCATGTTATCCAGAGTTTACCAGCAGCGCCGAGCCATTGTAGACTGCCAGATGTCAACTTCCACCAGAACTGGTAGTCAGGTCAGTCAGCTTCCTCAAGTCTACAATGAGGAGTGGACGTGGATGTCTGATATCTGTCAGGTGCTGAGTAACTTTGAGGAGTCAACACAGATGGTCAGTGGCGATGCCGCCATCATCAGCCTCACCATCCCGCTGCTTGGCCTGTTGAAAAACTCTCTGATCAGCATGAAGTCGGAAGCTTTGCGCTCGTCACAAGAGACGGGGGAAGAAGATTCCCTTGTTGATAGCCAAAGCACCCTTAGGTCTGTTTCTCAGCGCATATCGGAGGAGGTGGAGGTGGAGGAGGATGAGGAGGAAGAGGAGGAGAATGTTGGCGAGACACAAGAGGGGACCATTGTTGAGTCCTTTACTGTTCAGCGTGTATGGGCAGAAGAAGAGGAGTTGGAGGAGTTGGAGGAGGAGGAAATGGACAGTCAGGCCAGTGAGGGGAGTGAATTCTTACGCGTTGGTACTCTGGCGCATATGGCAGATTTCATGCTAGGCTGCCTATCCCGTGACCCTCGCGTTCAAAGAATTTATTCCAGCACCGATTACTGGGTGTTCACTCTCCTGGACCCACGGTACAAGCAAAATCTTTCCACTCTCATCCCTGCAGAGGAAAGGAGTGTGAGAATGCATGAATACCAGCAGGCCCTGGTGCACAAGCTGAAACAGTATTTCCCTTCTGACAGCGCTAGCGGCAGAGTGCGTAGTTCTGCGGGACAAGTAGCGAGGGAGAGTAGGCGAGCAGGCAGCTTGTCCAGCACTGGCAAGGGTACGCTTTACAAGGCTTTTGCCAGCTTTATGTCACCCCAGCAAGACACTGTCACCTGTCCCCAGTCTCGGCAGAGTAGGGCTGATCTTTACAGAAAGATGGTGAGGGAGTACGTAGCTGACCATACCATCGTCCTAAATGATCACACAGCTCCCTACAACTACTGGGTTTCAAAGCTGGACATGTGGCACGAACTGGCGCTGTACGCCTTGGAGGTTCTTGCCTGCCCTGCCGCTAGCGTCTTGTCCGAGCGGGTTTTCAGTGCAGCTGGTGGCATCATCACCGATAAGCGTACACGCCTGTCGACTGACAGCGCTGACAGGCTGACGCTTATTAAGATGAATAAAGCCTGGATTTCTCATAATTTCCAATCTCCACCAGGTGAAGGAAGCTCAACCTGAATAATTGATCCACTCCTCCTCCTCCTCATTTTCCTCCTTCTCCTCCTCTTTGTACAGTAAAGCAGAGGAAACTGGCTATTTTTTGACAGGGCCCACTGGCTCTTGCTATAGAACTTTATGCATTTAATTTTTCTGGAGGGCCACCGACCCGGTCCTCTGTTTTAAACAATTTTTGGGAGTGCCACATACAGGCACTCAATCTATTCAATTTTTCTGGAGGGCCACCGACCCGTTCCTCTGTTTTAAACAATTTTTGGGAGTGCCACATACAGGCACTCAATCTATTCTATTTTTCTGGAGGGCCACCTACCTGCTCCTCTCGTTTGAAAACTTTTTGGGACTGCCACATACAGGCACTCAATCGATTCCATTTTTCTGGAGGGCCACCTACCTGCTCCTCTGGTTTGAAAACTTTTTGGGACTGCCACATACAGGCACTCAATCTATTCTATTTTTCTGGAGGGCCACCTACCTGCTCCTCTGGTTTGAAAACTTTTTGGGACTGCCACATACAGGCACTCAATCTATTCAATTTTTCTGGAGGGCCACCTACCTGCTCCTCTGGTTTGAAAACTTTTTGGGACTGCCACATACAGGCACTCAATCTATTCAATTTTTCTGGAGGGCCACCTACCTGCTCCTCTGGTTTGAAAACTTTTTGGGACTGCCACATACAGGCACTCAATCTATTCTATTTTTCTGTAGGGCCACCTACCTGCTCCTCTGGTTTGAAAACTTTTTGGGACTGCCACATACAGGCACTCAATCTATTCAATTTTTCTGGAGGGCCACCTACCTGCTCCTCTGGTTTGAAAAATTTTTGGGACTGCCACATACAGGCACTATCCAAATTAAATTGTCTCCATAGCAGCCTCCACACGTTGTCTCCATTGCTACCTCCAAAAGTCGTCCATATAGCTGCCTCCATACATCGTCCCTTTATCAAACGAGGTGTGTCAGGCAGAAATTTGGGTTGTTTTCATGGATTCCACATCAAAGTTGTTAACTTTGTCGCCACCCAGCTGTGTTATCCACAAAATATACTAATAAACTTTTATCATTTACCAATATTATTTCAGCGCTTCTTGCGCATCTGTTTACATTCCCCTCACCCGCCATATCCCAAACTTATAAGAACGCTACTACACTTGATCTTATACAAAAGGTTCTTAGAAGTGCTGTTTGGGGAGTAGCCTAGAGACAGGGGCTTGGATTGGCGAAAGCTCGCCTGGCTGCGGAGCGCCAGCTCCATCCCAAGATCCAACTAACATAGTTTTAACTGCAGCACCTTTAATCTACTACTAGTTCACTGCCTCCATAATAATAATAATAATCTTTATTTATATAGCGCCATCATATTCCGTAGCGCTTTACAAATCATAGGAAACAAATACAAATGTAATGTAACAGAGCACAACATTTGTATGGAACAACAGGAGTGAGGTCCCTGCTCGCCAGAGCTTACGGTTTATGATGATGATGGGGTAACACGAGGTAAAAGAATATTTAATGGTCAAGCCATTCTTCTTAGGGAATAGAACAAAATATAATAAATGGAATTGCTGTCGCTTGAACCACTCAGCCGTCATCTTATATACCAGGTCCAGGGTGAATGGGACTGTAGAGAAGTCTGGTGCCTGTTGGTTGCTGGATAACAGATGGGAGGACGACACAGGACGGGTTAGTAGAAGAGTTAAAACTTCATGCAGTTAATGAGTGTTATAGGCTTGCCTAAAGAAATGGGTTTTAAGAGCACGTTTGAAACTTTGGAGGTTAGGTATTAGTCTGATAGTCCAGGGCAGAGCATTCCATAGAATTGGTGCAGCTCTAGAGAAGTCTTGGAGACGCGAGTGGGAGGTCCGCACTAGGGTAGAGGTTAATCTAAGATCACTGGCGGATCTAAGAGCACGGGTTGGGCGATAGACTGAGATAAGAGAGGAGAGGTAGGGGGGTGCAGCATTATACAGAGCTTTATGGATGAGGGTTATTATTTTAAACTATTCGAATGGAGACTGGCAGCCAGTGCAGCGACTGGCATGAACTGTAAGCATACATGGTCCCCTTATCAAACGAGCTGTGTCAGGCAGAATTTTGGGTTGTTTTCATGGCTTCCACAACAAACTTGTTAACTTTGTCGCCACCCTGCTATGTAATCCACAAAAAATACTGGCAAACTTTTATCATTTACCGATATTATTTCAGCGCTTCTTGCGCATCTGTTTACATTCCCCTCACCCGCCATATCCTAAACTTATAAGAACGCTACTACACTTGATCTTATACAAAAGGTTCTTAGAAGTGCTGTTTGGGGAGTAGCCTAGAGACAGGAGCTTGGATTGGCGAAAGCTCGCCTGGCAGCGGAGCGCCAGCTCCATGCCAAGATCCAACTAACATAATTTTAACTGCAGCACCTTTAATCTACTACTAGTTCACTGCCTCCATACATGGTCCCCTTATCAAACGAGCTGTGTCAGGCAGAATTTTGGGTTGTTTTCATGGCTTCCATGTTAACTTTGTCGCCACCCTGCTGTGTAATCCACAAAATATACTGGCAAACTTTTATCATGTACCGATATTATTTGAGCGCTTCTTGCTCACCTCCTTTGGTTCCTCTCTGCCACCCATTGGTTTGAAGCCTGAGTCCATTTAGGGTATGTCGCCATGACACTCTCTAGCCTGCTGCCGCTGCCTCTGCATGCCGTCCCCTATAGTGTCAGGGTCAATTATTGGATGTTTTAGATGCTATCTAGCTTCATTCTGTCACTCTGTCATGGCCATGCTGTTGCCCATAATTTTGGCATAATGGTGCGATTAAGCAGCCTCAGAGGCATCCATGCATGCTGCCCCTGCTGTTTCCTGTCCATTTCCGTGGTGTTTCCATCCTTTTCTGAGGTTCCCAGGTGTTTGGCCAAGCTTCCCTGTGCAGAGCCTTGGTCCCCTTGAAAAATGCTCGAGTCTCCCATTGACTTCAATGGGGCTCGTTATTCGAGACGAGCGCTCGAGCATCGGGAAAAGTTCGTCTCGAATAACGAGTACCCGAGCATTTTAGTGCTCGCTCATCTCTAGTTCTCTTAGAGTCAAATCCAGAGGCACCAGGTGTGTCAATTCAGAGACCTCTATGTTTTGTTCTTTAGTACCTAGAAACATGATAAGTAACATGACACATGATAAGATGATGAAACATGATAAGTAACATGACACATGATAAGATGATGAAACATTATAAGTAACCAGGACTTTTAGCTTCTTGTCCTGTCTTTTTAACACAAAAAAAGGCTTTTAAAATTTTCCAAATGAGTCCGAGGGGCTCTGGGCTCCATAGGTGTTAATGGAGCCTGGAGCCCCTCAGGCTCATTTGGATGATTTTTATAGCCCCTTTCTATTAAAAACAAGGGCATAAGAAGCTAAAAGAATAGCAGATCCTGCCAGAGGGGGCACACACCAGTATGTCCTTGTGCTTGGTTTACAATGGTTCATCCTGGTGGTAGACGTCCTTTAAGGACCTAGATCATTTTCACCCAGCTCAGATGTTCAAATCTGCTTCGTGCCATTATAAGCAATTATAACTTTAGAAAGCTTTAACTTACCAAGGTTATTTTCATATGTGTTTTCAGAGGTGTTTTATTTTCGTGATGAGATATTTTTCGTTTTTTCGGACTGATGTGACTACCTCTGTGGGGAAAACAAACAAAAGACATAGACAATTCCAAACCCAATCGCTATAATAGGTACGAGGAAGATTAGACAGGTATAGAGCTCGGGTTTTCATCGTTGACCAGTCAGGCAAGTCTACATGAGGTAGACCTAAAGTCCCCAGAAAGTGAGGTAGGTATCCTGCCTACTTGAAGGTAACTTGGCAGCCATCTTTTCCAGCCATAAGCTGAAACGGATAGCCCCACCAACACATGATGCCTCTATCCGTCAACATTTGGGTCAAGGGCTTCAGCGTTTTACAAAGGAGAAGTGTGCAACAGGCCAAGTCTGGGAGGATAGAATTTCAGAATTGTGAAAGTTTTTTTTTTTAAACCAGAAAATGTTTATTTGCACACAGAATCATAAAACAATTACAATGACACAAGCATCAAATATACCAGTGGTGGCGAACCTATGGCACGGGTGCCAGAGGTGGCACTCAGAGCCCCCTATATGGGCACTCCGGACATCACCTCAGAGCAGGGTTCGCCAGACAGGACTCAAGGCCTCTTGAAGTCCCAGGTAGCCGAGGACCCTAGAAGGAAGCTTCAATGATAATCCAAACTTATCCTCCTTTCTACTGTATTGGTGTCCTCAGGTGCCTATACAATTTAAACATGTGATAGAGCAGGGAGTAATAAGTTACTGATTCAATTGTCACATTGGCACTTAGCGAAAAATATGTGGGTTTTGGTTGTAGTTTGGGCACTCGGTGTCTTAAAGGTTTGCCATCACTGATATATACAATATAAATGTACAAGCTGACATTTTCCCCAACATGAAAACCCCCCTCCCTTCCCTTCCAACCCTCCCCTAGGTCTGAACTTCTCTCCTGATTGAGAAAGGTTAATGGATGTTTAGCTCTCACTGCCTGGAAGATGACCTCTTTTTCTTTGTAGAAATGCACTTTGCAAATTACAGTGGAGAAAAGGGTATTTAGTCAGCCACCAATTGTGCAAGTTCTCCCACTTAAAAGATGATAGAGGCCTGTAATTGACACCACAGGTAGACCTCAACTATCAGAGATAACATGAGAAAACAAATCCAGAAAAAAATCACATTGTCTGATTTTTAAAGAATTTATTTGCAAATTATGGTGGAAAATAAGTATTTGGTCAATAACAAAAGTTTCCTGTAAGTCTTCATAAGGTTGGCACACACTGTAGCTAGTATGTTGGCTGATTTCTCCATGCAGATCTCCTCTAGAGCAGTGATGTTTTTGGGCTGCTGCTGGGCAACATGGACTTTAAACTACCTCCAAAGATTTTCTATGGGTTTAATATCTGGAGACTGGCTAGACCTCGAAATGCTTGTAGAATAAAATTGCATTTGGAGAGAAAAATCACCTGATTTTGCATCGCCATCTTCTATGAGGTGTAACATTTGGATTTTTTTTGTTGATTGAGCTGAATTATGCTGTATCTTTTGCGGAATGAGTTCTACCTTTTATTGGAATCATTGTGGGTTAAATTTGACATTTTGTTCACTTTTTATTGAGTTTTTATTTGGTTGCATGCATAAAAATCCTAATTTTTGGCATTTTTAAAATTATTTTTTAGTGATTATTTAGTTTTATTTATAAACAATTTTTATTAAGTAGAAACACAATACAAGACATTAACAACAAAGGACACAAAACATTTGAATCGATATTGCAACTTATCAACCAGGCGTAGTACATTACAACATACAAAAAAATGAAGAATAGCCACGTGCAGAGTGTCATGAAGTGAAAGGACAGTGAGGTGCGTTGGCCAGGTGGATCCTATCGTACAGGTTTGGAGTTGTGGCCAGAAAGAGTGGCAGTCTTGAGCTTATGAGTGCTGGTAGTTATGTGTCGACTCTTTCACTATATTAGAATGGGTAATTGAAGCTCGCAGTAGTCTCAGATGGTAACTGAAATCTGACCATTCCAATTTTAATGAGAGCACATAAAGAGAACCTGTCACCCCCAAAAAGACCCCCACCAAAATGCCCCCCATAATCCTCTCCCCAGCCCCTTTCTATGTATGTTAAATTTATTTTAATTTATGTTGGGAAAGTTTTTCCTAAAAGATCTGACCTCTTACCAAATAAGAGGTTGAATCCACATATCTACTGCGCTGTGAGTGGGGTTTATTCATGAGGGGGCTGGCACTCCTCTGTAGGGTCTGTCTGACACTCCACTGACACTCCTCCACCACGCCCCTCTGTTTCACGCCGCTGTCAGCGGGGACCTGTAACAGAAGCCGGCAGCATTGAATATTTAATACGCAATCGCTGCCGCCTCTCCGCAGTGTATACGTATAGCATTCGGCCGTCGCTGTGGCCGGTGACAGGTCCACAGACATGCGCTACATCAGGAATTCATTGTACGAAGATCTGGCCGTGCCAAACTAGCCGGCCATACAGAGGAGTGCCAGCCCCCTCATGTGTCAGTCACAATAAGTCTCAGTCTCGATATGAGTCTTCTCCTTATACTTACCTACCGAGAAGGTCAAGAGCGTCATATGTTGTTTTTTAGATAGTGGATACGTATGGTCAGTTATCGAGATATGGTGCATGCGGTTGTATTTAGCTATTTTTATACTTGGATTATGTGCATGCCTATATATTAGGTTGTCTTCTTTCTGACCATATGATCGTATTTTATGCATGAATAGTATACTGTGAGAAGTTTACTTATTGCGTGTATATACCACTATTCGGCATATACCACTATATAATCTTCCATATGGCTTTCCATGTAGAGTAAGGGCCTTTTTTTTCTATTCGTGTGGGTATTATTTAAATGTTTAAAAGTTCAAATCTTCATGTTTTTTCGTCTCCATGGATCTTTGAACAGTATACTGTTTTCTCCAGGTTTTTGTGCAGTATTTATAGTATAGTATAAATGTTGTGTGTTGACCCACCTTAAGTATGCATACCCCTTCCACAGCATTCCGGGTTGCTATGGGAAGTTTGGGGGGAGTCACCAAAGGTTTATCATGTGATGTGTCACATGTTGAGACATGTGACTCCTGATCCCGCTTCCTACGGAGCATTTTGCCGGTGTCTAATGGAGTTCCTGTATACAAGATAATAGAGGTTAAAGTTTTTCTTTACTTATCGTTTCCCGGTCCCGGATGTGGTTTGCGTGTTTGGGGGAGTGTCTACACACTATGTGTATATATGTTTACAATAAGTTATGTTAGTTTAGTATCATGACTAAGCCACAATTGCGTCGAAACGCATCAATCAGTGTTTGTTGTTGCCCGTGTGATGTACCCCACCTAACCTAAAATAAAGACAAGCCTTTTATTGCACAGTACCGGGGTGGTTAACTGGAGTGCTGCTTACTCTTCATTTTTTACCATATTTGGTTGTGGAGTTGAGGACCTGAAGGCGTGCACCACCGCATGGACTTACTGCGTAGGGGCCATCAAAGGTGATTGGGTGAGTGAACCAGAAATACTTTTTTTGTTTGTGTTTGAATTAAAGGGATCTTGTGGCACTACATTCAGCTTTCCCATACTCATGGAAGAGCTCCTCCCTAAAATACTTGGGCATTAACTTAACTCCTACCTATGGTGGGCTCTTTGGAATCAATTTTACGCCCTTTCTTCAGGAGATTCAACGTCTTTTAAGCAAATGGAAACCAATGCATATATCACTTATGGGACCTATCGCGGCGGTAAAATGTCGGTGCTGCCTAAAATATTGTATTTGTTTGAAACAATGCCGGTTAGGGAACCAATGTCCTGGATGACTAGACTGCAGTCTAAATGTTTAGACTATGCCTGGAATGGGCGCAGACATAGTCAAAATCAGTTATGATGGTGAGTACCCCCAATGGAGGCCTCGGTTTCGCTGATTTGAAATTATATTATTTTGCGACCCATCTCAATCATCTAGCCTCCTGGACCTTGCTTCCGGCGTACAACAGATGGACAGAGATAGAGAAACTATGGCTAGCTCCTTTTCACCCAGCTAATATGGGGTCCTGTATCGGAGGTGACTCCTTCTTCCCTTTTAGGACCTACACAATTTACAAGGGAAATTTGGCTTAATTGCAGGACCCGCTTTCAATTAGCCACCATGCGTTCACCATTGACATTGGTCCTTTTTACCCCGCACCTCCCCAATAGTGTGTCCTCTGCAGGGTTTAAACCTTGGTTTCAGGTCTGGAAATTTCAGATAAAAGACTTTATACTGTAGATAACTATGCAAGACAAATCCTCCCATACTCCACGTTGGTAGATAGGCATCCCGAACTGGCAAGAGGGCTTTTCTGCAATCAGTAAATCAGATTGACCACTATAGGTCCAGAGACAGTTCCGAGGCCCACCCCTTTTGAATTACTATGCGCGAGTGGTCCATCCACCAAGGGCCTGATCTCTAGTATCTATGGCATTCTTAATTCCCCCATGACCCCTGAACTTCTAACACATAAATATATGGATAGGTGGGAATCTTGGATAGGAGGCAGCCTTTCAAGGGAGCAATGGCAGCTTATTTGGGCTACAGAAAAAAAATCCTCTATTAATACCCTGTATAAGGAAAATCAAATTAAAATCCTTATGAACTGGTACCACACTCCAGAATTGCTCCACAAATTTAGCCTTGACATTCCTGATACATGCTGGCTTTGCAATGCAGCGGGGGGGGGGGGGGGAGTGCCGAAGACCATACAGGGTCCAAGTGCCAAGCGGCTCCTTCATGTCCTCACAGCTGCCAAATGCTAAGTCTACTTTTTCTGGAAGAAACCCACCCCGCCCTCCACTTTGGAGCTATACACCCGAATTAAAGATATGAGGTTAATGGAACACCTGACTGCCCGAGTGAATAATCAAATGGATAAGTTCGAAGTGGTGTGGTCCACCTGGGACAAATTCTGTGAAACGCATATTCCCTGATAGTAGTGTCAACTGCTCAGTTTATTCTTCCCATTAAGTGCCATGAGTGAGACTGGAATGCCAGTTTTATGTTCAAGTTTTTGTTTATTGATGTTACATACTTTATATTCTGATATCTGGATACACGCAGCCACATATTCTGTCTTTGTAAAGTGGTCCTCCTGCTGCGACAGGAGTGAAGGCCCTAACTTGCACTTCCTTTCTGCCCTTGTAAAGGGCTGATGCATATGTGAAAATTTATTCTGAAAATCAAAATAAAGAGTTGATCAAAAAAATAAAAAAAGTGGTGTGAGTGGACTATGTGTACGAGAGAGAATGGTTTGCTTTTAAGAGTCCACCAGAGGGGGTTAGATGTAGGGAGAGTGTGACGAGAGCCCCACGGAGGAGGCGCAAGGTGGTTGAAGAACAGCTTTGCTCCAAGGAAACCCACTGTTTCAAGGAGCAATTATGTTGCCAATCCAATAGGAGTAGCAGGATCGAGGCTTGATAGTAACGTTTCAAGTGTGCCATTCCCATGCCTACATCTAGCTTAGCTCGAGTTAAGTAACGCCAACCAATCCTTGGCTTGGAAGTAGTGATTATTTAATTTTATTGTACGGGTTGTTATAAATGTGATGTATGGCGGTGTATTAGAGTAAATTTCAATAGGTATTGATGCACATCAGATAGATAGGGTGCTTGTGGATTAGGGATTCAACTCCAATGTATATACACACAATGTAATTCGAGCACTCCAATATGCAGAGAAGGATTTTATTGGCGCATATGGCTAAAGCGCAAACGTTTTCGGCTGATACAACAGCCTTTATCAAACACTGAAAATATGAACATAAGAATACCTAATCAGTGATAGAGATGACAAAATACATAAATGGATTTAATATATGTGCACAGCATACGTTCTGTGTAGGACACGAACACATGGATAGATATGATATATAGTATATGTAGTCTATACAAGACTACAAATGGAAATGGAAAGGACTTAGACAATTAACAGATAACAATTAGAACACATGGTAGCCGGATATCCGGTGTGGCTAGGTGGTCTTCAGGTATGGGAGTGGGGGGGAGCCTGTGACAGTCCTGGTTATAGGAGGTAAATAATACAAGTATGAGTTATCTTACCATTAGGCCAGTGGGGAGAGATGCAGAATGGTGGCGCCTGGGAATAGTACTTCCGTACTCCGGGGAATGTGGTGATTACTAGATAGTGGTGCTGCTTGCTATTTAAAGGGAGACGTGGCTGGGAGCGTGCACTGTGCAGGGCCGGAAGTTGCATAATACTGGGACTTCCGGTTTTCGGGTGTAGAGGTGATTGGCATCGCTCTGGGTGTACGTCGTCGCCGGTCGGAAGTTGCACAATGGGCTGCTTCCGGTATCGGCAAGAAGAGGTAACTAAGAATGCTGGCTGAAAGCTGAGCTTGCACAACAAAACTGTTGCTATGGGGAGGCGGGGCTGCGGCAGAGAAATGCATAGAGAATGAAAGTACAAGGGTAATAGCGACATACTGAATGGAATGTATAGAAATGTATGAATAAAGTATGGAGGAGTATACAATTCTCCCGGGTTAAACGACTCATCAGTAATTCCACTACGCAAACTACCAGAATTAATGAAATGACAGATCGCTTTCTTGCACGGGGTTACCCTAAGCAGGTTATGTACATTTTGTGTGTCGATTTTCACTTTGACTAGAACAAGCAGTCATCTGATCACTTGTTCAAATGAATACACTGCCTTCATGATGTATGGCAGTGTATTGGAGTAGCTACATTGCATCAGCAGAGGCACACCATCTATGAGGCGATAGTCGCCTGCTGGTTGACAGAGGGGGCAGCTTCAGGATGGTGGGAAGTGGGAAGATCCCCAGATCAACATTTAGATTCTCGGGCACAATTTGAAAGGCTGTCACCGTCTAGTGGTCAAGTGGGCACTACCCTGGGCAGACATGTTGGCCAAAGCTTGCTGACCGCACACTCCCACACATATGCACAGAGCAGGTAGTCCTACACATATTTATTATAAGCTATACCTCCCTCCTATTTCATAGAAGAGAAAGAGAGACAAAATATGTGGCGTGCTATGTGCAACATGGAGTAGTTTTTTGCCCTAAGCAATGTCTTTTTCTCTGCCCCTTACATCACCCACACACAGTATAATTTGCCTCTTAGCACCATTCACGCCCCCCTCACATTTTTGACCCTCTGATATGGTACTCCCAGCTCGCCCCCATATTAAAGACCTCTCTTATTGTGCCCCTGAGCAGCTCCCCCTCATATTGTTGCCTTCATAGCCACTTCCCCCTAATATTGTGCCGCCCAAGAAGTGCCCCTTCTTACTTTGTCCCTAGCAGCTCTGCTCTTATTTTGCTTCCAAGCAGCTCCACCTCTTATTTTATTCCAAGAATAAAATAATAAAGATATATACACACCTTTCCCCATTCACCTGCTGTCCTATGCTCTCCTATGTTCCTGTTGTCTGTAGCTCTGTATACAGCAGCAGATGACATCATCACATGGGGCTTGCTGACTCTGCTACACAAAGCAGAAGCAAAGGGATAATGCAGGGATCTCTCTATTATGACTGCAATCACTGTACAGCAAGACACAGTCTGAAAACTGGGATGTCCCACTGGATCCGGGACGGTTGGGAGGTATGCATACGCTCATACGCCCTCAAGATACATTGATATGAAATATATAGATATTTCAGTGTATCTTCATATCTAGGTTTATATTACAACCATCTTCTGAGCATTCTCTTTTTATGGGTTGTAATTGCAAATTTAAATGCTAGTCTATTTAGAGCATAAAACATTATACCTTATAAAAAATGTAATATGCTGGCCCATTAGGAACACAAAATCACATACAAGAAGTAACTTCATAAATATAGCCCCATACAGAGTCCCATAAGTAACTGTATTGCATACAATTCATGTGACACATTTATTTTACAAATAATATTAAAAAGTTTATTTGTTGAAATGAATAATGTCTTTATACAATCTGCATTTCATATATTTGTTCTTTACATGCCGCATACCAGAAGAAAGTGTTAAAGAACCAAAAGATTCTGTCTAGCCTTCACAATGAATTATAAATATTTTAATTTAATATTATATAGTTTTTCATGTCTTATGTTCCAAATAATATTTAGAATATAGAAACATGTATGAGGAAGTAAATACCATTAAAGTTCATTGGTAAAACAAGATACTACAGCTTTTTATTCCTTAAATTTAGGTTTTATTATTTGAATACTGAACAGTGGACATATATTACATAGGGTGTAAAAACTACTAGGACAACAGAAAAATCAGAAACCTACTGGTTAACACTAAACTTATACAACAATTACATGTAAGTCAATGTTATGTCAGTGGTTCATAATGATGAAGATTTAGTGAAATTTAGACCAGAAAATTGTGATGAAGGAATTGCATGAAAACATATGGGAATTTAATGGAAGCTGAGAATTTTGTGTACTGTAAATGTTTTCAAATGGTCTTGTGTTCACCAGATATAATTAGACTCAGGGGGGGCATTTCTGTCTTCAGTTCTTTTTGGTGAAGGTGTATGGTGCCTGTTTTTGGTGCCGGTTGGCTTCATGCCATTCATAAGGTTGGCTCCATATCCTAAAGAAAAACCAAAAACCTTTAAGAGAACACAAACCTGATAAAAAACAAACATTTGCCTATATTTATAATTAACATTTTTTCTCATGCATTTGTAAGGCAATATTGATATAAAAGCAAATTTAACTGTTCCCTGGCCACCCTTTGACTTTTGACGTTAGGTGTGGCAGGCCTTGAATCTTCACCAATGTCTTTTGCCAATGCTTCAGTTTTCTACTCCTCGTGTACAGATCACAGGAGCTGGACGGTTTCACTTGTCATTGCTGGGTCTGACAGAGTTATCTCATAAAAGTCATTTATAAAGCCATCTGGTTTACCTAGTTATGTCCTTTCTGAAGAATACTGTTTTTTGTAATACTTTGTGACCAGTCTTCTAATAATTTTTTGTTCTTTGACTGTTATTATTATTTGTCTTTTAGGCTGATAATCTCACATTTAGTTTGACATTTTTTTCAATTGTACAAATTGCTTGACCTGCTTGTTGCAGTATCTATGCTATTTTTGTATTGCCATCCATTTTTCCTACTTTTATAACTTACTATAATATTTCTAATTTACTTTTTTTGCTTTCTCATTTTTTCCCTATTTTCAGGTGACATTTTTTTTCAAATTATAGCTATCTCTGTACTCTTTGTTTTAAATTAATTCTACTAGATTTTTTTATTGTTTTCTTATTTTTACTGGGAAATGCCTTAACTCTTCTAATTATAAAAAAACTAACTGGAGTTACATTATCTAGTAGCTGTGCCAATCTGTGGAGAGCAGATGGATATCTAATTGAAACAATAAATCATGGGATCCAAAGTATAATCATATTCTATCCACAAACTCTTTAGCCTCTAAAATATTTCTTAACATTCTTGTCTCCCTGTCTTTAGAGGGATTTGCTGATGTGGATCTGTCCGGGAATCTTCATTATCTGTCACCAATAAAAATCAAACTATACATTTCTTTTTTTTAATACAAAAAAGGATCAGCTTAAAAATACACTTTGTCCCTTGTTTGGGGCATATATACAAAGTATTGTTATTTCCATTTTGTTTTTATATACTACACCCTCTCCCTTCTTTATCATGAAACGTTTCATATTCAACAGAATTGCAAAACTTCATAGAAAAATCTGATATTGTTGAAGGGTTTCCATAAGGGTAGCCTAGAGAAGCTAGAGATTCTCTATGAGCCACGTGAAGGACCACGGAAGAAGGAATACAAAACTCATCATTTGTTGATTTGAGGGAGCCCTGGTCTAACAAGTCTGATATTAGGGACATTCTTTTGGTGTACCACAGACTAGGTGGGGTATACTGAGTGGCAGCACTTGAAGCTTTTATCACTAGTGGGCAATTTATCTAAAAAGCTTGAGAAACACTACATTGAATGTCTTATTTATTAATAATTAGTGCATGTAGACATAGGTAAAGAAAACATAGGGTGCAAATGTTCAAGCATAAGCTATAAACCGGGACGCAGTACTACATTTGAAGATTTTCAGTTTTCCTAGAGCAGATGACTGAGCAGATGACTTTTCTAGCAGTGGAACTCAAACTTTTCCCCAGCAAAGTTCCCTTTCTGGCTGTTTTAAAGTAGAGACCTTGTTATACTTTTCCTGTGTGTATATTATGACTCCAGTGCCATCTCACTATTTGTTCAGCATACTTACGGATTTGGTAAATAGTTCTGCACAAGACATGAATACATAGGCACCAACTTGTTTTAGGTTCAGTCACACTTCATAATACTACCTATCATTATCCGCCAGCATCATCAGTTTAAAAGCTTGCATTGGAAAGAAGCCAAAACTTCTCTGCCAGTTTAAACTTCTGTGGTGGTCTGGTCCCTTCTTACGCTAAACTCATGGAGGTAAAAAGGAGATAACTCTTGGTTATTTTGAATGACACTGGGAAATGGCAATTCAGTCATTGAGGGCTTTGAATGACGCTGGAAAACTCAGTGAAATATGTAAATACATTTTCCAGGATAGTATAAGGAATAGGCTGCTTATTTTAGCTAGTGGAAAATTCAGTCAGTGAGAGTTTATGATGCAAGGTCTCCGTGTAAGGAGACGGTCGCCCTTGCAGTGTTTTTTTATTGTTTACAAAATGCAATAAATCATATAAACTACGGGGACCTGTCCTGACTTGATGACTTTGTTTTTCTAAAAAGAAAATCAAAACATGACATGAAAACATGAATACAGTCTACAAAGACTATATTAACATATACTTACTTGTGGTCTATGTGTGAGGTCTGTATATTTTGTGCCAAAAAGTGGTATTGGATCCCATTAGAGGAAAGAAGGGAAACTTTTTATTTAAAGAGCTTTTCTTCCCTCCTTCTCAAAGATTTGATCCCTTGGTTTGCACAAGACACATTGGGCAAATTTAATAATAGTGTTTTCACTGGCTAAGATTAGGAGACACTGGGGCACATGTATCATAAGTCTAGCTTTGTCTGTCTGTTTTTAGGGACTTTTCTTGGTTTTTCTGCTTGTCAGATGTATCATAGCGGTTTTTCCTAATTGATACACATGGAATTTAGTCTTTAATGAATGTGCGACTTTTTAAAGGAAAGCTACCATCATGGATATACCTATTAAGGTAGATCCGATGGCAGGTTAATCTAATGTAGAGTAGGATAGCCCTTTTTATGGCTAATACTTTAGACCCCATAACTTTTCTAATCTTTTATTACCCAAATATGCACATTTCTGAAAGCGTCTACTGGAGCATGGAGTAGCTGGAGCTGAATCTATAAGGTGCCCCAGTAGCCTCTTTTGATCCTCTTACCATCTTCAGTGCACAGATCCTCGTAGCTGAGAGCACTCGTTTGCGATGCTGGAGTTCCGTGTGTGCGCAGTAGCTCCTGCCTCAAAGCCAAGACCGCACAGCCACTAGCTCTGCATAGATAGTCTATACAGAGCGTGGACAAGTTTGCACAGCTCCTCGTAGTTGCGCGCTGAAGATATCTTGGTAGGAGGATCAAAAGAGGCTACTGGGGCCTCTTTCAGAAATTTGCATACTAGGGTAATAGAAGATTATAAAAGTTACAGGGCTCTAAAGAATTAGCCATAAAAAGGGCTATTCTACTTTACATTAGATGAACCTGCCACCTGATCTACCTTAATAGGTAGATCCGTGATGTTAGGTTTGCTTTAAAACAAAAGTTGCAAAAAGTCTCCAAAAGTCGCAATGAGTTCTAAGCTAATTTCTACGCCTGATAAGGGGCATCTTTATATTTGCGCACTTTCACATCTTGATACAGGTAATAACTCAGGAAACAATGCAGGAAACTAGACAATGGCAAACTTTGTAGAGAGACCAATGTGCAAAAGCACCATGCTAAGCCTCAAAAATTAAAGAAAAGGCAAGAAAAAATATTGTACATGTACCCCACTGTCTTAGGCTACATTCACACTACCGTATGGGGGATGTATATACGGCCGACGTATATACGGCCGATATACATCCCCCATAGACGGCAATGGGCGCACGGCGCCCTACGGGAGAGGTTCGGTGCAGCACACGTGCGGCACCGTACCGCTCCGTACCCTGGACAAACATAGGACATGTCCTATCTTTCTCCGTTGTATGGCGCCGTGCGCCATAACTTCCTATGGAGAGGGGCGGTGGCGAGCTGCGCTTACCTCCTCCTCCTCTCCCCATGCACTGCCGTTGCCCGCTACGGTACGGTACGGGCGGGCAACGGTAGTGTGAATATAGCCTTACACTGAAATCTACGAAATTAGCACACTAGACAAGGTTTACTACATCATACTACTGCTTTAGATTTACCAAAAAGTGTCTTAGTTTAAGAACAGGTGGTCAGTGGCCAGATGATGCGGACAGGTTTAAGAGACTAATGATGCAAGCCATGTGTTGACTCTGTAAAGAGCTGTTTAACACTGTTAGGGCAAAGGCTACAGTCACAACCCATTCTTATGAATACATTCAGTGTATACATATGTGCTGAATATACCCATGGATACATAATGTCAGACTTAGGCAAAAAGTATACGTAGAAAACAGAAAACATGCTTCTTCCTGCGGAGAGTTGTATTTGCACAACAGAGGCCATAATAGCCTATGGGATGGGTGCAACAATACTGCATCCACCCCAGGTCTACAAAATGCTCTGAGAGGTTTCTAGTTGGGTAACTGTCCATATAAGGAGCCATTACATCACTGGGGAAACACCCCGAAACACCACAATATTTGTTCCTCCTGAGAGGGGTTGGAAACAGACAACATTTACAACTGTTTGAGCAGTCCTAGCCCTCCATGGAAGGGACATGTATCAGGAGTTTCAGCACTAACAGTGAGATCTGGTAATGGGGTCCTTGACTGATTCTATCTTCTCTTCCTGATCAGTTTTCTCGCCGACTTGTGTCAATTGATTTTGCAAATGTAATAATTATATCGACAAAAGGAATTTTACATAAAAATATATAATATTTAATTGTTTTATACAGTATGGTGATAAACTTATAAAAATATAAAAATTATGAGCAGAAGGAGGCGCCCCTCCCATATCCCTGTCTCTAAGCCCAGTTATGAGGCTAGGGTCATAAACAAGCACCTCACAGAAACCAGACCCCTATCATAAAACCCAATGACAATGCATGTTGGCAGGGGTTGTTGTGGGGTTGCTAAACATATCCATTACAGAGGTCATAAAAAGGTCAAGGTCAACCTACTTTCAATACATGTCAAAGAAAAATCCACAAGAAAATATATCTTCATAAAAAGATTTTGATGCAAAAAAGTCTTACAACACTTGGTCATAAAAGAACATTTGCATACACCAAGCCTTCCTCATGTCATCATAGGGAGGGGGGGTGAGGGGGAACCCTTTTATGATACCGTAGCAGTGTTACTGTATGAAATTGTAATTCTGTGAGAATCCCTAGGTCAGTGGTGCCAGAGGCGGCACTCTGAGCCCTTTCTGTGGGCACCCAGGCCATCACCCCAGAATGAAGTTCACCAGAAAGAACTCAAAGAATCTGCCTGCAGAACCTTCCTACATTGATCGTCCTTTCAACTGTGTTGGTGTCCTTGGGAGGCTGAAGGCTTGAAAGTTGTAAATGAACAAGGAGAAATACTAGAAATTATTGCTGCTTAAAGTGCTGCGCTGGCACTTTGCAATAAATAAGTGGATTTTGGTTGAAGTTTGGGCACTCAGGCTCTAAAAGGTTCGCCATCACTGCCCTAGGTGATGGATTTATTGTTTATTTCTGCTTCCCCCAGGCACCAAACTTATATTGTCACATTATGTACTTAGTTCTGTCTTTATCCGTTTTGTTTTACAAAATTGTTAATTTTTGTATTGTATGTACATGTCTGTGTATTTTATTTTACATTTTTATGATAAACCCTTTCTTTGTATGCACTGTCCTTTTATTTAATTAAAATATCATTTAATAAGAGATTTCTTTTGTTCTGATGATACCATAACCTCTAAAGAACTGTGACATCTGTGTAGGCATTATCCTTGGTCCGTGATATACAACTGAGAAAACTATGATTTTTATGTTGTTATTGTTTTTGTTTGTGTGAACATGGTCCTAGGTTGCTAGTTATTTAGGAGTTTATAGCACCACACCCTTATCTCCTACTTCAGTCTTCTCTGGTCCAGCAATGGTTAACTGTGGTAACTGACAAAGCTCTGCTCTAGTCAGCTTGGTTCAGGGAGTCCTGGTATTTCATAAGTTATCTTATCTTATCAGTTTACCGGCCTGCTCCTTACTTGTGAGGAATACTCTGCTTTTGTATTTCTAGCATTTCAAACTTGGCTATTGTTCAGACCACTCTTCTATGGTGATTTCTGTACTGCTTAGATATCTCTGTTGTGACCTGGACAGTTGAAAGCTGTTTGTTTGTTCTTGTTTTGTTTTCTGTCGTAGGGAGGGAACGACGCCCAGTTACTGACCACTGTTAAGGCTGAACCCAGTGAGTAGGCAGTTTGGGGGGCTCAGTTTTAGGGCTCACTGCCCTTGTCCAGTAATTACAATTTAATATATTGATTACTAAACCTAGTAGATTCTATAGTGTATTCTGGCATTGTGTATATGTATATATATATATATACACTCACCGGCCACTTTATTAGGTACACCATGCTAGTAACGGGTTGGACCCCCTTTTGCCTTCAGAACTGCCTCAATTCTTCGTGGCATAGATTCAACAAGGTGCTCAGAGATTTTGGTCCATATTGACATGATGGCATCACACAGTTGCCTCAGATTTGTCGGCTGCACATCCATGATGCGAATCTCCCGTTCCACCACATCCCAAAGATGCTCTATTGGATTGAGATCTGGTGACTGTGGAGGCCATTTGAGTACAGTGAACTCATTGTCATGTTCAAAAAACCAGTCTGAGATGATTCCAGCTTTATGACATGGCGCATTATCCTGCTGAAAGTAGCCATCAGATGTTGGGTACATTGCGGTCATAAAGGGATGGACATGGTCTGCAACAATACTCAGGTAGGCTGTTGCGTTGCAACGATGCTCAATTGGTACCAAGGGGCCCAAAGAGTGCCAAGAAAATATTCCCCACACCATGACACCACCACCACCAGCCTGAACCGTTGATACAAGGCAGGATGGATCCATGCTTTCATGTTGTTGACGCCAAATTCTGACCCTACCATCCGAATGTCGCAGCAGAAATCGAGACTCATCAGACCAGGCAACGTTTTTCTAATCTTCTACTGTCCAATTTCGATGAGCTTGTGCAAATTGTAGCCTCAGTTTCCTGTTCTTAGCTGAAAGGAATGGCACCCGGTGTGGTCTTCTGCTGCTGAAGCCCATCTGCCTCAAAGTTCGACGTACTGTGCGTTCAGAGATGCTCTTCTGCCTACCTTGGTTGTAACCGGTGGCGATTTGAGTCACTGTTGCCTTTCTATCAGCTCGAACCAGTCTGCCCATTCTCCTCTGACCTCTGGCATCAAGAAGGCATTTCCGCCCACAGAACTGCCGCTCACTGGATGTTTTTTCTTTTTCGGACCATTCTCTGTAAACCCTAGAGATGGTTGTGCGTGAAAATCCCAGCAGATCAGCAGTTTCTGAAATACTCAGACCAGCCCTTCTGGCACCAACAACCATGCCACGTTAAAAGGCACTCAAATCACCTTTCTTCCCCATACTGATGCTCGGCTTGAACTGCAGGAGATTGTCTTGACCATGTCTACATGCCTAAATGCACTGAGTTGCCGCCATGTGATTGGCTGATTAGAAATTAAGTGTTAACGAGCAGTTGGACAGGTGTAGCTAATAAAGTGGCCGGTGAGTGTATATATATATATATATATATATATATATATATATATATATATATATAGCCCTGGGCAAAACTAAAAGAGTGGGGCCCCAAAATAAAACTATTTCATGAACAGTCACATTTAGTCCTGCACAATAATAACACTTTGTAGTTTACAAATAGTAGTATGGTAAGGCAATGTGCAATATGGGACTGTAGGAGGATTTTATAGGCGATAGACAGATGATAGGTAGATTGATGATAGAAGATAAATATGAAAGATTACATAGATTTATAGATAGGTAAAGCTCCAGTTTTGCTTAAAGGGGTTGTTTGCTTAAAAAATGTTAATGCTTCTAAAGGAAGGATTACGGCAACATAACTATTATAAGTTTTGTACGCAAAATTTTCACAGGTGCATTTGAGGGTCATGTATCATGCCTTGTGCAAAAGTTTTTATGCAGGAGGTTGTGGACTCCCTTTAAATCCTATAGAAATATAACAACTGTGGATTGTTACAGATAGCATACATACATAACTTACAAAATATTTCTCAGTTTTTATAGACCATGATAGTTGAGTCACTGTGTTACACTAAAAGTCACAAACAGGCATCATCTATCAGGGATGATTATACTTACTTTTGTTACAGTATCTACCATTCCAGCCTTCCTTGCACTGGCATTTGTTGGGTTCAATGCAGGTTCCATGTGAACCACATGAAGGTTCACAAACAGCTGCTCACAAATGAAACAAGATTAAAACTACAGGTATGAACATTTATTAACAATAAAGCTAAATACAAATACAGTTGGTACAGTTGCGGTATCAAAATATGGGTCTTATCCATTAATGGGGACAGGTAGTATGTAAAGTTCATCCAACCAACAAAAAAAAAAGACAACCGGCACCACTAAATTCAAATGTCACACAGCAGTGAACATACGGTCCAAGAGAGGGGGTTGTGGGCAGGCGTATATACAGTCCCAACCCCGGTGCTCACGGAATGCAGCATACACCAGAGATCCAGCGTAGAGAAGAAGCTGAGCCGTGAATTATTCCCTGCAATAAAGTGAATCTTGTCCCTGTCACCGGTGAGTGTCGCTTACTTCTTCTCTCCACTGGATCTCGTATGTAAAGTTCAAGCTTCTATTCTGATATTATGAAAGTGATACATACAATGAATATCACTCATTAATCTGGAGCACATAAGGAGATGTTTAGATTTTAGAATTAAATTGCTGACAAATGTACCACCAATAGAACACAACTTATGTTGATAACAAGAGTGCCCATTTTATTTTGTCTTTCCATTTTCCGCTCTGAACTCAAAAATTCATAACTTTTTTATTCTTCTGTGTACAGAGCTTTACGTGGAATTGTTTTCTGCGTAACAAGTAAATCTACCATCAAAAAATCAAGCATGCTAAACCAGGGACAATTACTCATACATCCAGGCATTGTAACAAGGAGTGAAAAGACATCACTGAGGTGCTCTGGAAACACCCCACAGAAGCCTTTGGCTCATTAGCATAATTTAAAAAGTTGGTTATAGAAGGAAAGAGGCCATGGATAAAAGAAGAAGATTACCACAGTTACATTGCCAGGATTTATGAGTAAATGCCACTGGTTTATAGTAGATTAGTGATAGTAGACTTTCTTTATAAAGTGTCAATCCAGGCAATGTATAAAATGGTACATCATATAAACAATTCTAGCATTCTATGTTATTCAGGTTTGTAAATAAGTATTATAAGAAAGCTTACGTTTTGAGCATAAATCTCCTTGGTAGCCTTTGGAACATTTGCACTTGTTCTTTCCACTGCATTTTCCTCCGTTTCGGCAAGGCTGCTGACATTTACCTTTGGAAACCCACAAAGACACATACCCCTGTTACATTGTGATACACAACTAGCATAATATTACAATTTAGCATTTTCAACTCAATTTAAAATAGTATTATACAATAGCATGTAAATAATAAAGAAAAGCATTGAAATATAGGAAATACTAGGCTTAACACTTATAAATATGTGCCTGGCAGACGTTGAATATCTTGTATACCGTATACAGTTGTGTTTTTCAACATCTGAATTAGCCAAATAGTTGAGCCCACTATCTTAGAAGTGCACCCAAGTTGAAACCACAAGTTTACATACACATACATAGAAAGATAAATATGAATGTTTTTTTTTCACTCTGGAATAAAATCTGAAAAAAACCTTACCCGTTTTAGGTCAGTGAGGATTACCAAAATTATTTGTATATGCCAAATACCAGAATAGCGATAATGGCATTTTTATGACTTTCTGCTAAGTTAAATGTTTACATACATTTTAGTAGTAACTGTTACCATTGCCCGTAAACTGTGTAACTTTGGTCAAACATTTTGGATATCCTTCTACAAGCTTCACACAATAGTTGGCTGTGCTGGTGTACTGGGCAAGTCCACAATTCTCTCCCTGATATATTGGCTGATTTCTTTAAACTTCCCCATGATATTACACAAAGAAGCAGTGTGTTGCAGGGGTGCCTTCAAATACATCCACAGGTTTGTCCCTAATTAAAGGGGTTTAATCCCCTAGTTATGTTTACACAATAAAGATAATTTTTAACCTCCTTATTTTACAATTTTACTCAGTTTTATTGATGTTTTAGCACCTATAACTCAATGATTGTCATTGTAAAAGAGTGTGGGCAGGGACTCTTTAAGAAGACGCTTCATGATTCCTCTATTGCTATGAGATGTTGTGTTTATCTACACTTTTATTTAGCATCTGAATATTCTACTAGTATCTGACACATAAAAAAGAGAGAAGAAACAGAACAGAGATAAGAGATGATGAGATCCATGAGATGGATATAAAACACAATGGGGCACATTTACTTACCCGGTCCTGTTGCGATCCCCGCTGTATGTTGTCCAACAATCATGGACTCTGGCACGATTCACTAAGATCATGCGCCTGGTTTCCTGCATGTGTTGCTTCCCCGCTCAGTTCCACCAGAGTTCACCTTCTTCTTCCTGGTGCATGTAAGTGAATTGTCGTGCGACACAATTTAAATGTTAAATCCCGCGCTCAGTCCGAATCCGTCAGATCGTCCGGCGGCCCGCCCTTTCGATATCTGTCACATGAAAGCTGGTGCCAGTGCGCCTAAATCTGATCGTGTGCAACACAATTCCCTTCTAAATGCCGGTCCCGGCAGGGCGATCCCCGAAAAGTCAGAAAACCCGACGGAAATGCGGCCGCGAGACTCACCCAAAACGTACTTTCAACTCTGCTATAAAGAATTGTCTTGGTGGGAATACGCAGAAATGTCTTAAAAATAACCTCTCATTATTCTGATTTCATGTCAGACATCGAGAAATATGCATATGTGATGTTTTATATAGTATTAGTGTATGTAAACTTTTGGTTTCCGCTTTACTGAAACACTAGAATACTGTGTTTATAAGTGTTTATAAGTAGATAACATGCCTCCATTACCATCACACCTACAAGTTACTAATAAATGCAATATCTATTCAAAAGAGCATTGGCTGGGAACTCGGATCAACCACATGGCCCAAAAAAAGTGGCATACACAATTTCAATTTATCTATCTATGTATCTATTCCTATCTCTTATTGTAGATCTATATTCAAGTTACGGTAACTAAAAAAGTGTTCTATACAAAAAATTTATTATCACAGCTGAGGTTTACTTTCAGCTTATTGGTGCAGGCTGATTGGACTATATTTGTGCATCAAACGTCAACCTGTTACAGTGGCATGTGTAAAAAGCTTTGATGCCAAACCTCTGAAAATTCTTTGATCCTTACATAAATAAAAGCAGCTTGACAGTCGCAGTGGGGGTTTCAATTTATTACATTTTAACTTAACACAGACAAAGGACACATGAATCGCAGAATTATATGTATGGGTTTTGGTCACTTACTTGTTTCACACTGATCTCCCTCATAACCTGATTGGCAGATACACTTCCCTGGATAGAAGCATGTCCCTCCGTTCCGACAAGTTGTGGTACAGTTTGCTGTATAAAGAAATGAAGTACTATTTGCTTATGGTAGATGACAAAGTGCAATCTTAATGGGGTTGAATTATAAGTACCAGTACCAATGTTACTGGTGTGGTTAAAAAAAAAAATTATGCTGTACTGTGTGTATTGTACCTTTATCACAGTTGGTTCCAAAGTACCCTGGGGGACAGATGCACAATCCTGGAGTTACACAGAGACCACCATTTAAGCAACGTGGCATGCAGAGTGCTGTGATGAAACAATGACATAAAAGACTTTAATGCATTTTAACAATGAGTATATTTCCTCCTGTGTACACAGTTATGTATTCTTCTAATAGATCACTCAGAGCCTTTCATTTAAGAAAATGGATGTGAAAACAAGGTACACATGAGAGCAAGATCAGACTACCTATAAAGTGTTTTTGTAGTCTGTAGCCATGGAAACACATAGGTTTGCAATATAATTGTATACTCAAAACTGTAAAATATTTTATTAAATGTATTTTCAATGTTTTTTCTTTTTTGTGGATTAAAAAGTAAAGATAAAATTTTAATTTCCAGACTTCTTTGCTCCCGCACTTCTTCTCCAGGATGTTGGAAGCGTGATGACATTAATGCCGGCATTCTATATATCATTAAGAAAACAGCAAAGAAATGCACGATAGCGGCTCACCAATGTGTTTTGTAAACCAAATTCATAGGTTTTATATGTGAGATCGATTTGTATCTATTCGCCACGGATGACATCAGCCCGTTGCTCACTTACATCCAAACCTAGGGCCCCGGCCGGGGTGCGCAAGCGCAGTAACAAGCAGTTATACATCATGGATAGACGGATAGACTTTCCTGTCCTGCGCTGTCGTTCGAACGCTACACCGTCTGTGTGTGGCATTCTTTTGGGGGATGTATATAAGGTGAATCTGATATGTTTGGGGCTACTTACCCCTGAGGAAGTCCTCTTGGACGACGATACGCATGGGGAGCCTCCCACCACTTCTGCTATCCTTCCCTGTATGCCAGCTCTATAGGGGTCCTGCACTACGTGCATATATAATTAGAGATGGGGTTTGCTTTGATTATTGATATGTAATATCTTTGCACCTTGTTGCATTTGGCACTCTTTCCGTACCCCTTTCTATATCACAAGACAACTTGTTGCGTATTTTGCTACATTCTACCTATGAACTATACATTTGGTGTTTACAATGGGCTCAGTGCAATAGGAGGTGTTTATAGGTTAGTGCCCCTACATAATGACTTGATTTTTACCTTCATCTTATTGCCTTTGACGTACACTGAGGGACGATTGGAGTCATTATTAGGTGACTGGCAAGTGGTGGTGTGCAGTTGACCCACACCTGGGTCACCGTCCTTGTATTTGTTGTACATTATTTATTTTAAGTGTTTTTGGATGTATGTCATTGTTTTTTGTTTGTCTTTGCATTCTAATAAAAATTTGATGAATTTGGTTTACAAAACACATTGGTGAGCCGCTATCCTGCATTTCTTTGCTGTTTTCTTAATGAATTGTGTTTATATGCACGGGCTCTTTTGGACTAATACGGCTGTGCTAACCAGTTTTACCTACCTTATATACTCGAGTATAAGCCTAGTTTTTCAGCACAAAATTGGTGCTCAAAAACCCTAACTCGGCTTATACTCGAGTCAACTAAAAACAAAGACAAAACTCACCTTTCTGACGTCACCCATAGGTCCTCTTCTGTCTGAGACAGTCTGAGACAGAAGAGGACCTATGGGGGACGTCGGAAAGATGAGTACAGTGTTATTTTTTTTCCTACTACAGGGGCTGGGCAGGCTGCATGCTACAGGGGTTGGGCAGGCTGTATGCTACAGGGGCTGGCAAACTATATACTGGGAGGCTGTAACCAATGCATTTCCCACCCTCGGCTTATACTCGAGTCAATAGGTTTTCCCAGTTTTTTGTGTTGAAATTAGGGGTCTCGGCTTATACTCGGGTCGGCTTATACTCGAGTATATACGGTATTTATATTGGCATCCTATATATGGCACAGATGGCCACAACAACATCACTGCATTGTTCACGGCGGCGCCTGGGTCACAGAAAGGGCGCAAACAGCGGTAATATTGCACTGCCTGCATTAACTGATCAGCTGTGTGGGTGTCTCAGACACACACATACCATTGATTACTATGGAGGGCCGGGATGGTAGCCCCCAGCGTGGGAGGCGATGGTGGTGGCTTAGGTCATTATCTACCACCGAGTACCAATCGTACCACCCCCGGTGTACTGTGTATACTGCAGGGGGAAGGTGCACTTTGTGTGGAAAGATGAGGGCAGACTGTAGATAGGAGAGAGCAGACATGCATCTCCGCTCCTTGATTCCTGTTACTACAGGGCAAAAGCATAAGAATGAGCATATTACATAGCCCCGCCCCTTCACCTTCTGTTTACCCTTCAGATCTTCCTGTTGACTTCTGTAGCACACTCTGGATTCATTATGGCAGAGTGCCAAAGGGATGAAGGGATAGGGGCTTAGGCAGGCAGAATGGAAAGCAACAGCAGGTAACGGCTACAATAAGGTAACAAATGTATATTACAAAAATGTAATGGCCGCATGTGACATGAGGATTGGTAAGCCCTGTGGGGGGGGCGGCAGTTCGCCAGCAGTACAGACTTGCCAACATCTGTACTACTGGCAATCAATTACAGAAAAATCTATGACATTGCCGTCTTTAAGACATTGATGTAATTGACAGATGTATTAGTTTTGTTATTTTTTTAATAAGTGGGGGCCTACCTGTATATACAAAGCTTCCAATCGTCCCGGATTCGGTGGGACAGTCCCATTTATTTTACCGCTGTCATGCCGCCCCACGCCGTCTGGTATTATCCCAGAGCAAGAGACAGAGTCCCGTCTCCTAGTCCCGGAACACCCTAGCAGTTGCAGAAACACAAGATCAAGAGCAATATGGCTGTGGCTGCAGGTCAGTGAGGTCACAGCACTTCTCCACCCCCGGGCTGGCCCCTCCCCCTTGTCTGAGCTGTGCCTCTTGTCTCCCAGTCAGAGCAGGAATCATCCCAGGGCACAGCACCAGGAGAGCAGCTGCAATGTGACCCGACCATCAACTGCAGAAACTCCTCTGCTCCTTCTGATAGTTGTGGAGGTGCAGAGAGGAGGGTGGCATCACGGCAGCACAGACAGAGGCTAGATCGCTGCCTTGTGTGATGTGCCTCCTCCCCCTTCCAGCCTGCCACTCACATCATATAGTAAGTCCAGTGTATGATAGAAGACATATATCAGGGCTTGTGTGTCAGTTTTGTGGCAAACAAGCCCTGAAATAATCACAATGTCTTGCGGTTCACCAGACATTGCAATTATTTTGCCCTTCATGCCTTCTTCACGCCAAGAGAGGATGAAGGAGATGCAGACAGCCGTGTCTGTGCCCTCTTTATATTCCACACCTATTTGATTTTAGCACATTGTAATAGATGATATGTAAAATCCCCATATACTGCCATACTGTAGTATGGCAGTATATGGCAGGATAAATCAGACAACCTAGGGTTAAAGTACCCTAGGAAGGCTGAAAAACAGTATTAAAAAAAAGTAAAAAAATAAATGAATAAAAAAACCCATAAAAATTCAGAAAACCCCCTTTCCCTAGAACCGAAAAATAAACAGTAAAAATCATAAGCATAGTAGGCATTGCCGGGTCCCAAAATGTCCGATCTATGAAAATATAATAATGCTTATTCCTGGAGTACAACTTCATAACGGAAAAAAGCATCCAAAGTCAAAAATGAAATTTTTTCGACATTTTACAAAATATAAAAGATGTAATAAAAAGTGATCAAAAGGTCATACAGTCCTATAAATGGTAGCAAAATGTCATCTCATCTCGAAAAAAATTACACGAAGGTTCCATACACTGAAGTATGAAAAAGTTATTAGCGCCAGGAGATGGCAAAATGAGGAGGTTTTAATTTTTGTAAATGTAGGAAAACATTATAAAACCTAAATAAATTTAGTATCTCACAAGAAAACGGTGCAAATGCATTTTTTTCACCAATTTCACTGAATTTGGAATTTTTCTCCCACTTCCCAGTACAGGACATGGAATATTAAATACCGTCACTATGACCGTCACTATGAGCCCTCACAAAGCTCTGTACACATAAAATATAAAAAGCTCGGAATTGAAAAATGCAAAAATTAAAAAGGGCATTAGCGACACAGGATTAAACAAATTATCTAACTCCATACCATACTAATCACATCATTCAAATGGTGCCCAGAATCAGAGTGGGCAAGTGTAGGCATTCTTGAGGGCAGTATTGCTTATGTGCATATTGCATGTAAACACATCAGGGTGCGGTCACATGTAGCGCTAGCGCAGTGATTAGAAATGCAACTCTAGCGCATGGGCGCAGGCCTTGACCCTATCTCATTTGCATTTCCAGTGAAACGCACGTGATTGCTTACCGATTGCATGTGTTTGATTGGAAACGCAAATGCAAACTGGCGAGGCAAGCCCAGGCAAGCGTTGCATTTACAAGTGGTACGTGTGACTGCACTCTGAGTCTTTCAAAGATGATGTGATTACCTTTGTAAAATCATTGTGAATAGCGGGAAGGGGGAGTGGCTATGGGTGTGGCCAATAGCATGCTCCCTCTTTTTACTTTTGAAAAGTTAGAAGGTATGGTATATATTATATCTGTCTACTGGGGGGAGTCTTCCTTCCATTACATACTATATCTACCTAACGCGGTGAGTCTGTCTGTATATACTGTATTTATCCAATAGGGCGAGTCTGTCTGTATACACTAGATGTATCTACTGGAGGAATCTGCCTGCATGTATATACTATATCTACATACTGGGGGGAGTCTGCCTGCTTGTATATACTTTATCTACCTACTGAGGGGAGTCTACTTGTATATACTATATCTAATGGAGGATTCTGCCTGCCTGTAATATGGGGCACAGTGTAGCGATGTGTAGAGTTGAGCATCTCGCCTCAGGTGGCGCACCTCCTGCTCAACGGGGGGGGGGGGGGGGGGGCAGGCAACACCGTGCTCCAACTTCCCACAGGCCGGCACTGAGCTCCCACACGCCAGACGGGACTATGTTGCAGCCCTCCATCCGGCACCTTGCTCCCCGATGCTGCTGGCACCTTATGCGCACCCCCCGCTGCCGGGCATACCGAGCTTCCGCCCCCCTGCCGGTCTGCATGGAGCTCTTCCAGTGCTTTGTCTGACACCGTGCTGCCGGCCGACACTGTGCTCCCGCCCCCCACTCCCCGCATACCTCCACTCCTGGGTGTATATGTCTATATATGTATATGTGTGTGTGTGTATATATGTATGTGTGTGTGTATATGTGTACATATGTATATGTTTGTGTATACGTGTATATATGTATGGTGTATATGCTGTATCTACTGTTTGTATATGTGTATATATGCTGTATGTATATGCAGTATTTGGGATATTTATCAGGGCTTCTATTTTGTACATGTATGCATGTTATACTACATGGCGGTACACTGTATGCATTTTATACTACATGGCGGCATGCTGTATGCATTTTATACTACATGGCGGTACACTGTATGCATTTTATACTACCTGGTGTTATACTGTATACATGTTATACTACATGGCGGTACTCTGTATGCATGTTATACTACATGGCGGTACACTGTATGCATCTTATACTACATGGCGGCACGCTGCATGCATTTTATACTACATGGCAGCACGCTGTATCTATTTTATACTACTTGGTGGTACGCTGTATCTATTTTATACTACTTGGTGGTATGCTGTATCTATTTTAAACTACTTGGTGGCATGCTGTATGCATTTTATACTACATGGCGGCACGCTGGATGCATTTTATACTACATGGCGGTATGCTGTATGCTTTTTATACTACATGGTGATAACCTGTATGCGTTTTATACTACATGACGGCACGCTGTATGCATTTTATACTATATGGCGGCACGCTGTATGCATTTTGCATTGCTTTATTTTTAAACCAAACCAATATGATGGATCTGGTCCTGACACTCCCTGATATATTACATATATGGGGGAAGCGTCTCTCTATGGCTTGCCTCAGGCAGCAGACAGGCTTAGTTCACCCCTGGTTGCCAGGAGCTTAAGTCATCTGCAGGCGAATTAAACAGTGATAAACCATGGTGGCCATAAGAAGTCTGCCTGATGGAGCAAACTGTTACCTGTAAGGTACCTCTGCTGGCGTCACTGACTGTCCTACTAGTGTGCAAGACAAGCAGTGACGCTGTGTGTGGATTTTTTCCATTGCTAGTAATATTGTCAGCATCTTCTGATCAGGTTGTAAATCCTTTTTTTTACAGATTTTTCTGCAATTTCAGTGGGCTGCATATAGCAAATTGATAAACTTAACAGTTATACTTTAAGAAAATTCTGATACATTTCCCCCATTATATTTAAAAGGGTATTCTAGGATTACGTATAATTCATACGTAATTAGTTGTTATTTAAAATTTTGCTCCCCTTGCTGCAGACATACACTGTAATAAAAAAATTAAGATGCTACTGCCCCTTTAATCAGTCCGTTGATTTTCTCTGGACACAGGACAGAAGATGGTTGCTGGTCACATGTCCACATCACATGTCCTGCACCAGCCTAGACAGGTCATGTGATGTGGCCATGGCTGTAGTCGGTTGGTTGCAGTGCATCTATTATGCCCACTGTGGTGAGACCCATCTCAGTGAGGTGATGGCAGTTACACACATCATTACTATGCTAACAGAGCAAGAACAAGTTAGGTCATCACTAGAAGCAGAGCATAAGAGAGAGGTTACTGAGAAATAAAGATCATGGGACTTGTAGTTTCCAGTGTTGGCCATCTTGGTGATAACTCTGCTTACTTTAAAAAGCCCATAACATTTTGTGAATCATAAAATCAAACTATTTAAGTTTTTTTATATTCATTTATTTATCGCATTATGAGTTTTTGTATCAGACTTTCATATTCCCAGAATACCCTTTAAATAATAGGTGTGTTTTGTGACAAGAAAATAGCACAAAACATAATATACTTTATGTGCTGTTGCCCTGTGCTGGTGTATATTTGCAGTAGGGTTGTATGAGGTGCTTCACTTCAATTGTTCTGACTTATTCAAGCTTGTGCCAATCTTTAAAGAGTTAAGTGGTGCCATCTGGGGATAACTGCAGAGCCATCTTTTAATCTGATCCAGTTTGTCTGCTCATGAGGAATTTGAAACAATCAGTAATGAATGCTGGAATTACATTTTTTCTGTAATCTTTACAGTAAACTACTCTATAAAATTGTGAAAGGGATAAGGGATAATAAGTAAGGAATCAAAGTAATCAGGTGTCTGCAAACCTTACAAAGTCTAATGTTGCCCCATAAACGTGGGCACAGAGCTTTAAGGTTATTTTTTAAATATTGGCAGCATTATAAAAGACTTCTTCAGGCCTGAGGCACTCAGTGTTCAAATTTGTTTGCAAACATAAAATAAAAAACATAAGTGAGCACTTTAAAGTGAACCTTAAACCAGACAGATATTAAAGGCAGGAATGCTGATTTAACGTAAACAAGGTACAGAAAAATGATAATAAACTGTAATATTTAACAACAATATCCAAGATTCTTAAGGTTAAAAACCCTATAATACATCATTTTCTCCTAAAGGGTAATATAAAAATATTTGATTGTAAAAGTAGTAAAGCACTCTAAAGTTTACAGAGATTTTCTGTGGAAATTGACTTAAAGTGGGGATTTTTTAGAGTTGCAGCATGTAAATTTTTCTGGTGATCGGACTTTGATCTGTTGTTGGCTTTTCCATTCCTGTATAAGGAAGGGAAATTACAAATCCACAACAAATACCAGGGGTTCCAAGTTTGCTGCAAATTACCCACAGATTTGCAGAAAAAAGTTGAAGTTTACTGAAAACACTACTATTTTTATATTTTTGATTCATACCCAATAGCCCACATTTATTAAAGCGTTTTTCACCAGTTTTCTGTCTGACTTTGCACTGAAAGTAATGTGTAAACTGCTCGCACATGTATTTAGAAAGTGTTTGTGCCAGTATTGTGTCATGCCCTAAGGGGGCGTTCCTATTCTGTTTCGGACTGTGCGCTTCTGGCGTCTCAACAGATTTGTGTTGCACACTCTATGTTAAAAGTGCACCAAAAAAAAGTTGGTGCACACTTCACAAGCAGTGCAGGGTGCACCAGTATTCAATAATCTGGCGCATTCTGCACATTAGTGAGGCAAACTGTACATTGTGAAGTTTGCACTACTTTTGATAAATGTGGGCCAATGTGTCACATCACTGATGACTATTGCAGCCATATACGGTTTGATCAAACATGTGATGATACATTACTGATGAGGTCAGATATAGTGAGACTGGCCTTTCGTATAGGAGAAGCAAATCTTTGTCTCACTTCATACATAACTATATTTCTCCACATGTTCTCAATGGACATGCATCCAATAACTTTTATGAGTTAAAAGTTTCAGGCTTCACTGTCTGCTGCAGCTTTTGCAGAATTAGAAGCATTTGGAGTTGTGTTTTTGTTATATTTGTAGCATTTAGGTTAGGGCAGGGTTGAGTGAAGACAAGAAAGAGTACTTATTATTCTGCTCCAGCTCCTTGTTCCAGCTTTGCAGCACTACACTAGTCTTTGGCACTTGGCCCGAAGTGCACCTTCTTTTTTTGTCACCCCTGCCCAACCCCCATGATTCCTAGAAAACTCTGTTATTATCAGTAGGATAATGTTCAGTTTGTAGAGTACAAGGGCAGCACACTACTATGATATGCTCTGACACGTGACTTCAATGACTGATCATGTACTGACTGTGTTCTTCATAGACAGCACACGTCTGTTAAAGAAAATGTGAATAAGGCCTCTATCGTTGTGCAGGTCTGATTTTGTTGCTCATTTGCTGCAGATTTTCTTGCAATTCAATAAAAACATATTGGGGCACATTTACTCAAAACAGTGCAAACTGCACTATGTGAAGTTTGCCTGTATACAGTGCACAGTGCGCCACTTGCTTTTGGTTCGCCTCTAACATACGGCAGGCAACACATTTCTGTCGGAATTTGCATGGTAAATCTGGTTCGACTAAGCACTGGAATACTCGCTTCATATCAGAAATTTGTGTCGCATGAAGCATAGTGCAGTTGCACCACAAAACGGTTGCGTGCGACACAAATGTTGAGCAGGCACTTCTTAATTACCTGTGTCATCCTTTATGCAGTATCTGGTTTAGATTATAAATGTTTTATAGCATGACCAGAAAACGTTTTACCTTTTTCACAGTGTGGCCCGTAGAACCCATCTGGACACTCACAAACATGTCTCTCATTACAATAGCCTCCATTCCTGCATCCACCGGGACACTTTGCTTGAAAAACAAAAGATATATAATATATTTATTAGAAATGATACAGGTATAGCAGAGGATTAAACCGACAGCTAGTATGATTCCGGCATCAGTTTAAATGTAATCAGTTCTCTTAAGTCTCTGTTTTGCAAACACATTTTTTGCTAGTTTTCTGGACAGATTTGTGCATGAAAAATCATGTCCAGTTTTATGATGTTTTATTACTTTTTGATTTTATTTTGTGCTATTTGTGCAATTTCTAGAGCATGCTATATTTCTAAAGAAATGCTGACTTTAATGACCTCACTATCCCTAAGATTTATAAAGCAACAAAATTGGGGAGCTAAAAAAAATACATCTTATCTCTTAAAACTATAAAGAAAAACATCAGAACATTCTCAATGTGATATGAAGAACAGGAAATGTTTGGTTTTAGTCATTTGCCAAAAGTTCCTAGAACTACAGTCCCACATATTTTTTCTATCAAAGAAGATGAACATTGTGGCCATTAAACACACCGCAAACTGCATATCTGAGTGTTATTTGGCTCATCAAAGAAAAACATGTATCATAAAAATAGAATGTCAAATTCAAGTACAGAAATGGGGCCTGAACATCAATCTAAGTTCTACGTTAGGTACCTCAAAGGACATCTACGACCAGGATCAAGGATTGTAAACCACGAACAATGACATACTGGTGTGTTCCCCCTCTTGCAGGGTCTACTCTTAGTTTGTGCCAGAGGGGGCACACACCAGCATGTCAGTGTGCTTGGTTTATAATCCTTGATCCTGGTTGTAGATGTCCTTTAAATTATTTTGAATGAAAACCAGACATAAAATAATATTTTAGTTTTGTGTAAATTAATATACCTTATTAATATATTTTATAACCTACATTGCCCTCTATTGTGGTTGTTTAAAGTGTATCTTCCACTGTTGTCCTGGCACAAGCAACTTCTTTCTCTCCTTGGTGTTGGTGACACGATAAGGATAGTTGGTGATCTGTCTTAGTTCATTAATTAATCCAGTCCCTGCTGACTGAGGTGTTGACTGACTGCTAGATAACTGAGCCAGGCAACTATACCCGTCCTCCTTCAATTGCCATCAATGATGAAGTGGTAGGGAGTTGGGAATAAACTTCTGGGGATTTTGGTCACAGGTATTTGTGAATCACTGTCATGGCAGCTTTGTACTTAGAACAGTTGGGATACCACAGAATAAGAATATAACTTGCCTACTTGAAGAGTGTATGTTGTATATTGCTGTCTCCCGGACCTATTCTTTTTAATGGGTATCAAATAAAGGAATATATTTATTTACTGAGCCCAAATGGACGCTATATTTTTCAACTCAGTTTTCCCTTTTATTTAGCTTCCCGCCTGGTTTTGTTCCTTTCATCTCTCATTCTCCTAAAAGAAAATCTATTCATAGTATTAATCATAGAAGCATTTCTAGTATTTTGGATACAATCTTTACACTAGATGTGTGCAAGCTGTTTACCCATATTTTTGGGCAGCAAATGTCTCATCTGTTTCTGCTGTGCTTCTCTCTTCTACAATTCAGACTTTCGGTTACTAGAAATTAATATACAAATAAACTGAATCCTTTGAGGTTTCTCAACTGTATACTCCTGGGATATGAAAGATAAAAATATGTCTTTTTGGCATGTCTTGGTTTTATTTAACCTTGTATTTGTTTCACTTACCTTGTTGACATGTTTTGAAGAAGATGGCATTTTGCGGTGTCTGGAGAATCACATTGCCTTCTGAATTCATCACAATTATATTCACCTCAAATGCTGCCACACCATCTTGATTTCCGAGACAAGGGAATCCAACCTGGACAACTGAAAAACATTTACATGAACACCCACAGCCACTATGTACCAAATGAACAAGCAGAAATAATTTACAAATAAACTCTGAAAATCAAGGGACAGTGAAGGATTGATGAGAAATTACTTCTTTTCTATTTTTATGCCTTTTCAAAAACATTTTATGGCTTGCGCCACCTATTTAAAGGGAGCATAATCAGTATTTCCAGCAAAGAGTCCAATCATATTTAGGACATGCATGATTCTTCTATATTCACAACCCCCAGATTTGGAAGGAAAAGATGTAGCATGCTGAAATCTGTGTGTCAGAAATCAGTGTAGGGGGCTTGGTACTTGGTCCCTAGAGGTCAGACCTCCACCAGCTTAGAAAGATAGGCTATCAGACCTCCACCAGAATAAAAGGATAGGCTGTTACTATTCAAGCCCCTAAAGTTAACTCATTAGATTTTTCATAGGGGTTAAAAATAGGAACACCCTACATTTGACTCTAATCTTATGTCTAGAAATAAGACAGGGCTTATGAGTGAAAGACTGCCATGAACACTTAAGCCATAGCTTTGTCCTTTAGACTGCATTATTTTTATTGTTCTGTTAATGTGGATATATTTCAGTGTGTCTATAGATTATTGATGCAATTTTATGAACTCTTTTTGAATGTATAAAAAATAAAATACAGTTCTTGTGTTTGATGTTGTGTTTGCAATGATTCAATTATATAGTTTTTCATATTTGCGAATATTTACTGAACAAAAACAAAATTGAAGAAAATGTAATTTTTTTAGTATCATTAGAAGTTTTTGTTTGTCCGAGCATTTGAAAGCTTATTTTTCGCGTATTGAGCTTTTTATTGGTATCATTTTAGTTCATGTACTTTTCTTGATCACTTTTTAGAACATTTTTTGTGAAGCGATATGATGAAAAATCTCATTTTTGGCAAGTTTTCTTTTTACAACATTCACAATATGGGTCCAATAATACTTCAGTCTTTATTAAAACTTTATTAAAATTTAAAATAAGTAAAAGTGTTGTTTTTGGGGACTTTTCTTTATTTATTCTCATTAAATACATGTTTTGCACTTTATGATGTGTATTCATATTTAGACTTAAAGAGTAACTGTAAAGGTTTTTAATTTTCACAAATCAATAGCTCTTGGGATGTAAAACAACTTTGCCTATTATCTTTATTACCATTATGCAGTAGTTTCCTTGCTATCTTCCTCAGATTACCTCATTGCTGTAATGGCTGCCTCCCCTCCCTAAGCTGATTAGCCTCCGTATGTTGTTTACACTAAGTTTCTGGTCGGTTTCTGGGTAGGAGAGGGTAAGCTGATGCTCCCTGCTCACAGGGGAAGAGGTCATGTTTCAGTGAATGCAGCAGAGCTGGATGTGTGTGCAGATTGGCCCTGCAAAGGATAATGAGGTGTGCAAGATCCTCCCTGTTGACTATCAGTCCCTGTATCCCAGTCTGTGATTCTACAGAACTTTCTCTGTCTGTCTCTGCTGTTCTCCCTGCTCCCTTCCCCCACCTTGTCATTGGCAGTATTAGCTCTGTCCAGATAAGCTATTAACCCTTACTTCTGACACAGCACAGGCTATAGACTGTATGTAACTGGTGTACTCATCATTTCTTTCACTTATTACATGTTCCCTGGTCCTTCATGAGATGGAAGCTGCCAGGCTGTCACCATATACATCCTGTATGTGCACTGTGCAGTGTTTATTGGATTTACTTGTGGGAAACTAAATGTATTTAATGCTAAATTTCTTTGAGAGAGAACAGAAGGCATCATGGGATCTGTGGGCAAGCTAGCTGGCCATAGCCTGAGGCATAGACTGACAGATATTAGTCTCCGCCCACTTCACCTCTAGTGAGAATGATTTTTTAAAATACTTTCAGAACAGAAAATTCTATAACTTTGGAAAGAAAAGGACGAGCAGCATCAAGTAGGCATCGTACCAATCACATTGGTAAAATCACTATAGCTTTTCAGTTACGCTTTAAAAAGTAATTGTCTGCAATACTTATGTAATCCAGCTAGTCCTCCTGCCGGAAACAGGATCACACTGTAACCCAGGGCTTCCAGGAGAAGGATTGGACCCCCAGTAAGCTCACAGGTACAGTGGAGAAGACGGCAGAATCCCCTTATGGGGTCAACAAAGTCCAGCTAGGGTC
Source organism: Engystomops pustulosus (assembly GCF_040894005.1). Classification (NCBI taxonomy): domain Eukaryota; kingdom Metazoa; phylum Chordata; class Amphibia; order Anura; family Leptodactylidae; genus Engystomops; species Engystomops pustulosus. The sequence goes on along the minus strand of NC_092414.1, from coordinate 88,104,830 downwards.
AATGTATATATACCAATGGCTGTCCTGAAGCTGTTAAACAATTGGGACAGCCAATATGATGATCTCTTTGAAAGCTACTCATAGTTTATTGACATGTGAGTTAATTAGAGACACACCTGTGGATGCATTTAATGACAAACTTAAAACACCCTGCTTCTTTGTTTAACATTGCGGGAAAGTCTAAAGAAATTAGCCAATATATCAGGAAGAGAATTGGGGACTTGCACAAGTCTGGTTCGTCCTTGGGTTAAAATTCAAGAAAACTGAAGATGCCTTGTTCATCTGTACAAACAATTAGCCAAACAATTTTACAAACAAGATGGAACTGTCCAGCCATCATACCGCGTTTAGAAAGGAGAAGATTCTGTGTCCCAGAGATTAGTACATATTATCCCAAGAACAAAATCAAAAGACTTTGTGAAGATGCTGGCTGAAGCTGGTAAGAGTGTTTCATAATCCAATGTATTGACATGGGCTGAAAGGCCAGTCTACCAGTAGAACTTCATGCTCACTGGACAAGTGTTGAGGGAGCAGGGGGAAGGTGAGACAGAGTAACAGTCTGTGTGCCTGGCTCTATGATTAAGTGACCCTGTTTTATCATGCTTGAATTTGATGGTAGATTTAATTATTTTGAAGTGGCCCTCACAAAATCCTCATCTCAATCCTTTTGAAAATTTATGGGCAAAGCTAAAAAGGGAGGTGTGAGCCAGGCGGCCTACACCGAAGCAGCTTCGGTTATAAAGATTAAAAAGTGTTTTAAACCACGATGCAGCGGTTTAGGACACTAACAAAAATAAGCTCGGTATTTCCATCTTACACCTACTATTTCATGTGGTAGGTTTCCTTTAAGGGCAAGGGTACAAAATCAAAGGAAATGTATGTACATTTTTGACTGTGCACAAAGTAATAAAAGTGCCTTTTATTATTATGGCATTTGGCAAATGTTAAAGGGGTATTCCAAGAATCAGCATAATTCATATAAAAATGGGTCCTTAAATATAAGCTAATATGTAATTAGTTGTTATTTAAAATTTTGCTCCCCTTAGCAGGAAAAATGCTGGTGACATACACTGTAATGGAGAATTAAAATGTTACTGGCCCTTTAATCAGTCCGTTAATTTCCTCTGCGCGGAGAAGACACAGGACAGATGATGGCCGCTGGTCAAATGTCCACATCACATTTCCTGCACCTGCCTGGGCAAGTCATGTGATCACCATTATGTTTGGCTGTAGTCGGTTGGTTTCAGTGCAACCAGTATGGCCAGTGTTGTGGTGATGTGCAGTGATGGCAGTTAAACACATCATTACTATGGTAATAGTACTGGGAGCAGAGCAAAAGAGTGAAGAGGAGTTACTGAGAACTAAAGGATCATGGGACTCGTAGTTTCTAGTAGCGGCCATCTTGGTGAGAACTCTGCATACTTTAGAGAGGCCATAAAATTTTGTGGATCATAAAATCAAACTATTTAAAGGGAACCGGTCGCCACATTTTTCACAAATACAGGCAGTGACAGGTTCCCATAGACACCTTTCTTTTAGCTAAAAATTATTCCCCTGAGATTCCCATATATTCAACTTTATAGTTTAAACTGGTATCTAAGCATGGCTACAGTGAGTCGAGGTAGGCGTGGCCTCCTTGGGCTGAGTCCAGCAGCTTCTCTCCATCCTATCTCTGTATGTTGCTACAATGTCATGTGACCAGGGTGACATCATCACAGGTCCTATAGCTTTTGTAGCATTAGAAACTGTACACAAAGCATATATTTCATGAAATCACAGCATAATTTATCATGTGAAATCACAGCAGCCTGCACTGAGAGGAGTAGAAGTCCATGGAAGCTGCACTGATGGTGATTGTTTTATGTGGTCATATACACTCACCGGCCACTTTATTAGGTACACCATGCTAGTAACGGGTTGGACCCCCTTTTGCCTTCAGAACTGCCTCAATTCTTCGTGGCATAGATTCAACAAGGTGCTGGAAGCATTCCTCAGAGATTTTGGTCCATATTGACATGATGGCATCACACAGTTGCCGCAGATTTGTCGGCTTCACATCCATGATGCGAATCTTCCGTTCCACCACATCCCAAAGATGCTCTATTGAATTGAGATCTGGTGACTGTGGAGGCCATTTGAGTACAGTGAACTCATTGTCATGTTCAAGAAACCAGTCTGAGATGATTCCAGCTTTATGACATGGCGCATTATCCTGCTGAAAGTAGCCATCAGATGTTGGGTACATTGTGGTCATAAAGGGATGGACATGGTCAGCAACAATACTCAGGTAGGCTGTGGCGTTGCAACGATGCTCAATTGGTACCAAGGGGCCCAAAGAGTGCCAAGAAAATATTCCCCATACCATGACACCACCATCACCAGCCTGAACCGTTGATACAAGGCAGGATGGATCCATGCTTTCATGTTGTTGACGCCAAATTCTGACCCTACCATCCGAATGTCGCAGCAGAAATCGAGACTCATCAGACCAGGCAACGTTTTTCCAATCTTCTACTGTCCAATTTCGATGAGCTTGTGCAAATTGTAGCCTCAGTTTCCTGTTCTTAGCTAAAAGGAGTGGCACCCGGTGTGGTCTTCTGCTGCTGTAGCCCATCTGCCTCAAAGTTCGACATACTGTGCGTTCAGAGATGTTCTTCTGCCTACCTTGGTTGTAACGGGTGGCGATTTGAGTCACTGTTGCCTTTCTATCAGCTCGAACCAGTCTGCCCATTCTCCTCTGACCTCTGGCATCAACAAGGCATGTCCGCCCACAGAACTGCCGTTCACTAGATGTTTTTTCTTTTTCGGACCATTCTCTGTAAACCCTAGAGATGGTTGTGCGTGAAAATCCCACTAGATCAGCAGTTTCTGAAATACTCAGACCAGCCCTTCTGGCACCAACAACCATGCCACGTTAAAAGGCACCCAAATCACCTTTCTTCCCCATACTGATGCTGAGTTTGAACTGCAGGAGATTGTCTTGACCATGTCTACATGCCTAAATGCACTGAGTTGCCGCCATGTGATTGGCTGATTAGAAATTAAGTGTTAACGAGCAGTTGGACAGGTGTACCTAATAAAGTGGCCGGTGAGTGTATGTATGTATATGTATAGTTTGCTAATATTAAGAAGCTTAAGGCCCTTTGATGATGTCACCCTGGTCCCATGACATTAGGCCACGCCCCCTCGACTCGCTCCAAAGATGCATCGATACAAGGAATGATTATAACTCTGATTTTACGAGTATCTGAGGGAAACTACTTTTAGCTAAAAGCAGGATGTCAGATAGTTACTAGAGCTCTATAGGAACCTGCCACTACCTGCATTTGTGAAATATGTGGCGACGGGTTCCCTTTAAGCTCCATTTTGTGACTAATGACATTGAGTTTTGTTATACTCATTTATTTATAGCATTGTGGGTTTTTGTATCAGACGTTCATATTCCTGGAATACTTTTAGTAATCCTAATTGACCTAAAACAGGAAAGGTTTATTCTGATTTTATGTCAGATAGTGAGAACAAAATCCATACGTGTCTTTATATAGTATTTGTAGACTTCTACATTTAGGCAGCATATCTATATGTCATATACTCACATGTTGTGTAAATGAATTACAAAAATATATATGTAAAAGAAAATCCTTATGATAGTTACTTCCGGAAACCCCATACCTGTGCTGAGTTTACCATAGGTCCCTTACACTCATTCATGTCCTATTTAAATACACAATAGTTAAACCTAATCCTGTTTGTTGAGATATAAATAGCAAATCTTATAGACTGTATTGGGCCCACACATAAGCTTAAAGACATGGCACAATATACTGTAAAGTGATGGTAAGCACACAGCATACACTTACATGCTGCCATCTTGAGACTCAAATGCTAATTGCATGTTATGTTTATGGATAAAAATACAAGTACACAAGCAAATAATATATGAAAATATTACACCAAGGAATTTAGACTGGAAACTGGAAATCCTAAAATATGCAAAGTGTTATTTGATTAAACATATTATAAAAATAGAATGATAATCAAACTTTGGAAACAGACAAATTCCACAGGCTGTACAGAGTGCAGGGTGTGGCTGTGCCTCCCACTCATGAATAAGCTGGACAGCTTGAATATGATAATGACTCAATGGACTTTTCACAAGTCATTTGCATACAGCTTTAGGACCCCTTTGCTTAGGTTTACAGGCATGTAGAGGGACAATGAAGGGGTAGGAGCAATGCTTTCTATCCTTCTATCCACAGGGTTTTAGTCACAGTACACAATGCGGCCACTCATGCACTATAACTGAAAACAAAGTTAGCAATGCCATCTGCATTTTACTGATGCTAATGCTATGGAAAATTACAGTGCAATGCGGCCAGGAGACATTCATGCTGCACTTTGACCCAGGATGTGTGCATCCTGTCCCAGTCCCAGCTTGGTCTCAGACTGAAGACCAGAAGTGGTGCACTGGTAGGAGGTAAGTACAGGAGGAGGGGGACAGAGGGACCATGAGGAGTATAGAAAGGAATGCCAGCTCACCTCCACCTTCAGTGTTGAGTACGGCACGGACCTCCCCTTCTGCCCGGGGGACATAAATAGCGCAGGAGAAAAAAAAATTTCACGGTCCAGCCAGGCTCCAAACACCAAATTTTCTTTATTTCATGGCAAATACAAAAAGTTTTTTAAAATCCACTCGGACAGACATCAGTGCCTACGCGTTTCGGACATTAGCTATGTCCTTAGTCATGGCTACATAACACTAGTAAGTTTGAGCATTTAAAACCCAGTACAATTGTGAATGCCTCCCCTTACTTCCGGGAGGCCCCACCCGCTTCCGTTAACATCCACTAATAATAGCATAAAATTTTAGCAAATTCAGCAATTATAGATATAAACTAGTGCCATATTTAAACAATTGCATGTCAATTAGTTATAGAGACATAAAAACCTGTTCAAACATTACTGCTGATCCCTCCGAATCTAGCATTGTGGACCGATCGTGCCACACCACATGATATAAATCACGTGATAGGTCCCGTTCATGTGATGCGGAGCATATGTTATCCAGGATCGCTAGGCAACCATGGCCAGCACTGTACTGTACTGCTATATAACAATGAAGTTATGCTGGCCATGGTTGCCTAGCGATCCTGGATAACATATGCTCCGCATCACATGAACGGGACCTATCACGTGATTTATATCATGTGGTGTGGCACGATCGGTCCACAATGCTAGATTCGGAGGGATCAGCAGTAATGTTTGAACAGGTTTTTATGTCTCTATAACTAATTGACATGCAATTGTTTAAATATGGCACTAGTTTATATCTATAATTGCTGAATTTGCTAAAATTTTATGCTATTATTAGTGGATGTTAACGGAAGCGGGTGGGGCCTCCCGGAAGTAAGGGGAGGCATTCACAATTGTACTGGGCTTTAAATGCTCAAACTTACTAGTGTTATGTAGCCATGACTAAGGACATAGCTAATGTCCGAAACGCGTAGGCACTGATGTCTGTCCGAGTGGATTTTAAAAAACTTTTTGTATTTGCCATGAAATAAAGAAAATTTGGTGTTTGGAGCCTGGCTGGACCGTGAAATTTTTTTTTTTTCTCCTGCGCTAACCATGAGGAGTATGACTGAGTTCCCTGGAGAAGGAGGACAGAGCGCTGGAAAGAGGAGGACAAATTGGCCTGAAGGAGGACAAAGGAGTATGGGGGGGGGGGGCTGGGACAGGGAGCCTGAAGGAGTACAAAAGAGGAGTTTGGTGGAGGACAAGGGGTCTGGAGAAGGAGGACAGAGAGACCTGAAGGAAGACAGAGTAGTCTAGAGGAGGACAGGGGGAGTTCTGGAAGAGGAGGACAGAAGGGTCTAAAGGAAGAGGATGACAACAGGGTTCTTGGAGGAGGAGGACAAGTGCACTTGTGCACTTTGTTCATGCTGCAGAATTGTGGTGCACTTCGAACAGAATTGTGGCGCAAATTCCGACTAAGCACTAACATGCCCCTTTTGGTGCACATTTTTTTCTATTTTGTCGGAAACAGTGCAGCCACGACAGAAAACTGGCCCGGACTCTTTGTAAATACATGTGCAAGCAGTTTGCACCTTCTTTCTAGTGCAACGTCAGACAGAAAACTGGTGCAAGCACTTAAATAAATGTGGGCCATTGTTTATCACTAATTTGCTATTTACTAACAACAAAATAATTACCAATAATTTTTAAACACTTTAAGTAAAGTACAGGAATTGTTCTGTGAAAAAGTAATACACAAGACAAAATATACTTACCTGAAGCCTTATGTGGAATAGTGCCCAGTAGTGGAATATTTACAGTGGGGTCTGTCATAATTGCTTTATCCAAAGAACGAAGTGACAGGAACTCATAAAAATATTCTGCCTGTAACACATAAGGAGTATAAGATAAGATAATGTTTTAAGTATATAAATACCTTGGCATAATGTACTGGAGATGTATAGTGCTGGCAGTATGTATTGAAAAGTGCCATATAAGTACAGAGTGGCCCTCCATATGTTGCATCTGACACACCAATGCAATGACTCTGGTCAAGGAAAGGAAAACTTGTGTCTGGACCTTTCTTTAGAAACATTTTAAGCACAAAAGGAACATGCCAACCCCAATTCACCCACCACCCCCAACCAAACCCACAAAGCATGGATAATACAATGAGTAATAGATGTTCACTAAGGGTAGTACTGAGGGCTCTGGAGAACCTGCAAAAGTAAATGTTAAAAAATGGATACTCATCACCCACATTAGAGTAACAAATGACTCAGCACTGTATGTATCACACATTCCAAATTCAGCAATTATAGCTCCAAACCACTGATGCCAATATCCACGATTTCAGTATATGTTAATAAAAATATTACAATTTTTTACTCTGGCAATATAAATCAAAACACCTGCTGTGACTTATAATTGACAACATTACATGATCTCAATCCATATGCAAAAACAACATACATAATAATCTTTTTTATGGGTTCAAAAGTAAAATGCTAAAATGTATTACAATGCAAAATGTTAACCCCAAAACAACACATTAAAGTATTTCTGTTTTTGAGAAGCTATATTTTCTAATATGCTATGACCAGGAGAGCACATGTTTCCCACAGGTAACAAGAATCCAAAATGAAGAATTAGTATACATTATAAGTGATATACTCAGCTACAGTGTTATTCCTGTTACTTGTATTACTCTGTCACACATCTTCCTGTCACAGCATGAGCAAAGCTTTGGTTAAAGGAAACCTACCGTGAGGAATCTACCATAAGAAATAGGTCTGATTGTGGATTCTTCCTGCCTCTGCTCTGCCCTAATCTGTAATTTAATAATCCTGTATTCTAATTTAACCTTGTTAAACACGTTAAGTAATATGTAAATTAGCTGTAGCTCCCACTGCCCAGCCAGGCTAGTACATGGCCCAATAGCCTCTTCAGTTAATTTACATATTATTCAAATAAAGTTTTTAGTTAGGTTAGGTTCCAGGATTATTTAACTACAGATTAGGGCAGAGGTAGGCAGAAGGAATTCACCATCACATCTAGTTCTGTAATTATCGCATGTGTTAATCCTGTCTCTTCCCTTAAGGCCCTAAAAAACTATCAATAATTACACTACAGTCTCTTACTATAAAATTAATGAAAGTAAAATATTTTGAATTAATGAGAGTATACATATAAAAGAAGCTTTAAGAAAAGAATTCTCCTTCACCTAGGCTCAAAAGGGCTTTGTGTATCTTGGAATAATTATCGCTTCTGCAATCGAGCAAATAGTAAAGAAGAATTTTATGAAAATTTAGTCCAAGATCAAGGGCTCTATTCAAAACTTACTGAAAATACCCCTTACATGGTTAGAGCAAATAATGGCCGTTAAAAGAAATATGTCACCCATTATAGTATATGTTTTTAATTGCATTCCCTACAGTCCCATTAAAGACTACTTACAGAAATTACAAAAATCCATCTTTAATTATCTATGGTTAAACAAACCTCCATAAGTTGCTCGTAACACGCTTAACCTACCCAGGGAGAAAGAAGTTGCAGGGTTCCCAAAATTGTGTCTATATTATAAAGCTATTTTATTAGAGCCCATTAAATGTTGTTGGTCGAACACAGTTTTTGATAATTGGATTTTTATTGAGTCGACATATACCAAAATGTTTGGAATAAAAGACTTACTCATATACGCCATAATTGGCAATAGGAAAGATATATCACTTCTTGACTCAACACAAGATATGCTAGATGGGTGGACAGAATATAATAGAAAGATCAAATATCTGTGCGTAAAGTTTTCTGATTTGACATTTCTGACTCTACAATGTTATCTCCCGGACTTGAATGCTAGTTTATAGGTAAGGGCCGGAATCTCCTTGTCAGACATCCTACTTGATAATGGGAGATGTTGCTTTGAGGATGTTTCCTTATGGTTTAACCTGCCTATTTCAGAAAGTTCTTCCTATAATATAATTAAATCTTTCCAGTCAAAGGTCAGATTGAGAGATAAAATGTATCACACCGACCGGCCTTTGTAAAATTCCTTAAACCCTTAGTGACGCAGCCTGAAAAGGCTCTAGTGACTGGGCATTTTTAGCAAATTTTCGTAAGTAAGGGCCATAATTTTTATTTTTGCATGCTACCTTAAAATGTATTGCAGTGTTTTTTTTCAGGACACATAGGGGCAGATTTATCAAGGTGTCTGAAAGTCAGAATATTTCTAGTTGCCCATAGCAACCAATCACAGCTTCCCTTTAAAATATTAATGAGCACTGGTAAAAAAAAGCTGAGCTGTGATTGGTTGCCATGGGCAACTAGAAATATTCTGACTTTCAGACAGATTGATAAATCTGCCCCATAGAGCTAGTTAAAGAGGTAATAAATGTTTCTATATTTGTAATTTATAGTACTTTTTTTTCATTTTCAAATTAGCTCACAATAAACATTATTAATGAATTCCCTATTTTGTTTTGCTTGTTTTGGTATATAATGGGGCTTATTTACTAAGGGTCGCGGATCGCACTTTCGTCAGACTGTCATTTGCGCCGCTGGGACAGGTATTTAGCAGGGGATTGTGTTGCAGGCGATTGAATTTTGGTGCAGCTGAGCTGGCTTTCATGCAACAGAAATCAGGGGGCGGGTCGTCGGACATTCCAACGGATTGGGACTGAGCGCGGATTTAACTCTTAATTTGTGTCGCAAGACAATGCGCTTACATGCACCAGGAAGAAGAAGGTGAACTCCAGCAGACCTGAGCGGGGAAGCGTCACATTCAGGATATCGGGTGCACAATCTTAGTGAATCGCGGCAGAGTGCATGATTCTCAAAACAATGCACTTTGGATGAACTCCTTGGACGGGTAAGTAAATATGTAAAGTCTCGGGCAAACGGGGCGACTATGGCGATGCTTTTTGTAGTATTTTTTTTCATAATATGGGGAAATGTCATTGTATTTTTATGAATATTTACCATATTAACATTTATTTGTGTGTGTGTTTTTTACTTTATATGTCCCCTTAGAGGTCATAAAAGACCCCTGGGGGACATTTTCACTTTTTTTAAACTTTACTTTTTTTTTTTTTTTTACAAGTTTTCCCCTGTAACTGAAGCATGTATAAGAACCTCAGTTACAGGAGAAATGACCAACTGTGACTGGGGATTCTGATCAGAGTTGGAGCTAATTAGACCCAGCAGCTCTGTTTAACCCCTTTAGACCTGGCAGTCACGCACTCACCAAGAAGGGTGCTAATCCACGTGCCTGGCCTCCTGCAGATGAAGCGGTCTTCCTTAGGTTGAAGTGCGCTTTTGCCTCGACTCTCGTGCTCACGAGGCCTGACACGGACAAACCCTTTCATCTTGAGGTGGATGAGCGGTGCTCACCCAGAAAGGGCCTAAGGGCCGAACTCTCACATGCGGCTTCTTTTCAGACTTTTTCTCCCACAGAGAGAAATTATTCGATTGGTGACAGTGAACTATTAGCCATCAAACTTGCTCTGGAAGAATGGCGGTATCTACTGCAGAGAGCTCTCCATCCTGTTAGTGTGTACACAGACCACAAGAACTTACTGTACCTCCAGACAGTCCAGCGCCTGAATCCCATGCAAGCTCGTTGGTGATTGTTTTTCTCTCGCTTCAACCTGTTGATTAATTTCCGTCCTGCAGACAAGAATGTCAAGACTGATGCACTGTCCCGTGCTTCGGATGTTGTTGGAGAAGCACCAGCTCCTCGGCACATCATTTCTTATGACCAGCTTGTTGTTGCAGCTCTGGTGGATCTTCAGCAGCTACCTCCCAGTAAGACGTATGTTAGACCAGCTCTTCGGAAGAGGATTCTGTCTTGTTGACATTCTTCACGTATAACTGGGCACCCAGGGGTGCAACGTTCTGTGGCCCTCATCTCCCGCTACTACTGGTGGCCAGACTTGGTCAAAGATGTTCGGGAGTTTGTGGGATCCTGCTCCTCCCGTGCCCGGCAACAAAGCCTCTCGTCTCAAACTGGCTGGACTGGTTTGATGGACCGGTTTTCCAAGATGTCCCATTTTCTTCCATCTTCTCCACAGCTTGCCAGTTTGTTCTTCAAACATATCTTCCGGCTGCATGGTCTTACGCTACACATCATGTCCGACCTAAGAGTCCAGTTTGTGTTTTGGCGTTCCTTGTGTAACCAGCTGGAAGTCAACCTTGACTTTTCTTCTGCCTACCACCCTCAGTCGAATGGCCAAGTGGAAAGGGTGAACCAGACTTTGGGCTGTTACCTCTGCCACTTTGTCTCGTCAAGATAACTTGGCTGATCTGCTACCATGGGCTAAGTTCTCCTCCAATTCCCTGGACTCTGGGTCTACTGGCTTGGCTCCATTCTTTGTGGTCTATGGATGAATCCTTCGTCGTCCTCTTCCGCTGTCTACTCCCTCTGATGTCCCTGCAGCAGAGGATCTGGTGCAGGACCTCAAATCTGTTGGGACCAGACCCACCAGTCCCTTCTCCGAGCCACAGACCGCACCAAAACCCAGGCTGATAAGAAACATCGCGCTCCTCCTGTCTCCTCTCCGGTTGACAAGGTGTGGTTATCCTCCAGATACGTCCGGCTGAAGATATCCAGCTACAAACTTGGTCCCCGGTTCCTTAGTCCCTTTGAGGTAATCAAGCGCATCAATCAAGTGGCCTACAAGCTCCGCCTTCTTCCATGAATGCGCACCCTGAACTCCTTCCATGTCTCCCTCCTGAAGCCAGTCGTCTTGAACCACTTCTCTCAGCAATCTCTTCCTCCTGCTCTTGAGGCTGATTCTGGAAGGGGTTCGGGCTTGAGAAGAGGTCCCGAGAGCCTGATGAGAACATTTTGGATCGGACTCTCCACCAGAGGTTTCTTGGGACCAAAAGGAAGAGGTGGAGGCCTCAGGTTCTCTAATTGTTAATGAAATCCACAAAGTGAGCTCAAAGAAATCACACCAGGACAAAGTATGGTATAATATCTCAATCTCTGCGTCACAAAGGATTATACATAAACTTTCAGTGGTGCAAGACCTGGGCTTGGCTAGTTAAAGATAAAGAAATAATGTCCATAGTTCATTGGTTGGTAAATTATCACATGGGCATCGCAGAAACAAAAGATGTCTCTTTCCCTGGAATAGGTAGTATCGTAAATCAGCCACAGTTGAGGTCCTCCTAGTTTCAGCATTTAGCAAGCATATAAAATAATAAATAATAAAATAATAAAAATTAAAGCATTTTCATAAATTATACAGTAATACTTCACACTGCGATCCATATGCACACCCATGCCCCTCTCTGTGGCGCTGCCCCAGGCCCCTCTCCGAACTTACCTCTCCACACTCCCGTCCAGCCTAGATTCCGCACGCATCCCTGCTCCCTACGGCAGTCAGAGATTTAAAGGGCCAGTGCACAGGAGATTGGTGCTGGCCACTTCCGGGTCTGCTATATAATCCGGCGGCTCCCATCATTTCCCACCAGATCTGTTCCTGCGCTCCTGCTCTTGTGTTCCTGCTGTGAGTTCCAGTGTTCCTTCCTGCGCTGTTCTCTCGCTGTCAACCCGGGCTCGGACTGTGTCCTGCATATCTACCTTGGCTAGTTGCACCTGTGGAACGACCTGGTGGCACCCTGCCACAGCAAGTCCATCCCGCTTTGCTGTTGGCTCTGATGAAGACCAGGTGCCACTTAGACTCCCGTCCCAGGTGCCGGCTAGTACCATCTCCCACGGTGGTCTAGAGGGTCCACAGACCCAGAATCCTGACAGACAGGTGCCCTTTAACCCTTTAACAACCAGGTCCTTTTTAATTTTTTAGTTTTCATTTTTAACTCCCCACCTTTAAAAATCTATACCTTTTTTATTTTTCCATGTCTTTAGCTGTGTGACGGCTTGTTTTCTGCATCACAAATTGTACTTCATAGAGATGGTATTTAATATTCCATGCCGTGTACTGGGAAGCAGTGAAATTGGTGGAAAAATGCATTTGTGCCATTTCCTTTTGGGCTTGGATTTTATGGCTTTCATTGTGCACCCCAAATGACACGTCTACTTTATTCTTTGGGTCGTTACAATCATGGGGATACCAAATTTTTATAGGCTTATAATGTTTTCATACATTTAGAAAAATGTAAACCTCCTGTACAAAAAAAAAAAATCTTCATTTTGCCATCTTCTGGCGATCATAACTTTTTCATACTTCCGGAGTGTACAGAACCGTGGGTCGTGTTATGTTTTGCAACATTTAAATTATACCATTTTGTGGACTCTACGGCCTTTTAATCACTCTTTGTAAAATTTTTATATGTTGCAAAATGGTAAAAAAAATTTCAACTTTGGATGCTATTTTCCGTTACAGGGTTAAATGCCGATAATAATCGTTATTATATTTTGATAGATAGGACATTTTGGGACACGGTGATGCCGAACATGTTTATGAATTTTGTTTTTTATTTATATTTATATCAGTTCTAGGGAAAGGGAAGTGATTAGAATTTTAGGTTTTTCAAATTAATTAATACTTTTGTTCCACAATTTTTCAGACCTTTAGGGTATCCAAGGTTGTCTGATTGATCCTACCATATACTGCCATACTACAGTATGGCATTATATGGGGATTTTACTACACATTTATTACAATCTGCCAATGGCACATTGTAACAAATGCCCAGAAATCATATAGCCTCAGGTCTTGGGGTTGTCATGGAGACAGAAGTTTGTTATCCTTTTATTTGTTTCACAGAGGTGGAATTTACAATTTGTAATTTTTTGGATAATACATTAATTTTGGCCCAAAAATGAAACATTCACAATGGATGAAATTATGAAAAGCACCACAAAGTTTGATACCCAATTTCTCCTGCCAATACCCCATATGTGGTGGTAAACTGCTGTATAGGTCACAAGCAACTCTTTAGAGAAAATTTTTACTTTGAGTCCTAAAGGCTTAAATGAAGATTGTATGTTCAATGTATTTTTATGATAAGTGATTACAGGGGAAATATGTGCAATAAGATATGTTAGAATATAGTAGAAAAGATGATATAATGTATAATAATTAAGCTATTTTATCTTCTTTAACCAATTGTATTCCCACAGCATAGGAATTTGTGTATTTATGTATTGTTATATTTGTATATCCTTGTATTTATTCATATTGTATTTGTAGTTAATACGATAAGCTTCCGGTGGCGAGGGATATAATTAGCTTGTGTAGGTGTGTGCCATGCATGTGTGAGGAAGGGGGCGTGTCCCCCCGAAATGTCACTTCATGTGGCTCACACTTTTTGGTCTAGCGGTCTGAGGAGTGCCCGAGGTGTAAAAACATGTGAGTGTTCATACCACGGAACTTTGGACTATGCGAGATATGTATCTATTATGGTTGCACTCACTACGAAATAACATTTTGCAAGCTATATTACTTAAATATGATAATGAAACTACTGAGAAGACTAATGTATACCTATGAATATTGAAGTAAAGTGAAAATTTTCTCTAAAGAGTTGCTTGTGGTCTATGTTATTGGACAATGTTCATTGATGCATTTTTGTAAAGAAGTGGAGATCCTCTAGTCCTGAATCAACTTCTATTAAATACCTCTACGTACCTTTATCTTTCTTTGTGCTAAACTGATGTATAGGCACACAACATAGAATGGAATTGAGCGCCATTCGGAGCAGATTTGCACTGTCACATATTACAGGCTATATTTTTTTGTAATGTGGAAATATGGGGGTTTATTTTTTCTGAGATGCACTTTTCAGGTACATAAGGGAGGTTGAATAGCGAATTGATGAAATTTTATTAACTCTTAATTGGTAGGGATAAGAAAATCATTAATTCTGGTTTAAGAATTTTAGGTTTTTATGTTGGCCGTTCACTGTACTATGAAAATATTTTGTTATCTTTTTTTCTTTTGGTCACCACAATTACAGAAATACCCCATTTATATAGCCTTTTTTATGGTTGACTTGTTTTGCTTAATATAGAACTGGTTGGATGTGAAAATATCATAATTTGTGCATCTTCTAAAGGCAGCCCTAGAGTCCTTCATAGGATCCCACGGCTGCCATGGAAGCTGGCTGGGTAAGTACCCAGTACAGTGCCTATAGGGTTAAACAGTTGAATTATGAGTATCCTAATCCCAGCTGCTAATGCGGGAGACCGGCCGTCTTGCAGCAAATGCATGGGCTCTGCTTTTGAACATGTGAAACCGCTAAGACGTACATGCACATTGGGATGCGTCAATAGAATACATTTCCCAATGTATATGTATGTCTTCATGCGCTAAGGGGTTAAACTTTGATTATGAGCATAACCACTACTATGACCAGGCATTTTTTATTATTTTTTTCCTTGTTGTCCTCTTAAACCTGATGATGCAATGGATATGACCAGTTATCTATGGAGGTGAGAATTAGTTCAATTAATTTGCATTCACAAACCCATCTCTTTTTCATTATTTATTTTTTACCAATTAATGGGTTGTTCTTTTGCATGAGATGTTGTGTTTTTGAATGTAGATACCAAGTTTGTAGTGTTTTAATAACTTTTGGGAATTTTATTTGCCATATAATCACTTTCTATTACATTGTTCACCGTTTGGTAAACTCATTTTTATATTTGATGGATGGAGATGCAGTAAAGCCTAAAGAGGTGAAACCTGAGGTCGGCGAGGCATTTGGTGTTTTTAAGTTTTATATATGCACAATTTTAAACCTGTTTGTGTGGGTACAAGAATAAACATTTTTATTTTGATACTGAACATACTGGAGTGGTGAGATTAGCCAGATGGAACTGTTTGTTTGAAAAAGGAGTTGAGCACTGACTTATTATTGTGTTTTATTGCGTTTTGTTTGCACAGGTGAGAGCGTGCTCCGTCAAATCGCTCTTCCGATAAGCTCATCCTCTTTGGGGTTAACATTTTATAGTTTTTAAGATGCCGTGATACCTAATAACAGAAGACCAGTCGTTATACACAACATGTTAACCAAAAACCATCAAGACACGAAGCAATGACCCATATATAATAAAAAAAAGGTCAAATTTTATTATAGAATATAAACAGCATGTAATAGAAAATACTACTTTTAGAATTAAATCTAAAACGATAGACAGATGGAACTCATAGAGGTGATAATGATACAATGACAAGAACACCATATTCATCATATATACAATAGTCATGTACTATATACTATGTACACTACTCCTTAAGTGCTCCTAGATAATACCAGTTGTAACATATCTAGGGAACAAAAGTATAGAATAAAGAGGGCAAATACATTTTTGTTATTGAGGATAGTTTTTTGACGCTGACCCCCCTTATCTCACCATGTAACAAGGTATTTAGTATGTAGGACTTGTGTAAATATACATTCTCCTGAAATGTCAGCCATATAGTTGTGTGCCCTGTACTTACATACTTCTGGCCTTGTATTGGTCATCGCTTATATATTCCTATCTGTATAGTGCAATCACATATATTGGGGCACATTAACTTACCCGGTCCAGCGCGTTCCCCAATCCGGAGTGTCCGACAAGAATGAACTCTGCTGCAATACACGAAGTTCGTGCGCTCGATTTCCTGTATGTGTCGCTTCCCCGATCAGGTCCGCCTGAGTTCACCTTCTTCCTCCCGGTGTATGTAAGTGCTTGATCTTGCGACACAAATTTAAAGTTAAATCCAGGGGTTTGTCCGAATCAGTCTGATCATCTGAGGGCCCACCCACCGATTTGTGTCGCATGAAAGCCCTTGCGTTTGCGGCGAAATCCAATCGCGTGTTACACAATGCCCTTTTAAATCAATGTCCCGGCTGGAAAAGTCGGAAACCCTGACGGAAATGCGGCCATGGGACCCTTAGTAAATAAGCCCCATTGTGTATATTTAGCAGCTGATAGTTGTACTATACTTTATACATTGTACGGCACAATATTGGCTATTTGTTATTATAACAACCATATATATGGCCACTTTTTTCTACACTTTTTTTCCCTAGATATGTTAGAACTGGTATTATCTAGGACAGTGATGGGCAACCTTTTGAGCTTGGTGTGTCAAAATTCGCCAAAAAACCGAGCATAACTTGGGTGGTGTGTCACCTTGAGAAAAAAAACCTAATTTTGTGATATTTAGAGTTTAAATAACAAATACGTATAGTTATTTAACTTACCTGCTTAGTGACTTCTTTGTTAATCTGTCAGTTGGTTTCTTTTGTTGGTCTTGCTGTTATTTAACTTGTGTGGGGTGCCATGATAAGTGTGGGGGAATTCTTCCAGTGATGGCGAACCTGTGGCAGTCCAGCAACAGCTAGTTTTAAGGAAATTTGTGTCCAGAGAAGTGCCCCGAAAGAGTACATCACAGCCCAGCCCGGCAGAGCTCAACTCAATAAATTAACTTACTTAACTGGCACAGGCTCCAACGACACCACGAACCTCCGTTACTCCTCTTCAGGCCGCTTCAGCTCCTGTGTAGATGTTCCCGCGCAGGCACAGCATAGGTTGCGTCTTTGCGAGCTGGGGCTGCTCTGTCTCCACGCTCCACTCTGGCGTCATTGGGCGGCCTCCGCAGAGCAGGATAGGAGGACAGGAGCAGCAGCTGCGATCTCTCTGACTGAGATGCAGCCGCTCGCTGCAGACCACATCGCCAACCGACCACCCGACCAGCCCCAGACAACAGACAACTGCACTACAGCAATTTTTCTCCAGCAGCCGTGTGTCACTGAAAATGGCTACGTGTGTCAGTGCTGCGTGTCATAGGTTGGCCATCCCTGATCTAGGAGAACTGAAAGGGGTATTCCCATTTCAGAATATTAATGTTATTGTTTGGATTATAAAAAGTTAAACAATTTTCCAATAAACTTTCCGTATCAATTCTTAACGGTTTCTTATATCTCTGCTTACTTTCCTCCTATAAAAAGCTCTATGTTTACTTCCAGTGGATAGAAATCTGACTATGGTCACACAGGTGTGCAGCTCGTTATATCACACAGCTCTGCTTACTCTCTGTGATATAATGGGGGTCATTTACTAAGGGCCCGATTCGAGGTTTCTCGACGTGTTACCTGAATGTTTCCGATTTGCGCCGATTTTTTTTGCCAGTGAATTTCAGGGCATTCCAGCGGGCCTCGGGGAAATTCAGCGCAGCAGCGACATCTGGTGGACGGCGGAGGAACTACCTTAGTGAATTCCGTCCGGACCCGAATCCACCGCAGAGAATGCGCCGCTGGATCGCGAAT
Source organism: Engystomops pustulosus (assembly GCF_040894005.1). Taxonomy (NCBI): domain Eukaryota; kingdom Metazoa; phylum Chordata; class Amphibia; order Anura; family Leptodactylidae; genus Engystomops; species Engystomops pustulosus. The sequence continues at coordinate 88,087,088 of NC_092414.1, read as the reverse complement.
GGGCCGGGTAAGTAAATCTGCCCCATTGAGTGTTTGAGGTATGTTTCTAGGTGGTTTCATATACAGCATGTTCCCTGCTGCATCTGCCCTGAATGTAGACAGCTTCGTTCAGGGCAGTTTAACCCCTTAACTACCCCAATCAAGGTTGATTAAGGAAGTTAATGCACAGCTCAGCCCCCGGAAACAGAAAAGCTCAGATTCCGGGTGTTTAAATCGGGAACATGAACTGCGGCATCTAAGTGGATGCAGATGGAGTGAGCTCCATCTATCACCCATCGGCAACCAGAAGCAATGATTGCGGGTGCCAATGGTGTTGCTAAAAGTACTAATCATCAAATCTTATGCTTTCATCATGTCAGGCCGTCAGACGATCTCACAGATTCGGACTAAGCACGGGATTTCACTTTCAAATTGTGTCGCAAGACCAAGGACTTACATGCACCAGCAAGAAGAAGGTGAACTCTGGTGGACCAGAGCGAGGAAGCGACACATGCAGAATATCGAGGGCACGATCTTAGTGAATCGCGGCACAGTGCAAAATTTTTGCTGACATTTTATTTTGTACTTGAAAGAAAAGTCTGGGTCTAGCATGCTCTGTTTTGCAATTTTTTAGGCGCACTAATTCTGTCATGTTATATGTTTTTGCTTTTGTCTTTGTAACCTACCTATAGAGTTTTTAGACCTGATGAATACACTGTTACAGTGTTGAAATGCGTTGTCATAATACTAATAAAAGAAACCTTATTACCCTCTTTTGGATGTAGCCCGTCTATCCATTGACCCCTTTTTTCTCTTCCTGATTTCCATATCTCATCTGGACCACGGTCCAGCCCTGGGGCCTGACGCTGCAACTCCACCCCACTTCCAAAACCTTTCCCTACCTATGCTCACATTTTTTGGTGCCTGGCTCAAAAAATCCCCTAACTTTTACCCTAAATTCAGATCAGTAAGAAACACTGTAGTATTGCAGTATATGTTAGGGTCCATCGGACCAACTAAAATTTTAATAAAAACCTACAAGTTTAACTCACCCCCTTTCCATAGAACTGATATAAAAACGATCAAATAGAATCATAAACCTATTTTGGATTGTCAAATCCCAAAATGCATGATCTATCAAAAATATAAAAACGGTTATTCCCGTCTGTGACACACCAAAACCAACTTTGCCCCAATATTAGATATCCTATCAACTCTCAAATTGTGGAAACCAACAACACCGAAACAAAGAGCTGAAAAAATGTTTAGAAAAAATATACATCATTTGTTGACATTCCATACAAATAATGCACATATATAACTCCCCAAAAGATTGGGGAAATTCAGTATATGGGGAACATGAACAGAACGTCCCAGATGGAACATGGGACCACCACAGAGTACCTGCAACCAGAGTCCATATGCCCCAGAGTCAAAGTATCAAAAAGTAATACGTCCAACAATAGGACAAGAAATGGGGGTAAAGTGACAATAGTGCAGTAAACACCGATAATTCAATAGACCGGAGGTACATTCTGGTATTAAAGGTTTCAGGAATCTGTGCCACACTTACCCACAGGCATGATGAAAGGCAGACAATCAGAGGTGAGGCCTCTCTGGTGGTCCCATGTTCCATCTGGGGCATCCGGTTTCCCTCATATATTGAATTTCCTCAATCTTTTTGGGAGTTATATATGTGCATTATTTGTATGGAATGTCAATAAAGGATATATATTTTTTCTAAACATTTTTTCAGCTCTTTGTTTCGGTGTTCCCGTCTGTGACCCCAGTAACGCAAAATAGAGTGCAAATTTCCATTTTTTTACAATTTCAACACATACACATTTGAATAAAAAACAATCAAAGGGTTGTACAGTCCTCAAAACTATAACATTGAAAACGTCATCTCATCCAGATTAATATACTGAAGCATGAAAAAGCTATTGGCCCCAGAATAGTGCAAAATAAAGACATTTCCATTTTTTAAAATCTACTTATAACTAAAACATAATAAAACCTTTAAACATTTCGTATCTTCATGATTGTCTGAATCTAAAAATAAAGGGGAGCAGTCATTTGGACCACACAATGAAAGATGTTTTTTTTTTTGGGGGGGGGGGGGGCAATTTTACCGCATCTGGAATGTTTTAACAGTACACGGCATGGAATATAAAATACATTCACTAGGAAGTACAATTTGTTATGCAGAGAACAAGCCCTTATACAGCTCTGTACATGGATGTTATGCGTGTTTGAAAGTGAGGAGTGAAAATGGAACCATAAAAACAAAAAGTGCTGTGTCCTGAAGGTGTAAAACATGTAGGTACAAATTATACTGATAGGATGCTAAATATAACATTGTTGGTTTGTGTGGTTGGTAAGGAGCAATATTTAATGAAAAGCTAAATTTTAATTAATAAAGTACACATAGTAGCGACTTGTAAAGTCTTGTCATTGTCTTCATCATATCTTTTTTTTAGTAATTGTAGCTGTAGATTTAAACCCTAATAAGCTAGCTGCCCCTCCACAAGAGAATGCTGTGACAGTTGTGGCAATCCAGCAAAGTTTCAACTCAATTGAAAATTATTACTGCTATAAAAATGTATTAGTCAGCAGAGACCTAAAAATAACATCATGATAAAAGGTATACCTTCATACTTTTGTAATACTATTTTCGCTCTCAGAAATACCAACACCAATAGGATTCAGTAGGATCCAGATAAAAACGCATCTAACATAACTTCTAACCCCTTATCATCGACACTAGTTTTCAGCTCAATGACCAGACTCGATTTTTCAAATCTGACATGTCTTACGATAATTGGTTATAACTTCAGAATGCTTTAACATATCCCGGTGATTTTGAGAATGTTTTCTCGTGACACAATGTACTTCATGTTAGTTATAAAATTTAAGTGATACTTTTTGCCATTCGTTCTGAAAAAAAGTGAAAATTTGGCAAAAGTTTGTAAAAATTCTTCATTTTCCAAGTTTGAAATGTTCTGCTTTCCATACAGGAAGTAAAACTACCCAAAAAGCTTGATAATTAACATTTACGGAATGTCTACTTTATGTTGGGATGATATTTTATGCATCCTCTCACTTTCTAGTGTGTTATGAGGTGCAGAACTTTAGGTGCGATTTTTCTCATTTTCATGAAAATTGCCAAAACTCACATTTTGAGGGACAACTCAGCTTCCAAGTGACTTTGAAAGGCCTAAATAATAGTAACACCCCATAAATTACCCCACTATAGAAACTGCACCCCTCAACGTATGTAAAACAACTTCTATTAGGTCCATTAACCCTTTAAGAGTTTCACATGGGTTAAAACAATATGGACCTGCGATTTAGAAACTATGGAATTTTTTTGGAAAATACATTCATTTAGGCCAAACTGACAGTTTCAGAATAAATTAAATGATGAAACGCACTGCAACGTTTGATGCCCAATTCCTCCCGAGTGTACTGGTATGTGGTGGTAAACTTCTGTACGGGCGCACGGCCGAGTATAGAATGAATGGAGGCACCATTCACAGCAGATTTGTATTGTCACATTGTACGACCTATACATTTTTATTTTTTTTGGTAATGCAAACATATGAGGGCTTATTTTTTACGGGATGAGATACAATGTATAAATAATTCATTTTGGGCGTCTATAGCTTTTTCATCAGATTTTATTAACTATTTCAAGGGGGACACAAACAAAATCATCAATTTTTATTTTGGATTTTTAGCACTTTTTCCCCCCGCTCACCGTAACGTAAAAATAATATTTTATCTTTATTCTCTGGTTCATTACAATTGCGGCGATACCTCATTTATATAGTTTTTCTTATCTTTGCTCAATTTTCCTGAGCAAAATCAATATTGGAGAATATCACATTGTTTTTACTATTGACAACTTTTTAGGGCCATAACTTCTGTATTTTTTTGTTGTCAGACCTGGTTGAGGGCTTATTTTTTGCGAAAAGAGTTGTTCTTTTCAGTCGTATCATATTAGGGAACTTAGCTTTTTTTGATCACTTTTTAGAACATTTTTTGTGATGGTGTTTGATGAAAAATTGTATATTACGGGTTTTTCGTAGTTTTTTTTTTCATCGTTCACCGAGCGGGTTCAATATTGATTTAGATTTATTGTACAGATTAATACGGACGCAGTGATACCAAATATGTACATTTTTCGTGTGTTTTTGTGTTTTATATACTGTATTTGCATTATATGTGTAACTGGGGAGATTATGGGACTTTATTTTATTTATTTATTTATGTAATTATTATTATAATATGATTTAATCTTTTTTTTTTTTTTTACTTTCGCATATTTTCCACCTTTTGGCTTGAACAAGCGATCATCCGATCACTTATTCAAGCCTCTACACTGCAATACACTTGTATTACAGTGTATAGTGTAAGTAACTGAGCATGCTGCGCATGCTCAGTTACTTACAGCCGGGTCCTGCCAGGAAGGCAGAACCCTGCGAGAAGAGGAGCCGGAAGCCTCGGGTCACTCGCCGGACCCGGGGGCAGCAGCAGGAGGGATCGGATCCCCCGGTAAGCTCACCGGGGGGGTCCGATCCACGTGGGACACACTTGCACGCCGCGGTCATACTTGACCGCGGCCTGTAAGGGGTTAAACACCTGGGATCTGAGTTTTTCCAATCCCGGGTGTTAGTGCCGGGTCTGGGCTATGACATCACAGCCCGACACCGGCACAATACTGACCCGATGTCCCGAAATCTTCTTCTGACGCGGCGCCGTAGAAAGGCATCTCGTCAGAAGAAGTACCCTTAATGACCGACGTAGATTCCCGATAGGGCGATCATTAAGGGGTTAATGACTCATGTGACTGCAACCTCTACAAGAGTCCGGCATATACCGTATATAATCGAATATAAGCTGACCCAAGTATAAGCCGAGGCCCCTAATTTTACCTCAAAACCCGGTAAAACTTATATTTTTTTACTCGAGTATAAGCCGAGTTTGGGTTTTCAGCACATTTTTGATTTACACAAAAGAAAATTTTAAAGTGAACCTGTCACCAGGAATGTCATGTCTAGCTGGTGACAGATTCCAATTGCCTAGGCAATACGGATTTTAAAAATACCTTTATCAGCATTCTGTAGTTTATAAAAATTTATTTCACATTACTTGGCTCCCTCTTGGAGACATCGGGGAGGGGCAGCTACAGCTTGGGTGCTTGTGTCTCAGTCTCCTCATGCGTTCTTCTTATTCCACACGACCCCCTCTCCCTCCTCTGTCTGCTCAATGCACATTATAGGAAGTGGGGATGAAGTTGAATTATTGTGGAGGAGAGGAGACTGAGTCACAGGCACACAGGCTGCTGCAAGTAATGTTAAATAAAGTTTTATAAAGTTCAGGAATGATCCAGAATTCTAACAAAGGCTTTTTTAAAATCAGCATAGCATAGACTATTGGAACCTGTCATCAGATAAAAATGACATTCCTGGTCACAGGTGCGCTCTCTAAAGAGTAAAAATAGCAGTACAATAGATAGAGTTACGGAGGCTGAACAGATCTTTTGAATGAATAGCTGAATGAATTGTACTATTTTGTTTTTGCTATGGTTATTTATTCAAGGGACGCTGTCCTGGGAAAGAAATCCCACCATACCACATGGCAATACATCAAAAATGATGGTGTCAACACATCTTAAAATGTTTGCAGAAAAATGGAAACATTTAACCACTATATACCACCACTAATTCCCTGAAAAATTTGGGAAAATGTATTTAGCACCTTCACGTATAGATGAAAGACTTTTTAAGAATATTTCAAACTTTTCTCTTGTGTCATCTTGTAGTGATAACTACTGAGCTTATTTGACCATAAAGAGTTCTCAGCTTTTAAGAATATTAATCCATGCCTTGAAAGGTAAGACACATGGCTAACTGGTACAGACTGATGTTGGACAGGCTTCAAACTATTAAGCCTTTGTTCTTAGGACTTACAGAGTGGCTTTGATGTCTTGGATAAAACACCCCGGGCACACTAAAGACCAAATGCCTGATTATGTTCTAACGAAAGTATAATCAATAGCGCACATGAGTTAAAAGGGAACAGAATTAAAATGCCTTTGTAATTAAAACTTTATTGTCTGTATATGCCTCATTTAACCCACTCTGCAAAATAGTTTTGTAAATGGCATAACTCTGTGATTGTAATTACCTATGTTACAGTTATTTAACGAACCATGGACCAACCATTGACAACTATTCAAAGGCATGGAGTGGTTTTAAGATAAGGTAGTTTGAGCGTATTACTAGTATTGAAAATGTATGGTATACTTACTATAAAGCTTAAAGCATAACTGTAAAGTTACTGACAAAATATAGTGTTAGCACAGCTGGAGAGAGCCTCTGATAACAATTCCAATGATACCTGTATCATGCTGCTGGCTTCTTCCTATCCTGAGATATATCTGGTATATTCAGATTCAGCTAATTCTGATGTGGGTGGGCACCTCCTGGTTGTGACATCATCTCATCCCACTGAAGCCAGAAGAGGAGAGCATGTTTGTAAATGGCCGATCTGAAGCAAGCTTGTGACGTCACTGAAGGTCCTTTGGATCACACTAAGTACTTTAAAATGATGCAGGTCATTTTGATTTTGTTTGTAATTGGCCTGCCTGAAGCATGTGATGAGTCACTACAGGTCCTACAGACCATTTCAATAAGCCTTCTGTCATCTCTATCTGTACTATACGGTTTCCTATGGCAACCAGAAAGCATGGCAAATGGAGATTAGCCTGGGGTGCAAGGTAAAACCTCTGCTAGCTGCTAAACAGCTGCAGATAGCTTATTATAGTGAATTAGAGAATTGCTTATTTTTTAGTGCAAAGTTAGGTAAAAGTTTTTATAATTTAGAGTTGTACTTTATGTTAATATTTGTTCCTTAAAGCAGTGCAAATTTCCCATAGAGGTCAAGGTAAGAATAAGATGTCATTTTGAAGTTTCCATGATGCTTGTTTTTTTCTTTGATTATATAATATAAACGTACAAAATTTGTGTTGGAATCATAATGTTTCAGTAGTTGAGACCGGATTCCTGGGTGTAAATCCATCGCTGAGAACATCTGCATTAACTTTGTATGGCTTTCCTACCAAACTATAGAAACAAACAGGTCAATTGGTTTGTTATAAAATAGGCCTGTATGTGTGTTTGATATGTGGAATTCCGATTGTAAGCCTCAATGGGAACAATTAATAAGGTAAAACACTAAGATATATCTGACCAGCAGAAAAGATTTTTAAAAAAGTAGGCGCACAAAGCCACACTTAAGACATGTGCATCTTAAGCGTGGCTTTGTACGGCTACTTTTTCTTTTTGGATTTTTTGCTGGCCAGATGTATCTTATTTTTTTCCTTATTAATACATATACCACATGCCACATGCCTCGCCACGTCTGGAAGAGTGCAGTGGTGGTTCGTATCCAAGGACAACTTGTTTCTAAGAGCAAACATGGCTACATTTATGGCCACTGATTTCACATAAGTACATTATTTTAAAATACATGGAATATGTAAAAAAATTTTGATATCACAATTTACCACATTTTCTGAGCTCTGATAACAACAACAAGTCATATGCTTTATATCAGTCACATGGCCAAAGCTAGTAATGGTCTTAGGCCAACTTATTTAGGTATGTGGATGCTCAATCTTCCCTTGTCAACCCCTCTGTCTTTTTATAAGTCAATGAGATAATTGCTGCATAGAAAACAGCTACAGAATTAGCGGCAGTCTATTATTGAGCCTAGTGGCCATAGCGTAATTTGCAAGATATCATACATTTTCATAAATATAGACATGTTTGTTGAAAATTGCTCTTGTAAAGGTTCATCAAATGCAAATTTTCTTTCTCCACATGAAATTACAAAACTAAAAAAAACATGGATGCAATTACTAAGCTAAACAGGAGAGGATGTTTAGAAGTAAGCCTTCTTCTCTGGCTTCACTCAGTACTCTGGCTATTAAACAACCTCACTGACACATGCTCTGACCACCAACATAATACTGGTAATATTGATAGAGTTTAGATGCTTCCCCCTCTATTAGGGCAGAAGAATTATTATGTCAGTCTCCTTTACAACCCGGAGGTGTCAAGGACCTTTCAGTTGGCCAAACTAGGTCATTGTCAGGAAATCCTGAAGATTTAGATGATACTGGTTGACCATTTAATCCTCCCTTACAGAACAGTAATTAAATGACTTCAGCCACCAAACCAAATTATGACCTATCCACAGTCCATAAATTACTTATTGGGAGGGACTGACTGCTGTGAACCCCCTGAGAACAGTGTCTCGCCTGCCTCCCTTGAACATTTGGTTATCTTAGATCGCGATAAAGAATGGATCACTTCTAAAGTACTCTGTGTAATTCCCATTACAGTAATAACAACATTAAAGGTGTTTGCCCATGAAAGAAAATTCTCAAATTTCAACTAACAAGTGATGTTTACACAATAAAGATCATTTTAACCCCCTACTATCACTCAGTGATGGCCAGTGTATAAATCAAAAGTGTGGATGGGGACTCTCTAAGCAGACATTTAATGATTCCTTTAGTTCTGTGTGGGGATAATGTGAATAAATTATCAGGTTAAAAGCTTTATAAACACTTTCATTTAGCTTCTGATCATTCACTAGTATCTGACACATAGAAAGTGGGATGAAACAGATCAGAGATGAAAGATAATGAGATCCATGAGAAGCATATTGCATATGATATTCTCATCTCTATTATTATAGGCATAACATTCACAGCTCTACTATAGCTCACCTATAACTCATACTGAAAGATCTGCTCTGCCTCTCCTGGATAAAGATCTTATCTGTATGTAGCTTTACTCTCCTCACGAGCCGGCCGGCAGGAAGTGTGTGTGTCTGCGTGAGCTCCTGCTGGAATTCAAGGGTGGGGGCTAGAGGCAGAGAAGAGCTCAGTGCAGTATCAGACAGAAGAGCAAGATGTCTTCTGACCCTAAACTCAGAAGATACAAGGTCGGGTCCAGGGGCAACCAAAATTGTGTACACCAGGACTGATAGAGACAGGTTGGAATTATATCTGTGAAATGTTGAATTTTTGTTGAGAATAAGAGAATGTTTCTTTTGTTATCCTGAGTACATTTAAGAAGCTTGTCTTCATGGGAATACCACTTTAATACTTATCTCAACAATAGTTGCAGTCAGAAAAGGTTCCAAAAATAGTTTGCATACATTAACCCCTTCATACATTAACCATCAAAACCCCTTAAAAAAAAAAGTTGGTGCACACTACCCGAGCAGTGCATATTATTGAGGACCGTGCGGCACTTTTGATAAATCTGGGACACTGTACACTTCACAGGCAAACTGCACCTAGTGCAGTTTGCAGTACTTTTGATAAAACTTTTGTATATTGTTTGTGCCTGTCAGTACGGGCGGAATCAAGCAACTATGGGCCCTGGGCTGTATGAGGACTGTGCCCACCCCGCAAAAAAAGTTTAAATCTTAAGGTATTGTGGCAATGACAGAATTACTGTTATACAGAATCAGTATCAAAATCATGTTTACTACATATATATAATTCCAGAACCAAATTTACTACATAGATATGGAACTAGATCCAAGCATTCTTCATATATATATATTACAGAAGCAAGATTACTATATAAATATGTTCATAGAACCAAGATCTTATATAGATAAAAGACCAGAACTAAGCTTCCTACTTAGAGTCAACAACGGAACCAAGATCACTACATACAAAGCTTTCTCCATACATATATTACCAAAACATAGCTGCATACATAGCTACAGCACAAGAATGAAGTGTCTTACATGGATACAGTTACAGAGCCCATCTTTGACAATACTTGCAGTGAATGTAGTCTAATACCAATTTCTGATTCATCGGATGTTCTCCCGATTATGATCCGCACCTGCTTTTGGCTTTAAAAACTGCATCTAAAAAACTGAAGGTGTTGATGCACTCTGAGTCTCTGAGCATGTGATTGGTAACCAGCACCTAGTTTCTTGCACTAACACAACCAGGGTCGGACTGGCCCACCGGAGGGTCGGTGGATCCTCCGGTAGGCCCCCGTTACCTCCACTACAGCAGGGCCCCCTGTGGATTGGCCTACAGTGGGCCCCCGGTATGCCCGCTACGGCAGGGGCCTTATCCCCACCTGAGGCCCCTGCCAGTGCGTGAGAGCACCGGTACTCGATGCGGCCGTAAGCGGCCACTCGAGTACCGTCTTTAATGTAATGTGCGCGTCGCAGCCGGTCTTTTTTTGCCGGCACGCGTCGCACTGTGACCCCAGATGCGCGGCAGGCGTGATGATGCACTCACGCTGCCGCACGTCTTGTTGTTCCTGTCCGTCATGCTACAGGGGGAAGAAGAGAAGAAGAGGACGCGGGAGCGCTGCTAAAGGTGAGTGAATTTTATTATTTTCAACTATTGCAGAAATATATACATATATTAAAGGGGCCCCTAGAAGAAAATATATTAAAATGGGCACTAGAGGACTACACTCACCGGCCACTTTATTAGGTACACCTGTCCAACTGCTCGTTAACACTTAATTTCTAATCAGCCAATCACATGGCGGCAACTCAGTGCATTTAGGCATGTAGACATGGTCAAGACAATCTCCTGCAGTTCAAACTGAGCATCAGTATGGGGAAGAAAGGTGATTTGAGTGCCTTTGAACTTGGCATGGTTGTTGGTGCCAGAAGGGCTGGTCTGAGTATTTCAGAAACTGCTGATCTACTGGGATTTTCACGCACAACCATCTCTAGGGTTTACAGAGAATGGTCCGAAAAAGAAAAAACATCCAGTGACGGGCAATTCTGTTGGCGGAAATGCCTTGTTGATGCCAGAGGTCAGAGGAGAATGGGCAGACTGGTTCGAGCTGATAGAAAGGCAACAGTGACTCAAATCACCACCCATTACAACCAAGGTAGGCAGAAGAGCATCTCTGAACGCACAGTACGTCGAACTTTGAGGCAGATGGGCTACAGCAGCAGAAGACCACACCGGGTGCCACTCCTTTCAGCTAAGAACAGGAAACTGAGGCTACAATTTGCACAAGCTCATCGAAATTGGACAGTAGAAGATTGGTAAAACGTTGCCTGGTCTGATGAGTCTCGATTTCTGCTGCGACATTCGGATGGTAGGGTCAGAATGTGGCGTCAACAACATGAAAGCATGGATCCATCCTGCCTTGTATCAACGGTTCAGGCTGGTGGTGGTGGTGTCATGGTGTGGGGAATATTTTCTTGGTACTCTTTGGGCCCCTTGGTACCAATTGAGCATCGTTGCAACGCCACAGTCTACCTGAGTATTGTTGCTGACCATGTCCATCCCTTTATGGCCACAATGTACCCAACATCTGATGGCTACTTTCAGCAGGATAATGCGCCATGTCATAAAGCTGGAATCATCTCAGACTGGTTTCTTGAACATGACAATGAGTTCACTGTACTCAAATGGCCTCCACAGTCACCAGATCTCAATCCAATAGAGCATCTTTGGGATGTGGTGGAACGGGAAATTCGCATCATGGATGTGCAGCCGACAAATCTGCGGCAACTGTGTGATGCCATGTCAATATGGACCAAAATCTCTGAGGAATGCTTCCAGCACCTTGTTGAATCTATGCCACGAAGAATTGAGGCAGTTCTGAAGGCAACCCGTTGCTAGCATGGTGTACCTAATAAAGTGGCCGGTGAGTGTATATGTAATAAGGGTGGGGGGTATACAGGATAAGAGTAGTAGTAGTGTGCCCATATATACAGGAAAGGAGTAGTAGTACTGAGCTGTACCCATATATACAGGATAGGAGTAGTAGTAGTAGTGTGCTATACCCATATATACAGAATAGGAGTAGTAGTAGTGTGATATACCCATATACACAGGATAGGAGTAGCAGTACTGTGCTGTGTCCATATATACAGGATAGGAGTAGTAGTACTGTGCTGTGCCCATACATACAGGATAGGAGTAGTAGTAGTAGTGTGCTGTGCCCATATATACAGGATAGGAGTAGTAGTAGTGTGCCCATATACAGGATAGGAGTAGTATTACTGAGCTGTGCCAATATATACAGGATAGGAGTAGTAGTAGTGTGCCCATATATACAGGATAGGAGTAGTATTACTGAGCTGTACCCATATATACAGGATAGGAGTAGTAGTAGTGTGCCCATATATGCAGGATAGGAGTAGTAGTAGTGTGCTGTGCCCATATATACAGGATAGGAGTAGTAGTATTGCACTGTGTCCATATATACAGGATAGGAGTAGCAGTACTGTGCTGTGCCCATATATACAGGATAGGAGTAGTAGTATTGCACTGTGTCCATATATACAGGATAGGAGTAGTAGTACTGTGCTGTGCCTATATATACAGGAAAGGAGTAGTAGTATTGTACTGTGTCCATATATACAGGATAGGAGTAGTAGTAGTGTGCTGTGTCTGTATATACAGGATAGGAGTAGTAGTAGTGTGCTGTGTCCATATATACAGGATAGGAGTAGTAGTACTGTGCTGTGCCCATATATACCGGATAGGAGTAGTAGTAGTGTACTGTGTCCATATATACAGGATAGGAGTAGTAGTACTGTGCTGTGCCCATATATACAGGATAGGAGTAGTAGTACTGTGCTGTGCCATATATACAGGATAGGAGTAGTAGTACTGTGCTGTGCCGATATATACAGGATAGGAGTAGTAGTACTGTGCTGTCCCAATTTATACTGAATATAAGTATTTATTAGGACTTTTACATAAAATATTTGATAAGAGGAGCAGTAAATATTAGAAGAATAAGTAGAGCATTATATAAAACATAATAAATACGTAGGAGCACTATAAGACTATAGATGAAATGATTAATTGGAAATTATATATTATGTAATTAATTAAAGGGAATGATGTCCAATTTAATTCATTAGGTGTATCATATGATTTACTCAGGGGTGTGCATGTAATATACTGAGTAGTCGCAATGTACTATTTGATTTATGGAGAGCACAGTATGGTTTTTGTTATGGGGGTATGTTTTGTATGTATGTATATATTTGTGGGGGGCACAGCATGGTCAGTTGTGTTGTGAGTGGTAAATATTATTTAGGAGCACAGAGTAGGACATTGTTATCCAGGTGACATTATACTGTAGTGACAGTGATATTTTTAGTTGCACAGTGTGGAGATGTGCCTCACAGAGATGAAGATATCTGGTGGAACATTCTCCAGTGATAAGAAAAAAAAGGGAGAAGTTGTCCTGCAGTTCAGTACCCAAAGGAGAAGACGTGCGACGTGTGAGGTACTGAATCCCACTTCTAATCTGGTAACTGTAGTTATTGACTATCTAGACCAGTGATGGTGAACCTATGGCACTGGTGCCAGAGGTGGCACTCAGAGCCCTTTCTGTGGGCACTCAGGCCATCACCAGAGATGACTCCAGGTATCTTCTTGCAGTCCCAGACAGCCCAGGACTTGCTGTGCACAGAGGTATTTTAAAGTGACAGCTCTACCTGGGACTATTTTCTGCTTTATTGGTGTCCTCAGGGTGCTGGTATCAATGAAAACTGTGACAGAGAAGGGAGTATAAATCACAAATAGAATTTCTGTGTTGGCACTTTGCGATAAATAAGCGGGTCTTTGTTGTAGTTTGGGCACTCAGTCTCTAAAAGGTTCGCCATCACTGATCTAGACTATTTCTATAATGTCAGTGCCCTGTCTTCTTATGGGCTGCAGAGAACATACGGAGAAGGTGAAGTGTTATAGTTAGTTATTCTTATTGATAAGTTAGTGCTAAACACAATGCAGCGGCTGTGAACTCCTGGGAAATAACAAATATTTCTAGGCAGCGGTACGGTGGGCCCCCAAAATCAATTTCTCTAGTGGGCCCCAGGCACCCCAGTCCGACCCTGTGTACAAGGATAGAGCAGTTATACATCCCCACACATGCAGTGTAAAGGGGCATTACTTCTTCAGACATTGTGCCCACATGAAAAAATGAAGCTTAGTACAGAGCTCCCCACCTTAACTTCTGTATTATACTTTCCTCCTCCTTGACTTTATACAGCCAATTTACATCTCACTTGAAAGTTGATTTTCTGGATGATGCCACCACACCGGACCATGAAAGAAACAAAAACAATAAAGTGTACCGCTGCCTGACAATATACTAACAGTGGTTTATTAGATTACTGATGACAGGTTCCCTTTAAGAGCAGCACAGACTGCAGACTGCTGCTAGCTACTGAACGGTGTAATTATATCTTCTCTGATGGAGAGTAGATATAATTACAGAAACTTTCAGACAATCCAACACAGTAGCAGTCGGTAAGTTTGATGGGATGCGGTTGAGGCTGTCATTCAGTATGAGCAGCCTTGGGCCCCTGGTATTCTTGGGCCTTGGGCGGTCACCCATAAAGCCCTCATGAGGATCTGCTACTCCCTTACAGCCATATCCTACTTCTTTTCTTCCTGTTTTCAAAAACTAAACATGGACAAAACAGAACATATAATTAGAGATGAGCAGACCCAAACTTTGAGTTTGGGTCCAGGGTTCAGGTGTGGTTGGCCATGGCTGGTCACCTGACCAATCACAGCTATGGCTAGTAGCTAGGGTCGTATTATGTATTATTATGATTATATTTCAATGTATTCATATTTTCCCTGCTTAATTATTACAGCAAAATCCTTAAGAGTTTGGAGCGAAGCTGAATATCCTACTAGTAAGGCCCTCCATCATTAGCTGGTATTAACAGAGGAAATGGTTTAATGGTTTTAGCAGCATAAGTAACAATAAAGTAGACACTAGTTTCTATGGATGTAGCTGCTATAGAGTCTACATTTAGGCTTTTAGTGAGGAGGTGGATCAAAACTAGACAGATAATCCTTAAAACATATGTTTAAAAGTGAAATACATAGGTAACATTATCTGTGCCTGTTGTGTGCTTTATATAATTTTTTTCATATATTGGGATTATAATATATATATTAAACTTAGCTTTACTACCATTCTACAATAATTGTGTTTTAGATATTGAGATGAGAGAGTTTTTTGCTACAAACTGAATGTCTACTACAAATACAACTTAAAACATATAAGAATGTTGTAGATGACAGACAATTTTTAACTACATATAGGTGACAATAAATGGTGAGTCAAGTATCAGAAAATATTAACAAAGACATTCTAAAATTATAACTATGCCATCAGAGCATATCAAATGATTTGTTATTTAAGAACCTAGAACAGGATTAAGCATGTTAGAGCAGAAGTAAATGATTGTAGTAGTTACAGTCTCCTTAATAAATGTTTAATTCCTCTAATAAATCAATGATTTTCTCTCATTCTACATGTCCTGGGTAGGTAACAGAGTTATCTGTATGACATTAATGATATCTAGTGCACTTCTGTGAAGAAGTGAGGTTGTGTACGGAATAGTTATCCTATGTAAACTACTATGGAAACCAGATGCAGCTTACAAGGTGCCTTGCATCTCAACTCTAAGCACTAAAGCCTTTTTTGGCCAACGTATGAGTGGTTTACTGCTGTTTTCTATCAGATAGAACAGATGGCATGCACATGCTTGCTGGACTAAATGAAGTGGGATTTCAGCAGCATTGTGCTTTGATCCCTGGTGGCATGTCTACAACACCGAGATGCAAAATACCACAGAAGAACAGGATCTCAATATTAAAGGCTGGGAGCCACGCTCTTGATATGTGAACCCCTTTAAGTCCAAAAAAAAAAACGCTATGCCCACAGAATGTAAATATATTGACATTCCATTTTGGAAGTTCTGCTCTAGAGGTCAGGAAACAACGTATTTCTTCTGTTTGGTGACATGCAGCACTGTAAAGGTATATGTCCCTTGAGTATAGTATACTGCTTCTGGTTGGAGACACTCGTAATTCTTACTAGGAAAGAATCTGAACTACTGATATTAGGCAGTAATGTAAATATTATAGAAAAAATTGTATTTTGCTTAGTGAATGATCCATTGATCCATATTCACAGAACTGGTAGGATTCCACAAATATTTATGCAGGCACGAAGCATCTTTTCATTTACGGAATGACAAGGGGGCTTATTCCTGGGGCAAATTTATAGAAGCACTACTGAACTTCTGCATTTCTTCACATATTACATTACATTGCCGATCTTGCTACAATATCAGGGATAGTTTACCAACTAGGTCACCCCTGCCGCTTTGATGGAGGCCTTGTTTTGGATGAACTTGAAAGAAAGGTTAAACACACATTTTTGTTTCTCTTTCAAGTTACTATGTGTGACATATTTACAGTCAGTTTTGTGTTTGAGCAGCTGGGAGTCTGGGGCAGCTGCATGGGGACTCAAATTGCCTTCTGAAATATTAAATGGCACAACAAGATCAGAACATTGCCAAAACTCTGCCAGCCACATGACCTTTCTGAACACATGAGTGATGCTGCAAATCTTTGTTCACTGGCACAGAAATGTAGTCATATAAACTTTTCAGTTGTAACGGTTACCACATAATAACAGTGGAAATAATAAATAATAAAATATTCTAATAGAGTCTGAAGGTTATGCATGCAACTATATTAAAATATATCCATATGCCTCTTTCATGCAGAAGAAAAATTTTTAAAAAATTTAATCCGAGATGGCCACACAATTTAGAGATAAACTACTATTTTCAAGCTCAAATACAGGTAAATCTAGAAACAGGTCACATTCAATCCCTTGTCTATTCTAGTTTTCAGCCAGTTTAATATCATCATTCCAGACATACCTGTCCAGTAGCTTTCCATGTAAAGTTCATTGCCTGAATATTGACAGGAATAGCTGGCATCCTCTGCTGGGCTTTTCTAAAATCATGAGTGAATGGTGCCATTTTCCCCTCTGACACAATCAAAATATCTTCTTCAAAGCCTGAGAATAAATGTTACGATGATGAGAAGACAGGTACATACAGGTTGCGTTCTTTCTCACCATGCATTCTGTAGGGCATAGTGCACTACAATACCAGTGACTTGGAAATAGCCTGAAATGTAAATTCTTGAGAATTCCTAGCTAAAGGTGGCTACCTATTAACACTCTTGCTTGGTGAGCATCAATCCACATGTACAAGCTGTCTTCTTGCTGCTGGGTAGCCCCTGCTTGTGCACACACACAGAAGAGAATGCTCCATAGCTGGAGTGTGAAGCAGCAGAGTGCTGTTAGGGCCATGCTGCTTTGAGAGATGCTAGTGTTTGGCTGTCCACTTCTCACCTCCCTCTGTCCTGGGCTCTTATACTGATTCTATTTACTTTGCCCCTGTGCTGCTGGCTGCTCTGATCTCACACAGGGGGCTGGCTTCTGGCAGCTTGGAGTCAATGAAGTAGTAAAGGAGGGAGAATTGAGTGTGACATGGGGGAGGTGCCCGGTTGCAAGCTGCCAGATCACCACAAGGGAGCGCCACACAACTGTGTAGAAGTTTATGAAAGAAATCAAATTACACAAATCAGAACAACGGAAATGTGGAATAAACTTAGCAGGGAGCTGTTTTTTATTTACATAAAACAAAATACCTCCCTTTTTAGATCAAATACTGCCCTTTAATCTATGCAGAATCTGTACAGCAGTTTTATACAGTATGCCCAAAAAGTATTGTGTTAACTGTGTTAATGGCAGAATACTGGTTGTAATAAACAGATGCTTGTTTTTTGAGGACAGACACTTAAAAGGTTTTTGGTATATATGGATCATATATAAACAAGACGGGCTACCAAACTTTATAATAATTAATAATTATTTAACCTATATTAATTAAAAGAGAGGCCACTGAGATAGTGTCCTGCTGTACTCTGTATAGATAAGGAGGGCTATTGAACTTTATTTAGTCTATTTAGTTTATTCTAAAGTATAATGCATGCGGTGAGGTCAGAAGTGACGGTTTAGATATAGATATTTGCTTCGGGAACCACTAGTGTCTTGTTAAGCTAATGTTCCTCAGTGCTACCTTTAAAAAGGCAGCTCCCTCTAAATCCTTGTCTGACTTTCAAGAAGCCTACAGAAAATTCACTGTTCTTAGTGAAATGGAATATTTATTGGAAAATTCACTGCAAACATCCAGAACAGTGATGTTTTGGTCATATAGATGACTTTCATCAGACTCAGTTTGCAATAGTGTAACAGGGAATGATCGCAAATAGCAGTGGATGGCTCTGTATCAGGAATGGGGGAGGATTCCTCATGAGAGAGAATAACTTCTGTAAGTTTTTTGTGAGTTACAATTTTCTGCAATTTAAAGGAAACCTACCATCCTGTTTTAACCGGTTAAGGACTGGGCCCTTTCCTGTTTTTTCATGTCCATTTTTCACTCCCCACCTTCAAAAATCTATAACTTTTTTATTTTTACACGTAAAGAGCTGTGTGATGGCTTGTTTTCTGCGTAACAAATTGCACTTCATAATGATGGTATTAAATATTCCATGCCATGTACTCGGAAGCGGGAAAAAAATTCCAAATGCAATGAAAATGGTGAAAAAACGCATTTGCGCCATTTTCTTGTGGACTTGGATATTACGTCTTTCACTGAGCGCCCCAAATGACATGTCTACTTTATTCTTTGGGTCGGTACGATTAAGGGGATTCCAAATTTGTATAGGTTTTATAATGTTTTCATACATTTACAAAAATTAAAACCTCCTGTACAAAAATAATTTTTTTGATTTTGCCAACTTCTGGCGCTAATAACTTTTTTATACTTTGTTGTACGGAGCTGTGGGTGGTGTCATTTTTTGCGAAATTTGATAATATTTTCAATGATATCATTTTTAGGACTGTACGACCTTTTGATTTTTCAAAATGGCAAAAAAGTGCCATTTTCGACTTTGGGCGCTATTTTCCGTTACGGGGTTAAACGCATTGAAAAACCGTTATCATATTTTGATAGATCGGGCATTTTCGGACGCGTCGATACCTGATGTGTTTATGATTTTTACTGTTTATTTATATTTATGTCAGTTCTAGGGAAAGGGGGGTGATTTGAAATTTTAGGTTTTTTTATTATAATTTTTTTTTTTTAACTTTTTTTTATTTTTATTTATACTATTTTTCAGACTCTCTAGGGTACTTTAACCCTAGGTTGTCTGATCGATCCTATCATATACTGCCATACTACAGTATGGCAGTATATGGGGATTTTCTAACTCATTCATTACAATGTGCTATCAGCACATTGTAATGAAGGGGTTAAAACGAAATAGCCTCGGGTCTTCGGAAGACCCGAGGCTACCATGGAGACGGATCGCCGCCCCCCGATGACGTCACGGGGAGCGGCGATCCCAGGTAAGATGGCGGCGCCCATGCGCCGCTATCTGTTTGAGGCTGCCGGCAGCTTTGCCGGCAGCCCACGATGTAAAAACACCCGCGATCGGTGCTAGCAATATGCAACAAAGACTTACCGGCTATGGAGAGGGCTCAGCCCGTGAGCCCTCTCCATGCAGCGCGACGCGACCGCCGCCGTGAATACACGGCGGGCGGTCGCTCACCGGTTAAGAGCGCAGCATGGTTTAGCAGCGCACCCTAGTCTGCGTAGCTGTAGCTACTGCAAGGGCACGCAGCTACACCAAGCTGTGCTCTAAATAAAAAATGGTAGGAGCGATAAAGAGAGGCTACGTGTGCATGAAGTAGCCCTGGCTCCTGCTCCAAGATGGCTGACATCTCCCATGATACTACAGTTCTCTGTAACTCCCTCTTATGCTCTGCTCACAGTGATGAAGTAACAGACTGTCCTCCTCTGTAATAGTAATTATTTGTGTATCTGCCACCACTGCCCATTGTCCCACTGAGATGGGTCTCACAACTACACTAGCCATACAGGATGCACTGCAATCAACCGACTGCAAATAAACATAGTGATAAAAACATGATCTGCCCAGACAGGTGCAGGACATGTGATGTGGACATGTGACCAGTGTCCATCTTCTGTCCTGTGTGTTCTCCACAGGGACAAAGTCACAGGATGACAGGCGACTGAAGGGCCAGTAGCATTTTAATTCTTCATTATAGTGTATGTCTTATCACCCTGGCCAGGCCGCTCCAGCCTCCAACCACACTGCCTGCACTCTCCATCCAGGAATGTGCCAGATCCTTAGTGATGTAATTTGGACTCTGTAATGCTCCAGCTGTCTTCTTGACATCTTGGTGTATTCTCCAGACCTCAGTCACATGTACGTCAAGTTCTTGGCCAGCTACGGGCTAACCATCTCTATGCCAAGCTTGGAAAATGTTAGTTTTACCAACAGAGCCTTCCTTTCCTCGGCTACATTATCTCCGACAAAGGTCTCCAGATGGATCCAGCCAAACTGTGTGCGGTTCTTCAGTGGCCACGCACAGAAGGTCTACGAGCCCTACAAAGGTTCCTGGGTTATGCAAACTATTACCAGCAGTTTATTCCGCATTGTTCCACTCTGGTGTTTCCCATCGTGGCGCCCACCAAGAAGGACACCAATCCCTGCCTCTGGCCCTCGGCAGCTGAAGAGGCCTTCTCAAGGTTGAAGTCTGCTTTTGCCTCGGCTCCTGTTTTCACTAGGCCTGACACTGAGAAACCCTTTCATCTTGAGGTGGATGCCTCACCCAGAAAGGTCCTAAGGGCCGAATTCTCACATGCGGTTTCTTTTCCAGGACGTTTTCTCCCGCAGAGAGAAATAACTCTATTGGTATCAGAGAACTATTAGCCATCAAACTTTCCCTAGGGGAGTGGCAGTATCTACGAGAGGTAGCTCTCCATCCCATTTGTGTGTACACAAACCCCAAGAACCTTCTGTACTTCCAGAGAGCCCAGCATCTGAATCCCAGGCAAGCACGTTGGTCGTTGTTCTCCTCACACTTCAACCTGTTGATCCATTACCGTTCTGTGGCCGATGCCCTTTCCCGTGCTTCGGATGTTGTTGGAGATGAGCCGGTCCCTCGGCATTTCATCTCTCCTAAACAAATTGTGGTTGCAGCTCCAGTGGATCTCCGGCAGCGACCTCCCGGTAAGACATATGGCAGGCCTGCACTCCAGAAGATGATTCTGTCTTGGGGACATTCTTCACGATTGGCTGGGCACCCAGGGATGTAACATTCCGTGGCCCTCATATCCCACTACTACTGGTGGCCTTACCTGGGCAAGACGTTTGGGATTTCGTAGGATCCTGCTCCTATTGTGCCCATAACAAAGCCTCTCGCCTCAGACCGGCTGGACTGTTACTTCCGTTGACGATACCCAGTCGCCCGTGGTCTTACGTGGCCAAGGACTTTGTCACTGATCTGCTGGGGAAGCTCCTTTCTTTGTTGTCTACGGACGAATCTCTTGTCCTCCTCTTCCGCTGCCCACTCCCTCCGATGTCCCTGTGGTAGAGGACCTAGTGCAGGATCTCAAATCCATTTGGGAACAAACCCACCAGTCTCTCCTCCGAGCCACTGATCACACTAAGACCTAGGCTGATAAGAAGCATAGGACTCCTCCTGTTTTCTCTCCAGGTGACATGGTATGGTGATCCTCCAGATAGGTCCAGCTAAAGATACCTAGCTACGAGCTTGAATACAAATACACATAGTTACCATTGGCCCATCTAAGGAAATAGTAAATGAACAAAATGCATTGTTACCAAGTAGTTAAGATTCCACCATGATCATAGCGTGAAGGTAGGAATATCCCACGTGTTCCGTCACTTTGTGCGACTTCCTCAGGGGTCAGTTTCCTAATGGTCATAAACCCCTTTTTGATATCACCACACGGTGGTCACTTACCAATAGAGAAATACCGTGCCACAAACTATCTCACATGCCATATTTGGTATCCATATCGCGAGAAGTAAGGAGCTTTACGGGTGTATTGTTCAGTCGCCATATTGGATTTCGATCTCACGATACTATTAGGGGCATGCATAAATGTCTTTTGCAAAAGCATTATTGAGCATGCGTCCCCGAATACCCACATAAGCACAGTCACACATTATCAAAGGCTAGCGCATTACATTTTGTGTATATAAGGAGCGAGGCGCCATATCGATTGAATAATACTCATCATTTCAGGTGATCTACTATATCATTCCCTATATTTGTGATATTAAATTTACATACAAAAAGAAAAAGCAAATATAATGAATATTTATCATGTGTTTCCGCATAATATAATAAGGTATATAAATAATTATACTAGTGCATTCAAAAATAAATCTGTTTATACGACTATTCAATACATAATAAATCATTTCACTATAATTATTAAATCCTATGTGAATAATATAAAATATCCCAAGTTAAGCTCATTCCCCCTATGACAAGTGACCACCGTGTGGTTAAAGTACAGCGCGTAAATCTTATATATATATATATATATAATCTTTTCAAAACAGTAATAAACCATCATGTAGTATCTCTATAGCATCAGGTAATTTTCTTCTATAGCTCATTATCACAAAAATGAAGTCCTCCTCAATTCAAATATGTTATATTGGTGGAGTAAAGACTCGTTGTCAATTATCAGGACCACTGGTAACCTCTAAGAAGGTCATTGGGTGGTGGATCCAAGAAAATTTTCGATAAAGCGTAGAGCAAAATATCAATTCAGAGAGAATAGTCCATTTGGGTTCATCTTCATTCCTATTTTGGGTACCACATTCTCACTCCTTTCTCACTGTCCTGCTTTTCCACCTCAATTCTGAGGACACCCGCAAATAACCGGAGTTGCCAAATAATTTCCAGATGATTAGGCACATGAATTTCCAAAGCAACTTCTGAAAGGGTAAGCATATATAAGTTGTGTTTCCGGGCACAACTATGTCCGTCCACATCACAAGTTTGTGTCTCATATACAAAAGATAAGAACCCTTCCACAGACAAAGTATATATAAAAGTGCATAGAAAAAAACAGGGAGAAATAAAGAGGAGGATTAAGAAAAAAGACCAAAAATATGTAAATAACTTAATGGGAAAGGGACTGTAAGGGTCCAAAGACTACAAGAGGCATTTGTCAAGCCAAAAGTGAAGTGAAAAAGAAAAACTGCAACACAAAAATTATGTGCATAATTTTTTTTTCCTTTTCATAATATTTACCCAATTTAAGTTGATCAGGTTTTCAGCCCTTGCAGGAAATCAACGCTGCTTGTAAAACCCTGAAAATAATAAATCCTCATTAATACCTGTGGGAGCAATAGAATTCAACCGAGGTTTCTTGGTTATTTAGTTGTGCAAACGAGAGTCAGCATTTAAAATGTTCCAGTTTTTATCCAAAAAGTGTCCGACTTCACCTCACTGGTTGTTATAAGTAGTATTCACTCCAATTTTAATTTCAGATTTGTTTCCCCTGTGATTCCAAAAGGGTGTCTTTGATGCTTTGGGCTGCTCTCCAATACGTTCTAGAGATTACTTTTTTGGAATAGCCACTAGACCGGAAGTGTCAGGTCAAATCCTTAGCATTCCTGCGGAAGTCATCATCCGTTGTACAGTTCTTTTTAATTTGAAGAAATTGACCCACAGGATTGTTGCGGGTGGACGCTGTTGTAATGCAACAAATTGTTGGTTGCAGTACTCCTTCTGTACAGATCAGTATGCATTGTATTGTTTCATCCAATGAGTTTCATGTCCAAAAAATCTGCAAGAAATGAGAGGTGAGGACAATATTTAGTGTGTTCGCATTTAATTAATCAATAAATTGTTGACATAACTTCAAAGGTCCACTCCACAGTAACACGTGTGCGTCCTCAGACCACACCAAAAAAGGTTGGCATAGGACGGCTCACAACGCGCACCCATCGCTGTCCTCAAGGTTTGCCTGTAAAATTTCAGATCAAATACAAAGTAGCTCTGTCTGAGCACAAACTCCAATAATTCCAACAGGAAGGAGTCATGTCTCTGATCACCCGTGGAGAACTGATCCAAGTAGGCCGTGACTGCTCTGATGCCATCACAGTGTGCGATATTAACCTCTTAACGCTCAGCGTCCGATATATCGGACGCTGAGCGCAGTGACTTAGCGCTCAGCGTCCGATATATCGGACGCTGAGCTGATGCCGGTTCAGCTCAAGATCTGAGCCGAACCGGCATCGGGAAAGACGGGGTGCCGGCTGTGACTGATAGCCGGCACCCCAGTGTAACACCCGCGATCGGAGTTGTCTCCGATCGCGGGTGCTTAACCCGTTAAATGCCGCGGTCAGCGCGACCGCGGCATCAAACATGTATCTGGGGGATCTTTCCCCCACGATCGGCCCCCCCGAACCGTTTTCGGGGTGCGCCGATCGTTGCTATAGTAACTCTGGGGTCCGATCTGGACCCCAGAGTTACCTGCAAGAATTGCCAGTAAGATGGCGTCTGTGACGTCATCTTACTGGCACAGTGCCAGCCTATGCAAGTGTATAGGCTGACACTGATAATACTCTGCAATACATGAGTATTGCAGAATATTGTCATGAAGAAGCAATCAGATGATTGCTTCTTCATGTCCCATGGTATAAAAGTGAAAAAGTAAAAAAAAAAAGTTATTCAATAAAAAAATAAAGTCATAAATCACTAAAAATGCCCCAAACCCCCAAAACATATAAAGAGACATATAACTCAAAAAAAAGTCTAAATCATAACACAAACCCCACATATATAGTATCACCGCGTCCGTAACAACCCGTAGAATAAAAGTAAATCATTATTGAACCCGCACGATAAACGCCGTAAAAAAAAACTGTTATAAACCCTCCAAAAATTATGATTTTTACCTTTTCAATCCCACAAAAAATGCTATAAAATGTGATCAAAAAACCATATGTACTGCGACATGATACTGGTGCAAAGTACAACATGTCCCGCAAAAAACAAGCCATCAACCAGCTCCGTAGCCAAAAAAGTAACAAAGTTATGCCACTTGGAAGACGGCAATACATAAATGATAGATTTTTCCCCACATTAGGGTTTTATTTGACAAATTTAGTAAAACGTAAGAAAATATATTCATGTCTGGTATCCCCGTAATCGTATCGACCCATAGAATAAAGATAACATGATTATTAGTCTATACGGTGAACACCAAAAAAAAAAGAAGTAAAAAATCCAGTACAGAATTGATGCTTTTCTACTCCTGTCCTCAAAAAACGTTCCTAAATTTTCAACAATAGGTGATACAAACCCCAAAATGGTAACATTGGAAAAAGCATCTCATCCCGCAAAAAAAATGGCATCACATGGCCCCAATAACGAAAAAGCGAAAATTTTATAGCCTTCAAAAGGGGCCAATGAGGAAACTAAAATCCTGGCAGCTGCAGGGTGCTCCTTCCCTCCTGCGCCTCGCTGTGCCCCCATAACACAAGTCACAGCCACATGTGGGGGGTCTTTGTACTCAGGAGAAATTGCAGAACAAATTGTATGGTGGGTTTTCTCTTTTTATCTTTTGGAAATGTGTAAATTTTAGGGCTAAATGAACGTATAAGGGAACAATATGACCATTCATTCATTTCACCTCCATTTTGATTCAATTACTATGAAGATCTCAAGGGGTTAACAACCTTCGTAAAAGCTGTTTCTGATAGCTTGAGGGGTGCAGATTTGAAAATGGGTTGGTTATATAGGGGGTTTTGATGCTAAATATGTAAAATTTCATTCCAAACTGTATTTATCCCCAAAATAGTCAATTCTGAAAATCCGGAAAAGCGATATTCTATTTGCAAGCCGCGTGACATCAAAATAAATTATCCAGACATTTCAGAAATTATGAAAATGTAAAGTAGACAAATGGGAAATGTTATTCAGCAACTTATTTAGGTGGTAAATCGATCTGCCTGAAAACGCAATGATTTTGAATTTCGAAAATGGCAAATTTTTCCAAAAATTTATCATATTTTCTTTTTTTTTGTAAATAAATGCAAAACTTATCTGCCAAAATTTACCACTAAAATGAAGTACAACATGTGGGGAAAAAACAATCTCAGAATCGCTTTGATAAGTAACAGTGTTCAAAAGTTATAACCATATAAAGAGACGCAAGTCAGAATCCAAAAAATCGGGCTGAGCCTTAACCTACAAAATGGCTGCGTCCTTAAGGGGTTAATATACAATGACCCAACGTCAAGGGTCACAATCCAAGTGTTCTCCGGTAGGACAATGGTTTGTATTTTACATACAAGGTCAGTAAAATCCCTTACATGAGATCACAAACGTGAGACCAAGGGCTGTAAGAAATAATACACATACCTTCACCAAGGCCAAGACGGATATCCAATATGGAGACCGGGTTTTCTTACACACACATGTGATATAGTCTTTCTCTATTGGGAAGTGGCCACCGAGTGGTGATATAAATAAGGGGTTATTGACCATTAGGAAACTGACCTCTGAGGAAGTAGCACAAAGCGACAGGACGCATGGGGTATTCCTACCCTCACACTATGATTTGGCGGACTCTTAACTACTTTGTAACTATGAATTTTGTTTTTCAGAACATTAGAGCACACAGGGCTAGGAGGTTACCAATGCCTATACACACTTGAATGGCTTTTTCTTTGAAAAGTTTTGATGAATCTGGCGCACTGTGCACACTCCACGGGTAAACTGGACATAGTACAATTAAAAACACAAAATAATTTCCTATGTCCCCACTCCGCAAGAGGACATAATGGTATTTTAAATACTGGAGGTATAGGACGTTACATTGAATATAAGGACTATCTTTCCATTTGTGAGTACCTTTATTGTACATTGAAGAAGCGCTGTATGTCTTTTTTATATTAGGAGAACATAGAGGCAGAGGAATAACTGTATTTGTGTTGTTTTGGACATAGTACAGACTGCACTAGTTCTGATAAATGTGGGCCAAAATGTATATGCTGAATGAATGCAGAAGTTACAACCAGTTGAATTCTGTAAACTTATTTATTATAGGGCATGGCACATGGCATAATATAAAAAAATAAATGTTAGATTTGCAATTCTATTCCCATTTCCCTTTCCTCTAAAATAGTAAAAATTAGGCAATTAATAATGTTTTACGTTAGCATTGGTGCTCAGCTTCATTTATGCATGTGTTCCGTTTTGTATCGGTTTTTGTTGCGTTTTGTCTCCGTGATGTATCCATTTTGCCCACGTGTCTGTAAAAAAAAATTAATGTTTAACATTGCTTTGAAAACATCAAACCTGGTTTTCAGCCGCATCACCCAAAGACTTCTATTGCGTTCAGTTATCCCCATCAGTGAAAAAACAATGGGACATGTTTCATAATTTTTTGCGCGGATAACGGACCAGTAAAAATAAATCCCAAGTTGTTTAAGTTGTTAATCTAAGTTGTTTAAGTTGACACAGGTTTAATAGACAACCACATTCTTCTTTAATATATGAATAATTATATGAGACCTGACGGGTCTTAGTAGAGCTGGCTCGCAAGGGTGAGTGGGGGGAGTTGGGAAGGGAAGGAGGGAGTATGCTACCAATAATAAGCGTATATGATAAAACGTAAATCCTGCAATTCTCTTGTAATGCTTTTATGAGTATGATTTGAGTTTGTATTATTGTATAAAACCAGAGCTTATTGTAATGATATGTACATACTCCCCTCCAGGTTGTACTTGTTGGTTGTGTTGTTATATAAACAATGTTCAATAAAAATATCTGATTAAAAAAAAAATAGACAACCACATTAACATTCTCTAATGTTTACATAATATTTACCGTATATTCCGGTGTATAAGACGACCTGGTGTATAAGACGACCCCCCTACTTTCCTGTTTAAAATATAGAGTTTAAGATATATTCGCCGTATAAGACTACCCCTTTTCCAACGCATACAAAACACAGGTAAAAATTTAAAAAAAAACTGATTTGAATTTAACATGGTCCTTTTTTTAATTTAAATTCTTATGACATGCAGGTATATAGCAGGAAAACTGTCGCTCATAAACATAAGGCATACAACAACAACATTACCATTACAGCACAGCCCCCAGTAGTATACAGCACAGCCCCCCGTAGTATACAGCACAGCCCTCAGTAGTATACAGCACTGCCCCCAGTAGTATACAGCACTGCCCCCAGTAGTATACAGCACAGCCCCCAGTATTATACAGCACAGTCCCCAGTAGTATACAGCACAGCCCCCAGTAGTATACAGCACTGCCCCCAGTAGTATACAGCACAGCCCCCAGTAGTATACAGCACAGCCCCCAGTAGTATACAGCACAGCCCAGCCCAGCATTAAAAAAAAAATAAACTTATATACTCACCCTCTGATGTGCTGCGCTGCTCCTCCGATGTCCGCGCGGCTCGTCTTCTTTCTTCTGCTGGGCGCCGCCATTGATCTTCCCCGGCAGGCGCCTAGTATGACGCGCCGCTGCTGACGTCATACTAGGCGCCGCCCCGGGGAAAAACATGGCGGCGCCCGGCAGAAGAAAGAAGACGGCGCGGAAGACTGAAGACGAGCCGCGCAGACATCGGGGCCACCGGAGGGTGAGCATGCGCCCATGCGCCGCTATCTTTTTGAGGCTGCCGGCAGCTTTGTCGGCAGCCATCGCTGTGAAAACACCCGCGATCGGTCCTAGCACCGATCGCGGGTGTTACCGGTAAGTCTTTGCTGCAACATGCAGCAAAGACTTACCGGCTATGGAGAGGGCTCAGCCCGTGAGCCCTCTCCATGCAGCGCGATCTGTCCGCCACCGTGAATACACGGCGGGCGGTCGGGATTACCGGCGTATAAGACGACCCCAGACAAGACAGAAGATTTTTCTGTCTTCAAAAGTCGTCTTATACGCCGGAATATACGGTAATTTTTTTCATACACATTATAATAGAGCCATACCTAGTAAAGATTCCCCCATACATTGAGGGGGTTATCTAGAGAGCTACACAGTCAGGTAACAGTAACAGAAGAAAAAAGGTAAAATCAGCTCACCACTCCCGGCTTGTCCTCCACCTGCCATGCATGGACGATCCCGAGACTCCAGACTTCATACGAAAGAGGAAAAAAACTGTACTCCAGCACAGATTCCAGTGGGTTAAAATATATGTTTTCCTTCATTTAAATAGAAACGCGTAGATCATATGCTTGTAACTGTTAGAGATTTTTTTATCTAGGACTCAAAACAGTCCTTACTTCATGTTGTACAGGTGACTTTCAAATTAAATATTTCATGGCTCCCGGTACCAGGAGGAGAGAACAAACCCAAGACACGTCAGTCTCTTAGTGTATGTAAAAATCTTCTCTCTCGTATTAATGCATAATATCACAGACAGAAAAAATAGCATTGGGGGGCCTGAAGAAGGAGATAAGAGTACTGTAATGCTATTGGCCATAATGAATTCACCAGCACATTCTGTGAAAAAAAATTAACAGGCCTTGTTCTCAAACATGTTTATACTACAGAATATACAGAGAATGTCTCCAGTAGCTTCTTGATAACCAAAGTAATAAGAAAACAGAGGCCGAAGGATAGTAAAAATGGCAAGGATAAAGTGAAAGGCAAACAACAGTTTAAATAAGTAAAATAGCTGAATCAAAACATTTAACTCTATAGCTTCTGAGTGGGCAACATACCCCCCCAGGCCAGACCTGTAATGTTACTGTTTAGTCCTCCTGCTCAAGATGGCCGCCGTAGAGGAACATATCACCAACATAACCTAAGGATAGATGTTTGTATGCCCTATACAATTTCTTTAAATAAAGGAAAACATATATTTTAACCCATCGAAATCTGTGCTGGAGTAGTTATTTCCTCTTTTGTACACAGTCAGGTACACTTCAAAATTTTAATTCAGGATTTGACTAAGACCTTATTAGCCAGCTTTTATCACACAACACACCGATGTGTGCCTTCAATTGTATAATGCTTAGATGCCCTTAACCCCATAGCGCTCCGTGGCAAATATATCCGCCACGAAACACAGTGACTTAGCGCTCAGTGGCGGATATATCCACCACTGAGCTAATGCCGGCTCGGCTCTGGAACGGAGCCGAACCGACATCGGGAAACACAGGGTGCCAGCTGTAACTAATAGCTGGCACCCCAGTGTAACACCCGCGATCGGAGTGGGCTCCGATCGCAGGTGTGTAACCTGTTAAATGCTTCTGGGGGGTTTTACCCACACGATCGTCCCCCCCCCCGCCCCCCCGAGCCGATCAGTGCTATGGAAGTGCTGGGGTCTGATCTAGTCCCCAGCACTGCCTGCAGGCACTGCCAGTAAGATGGCGTCTGTGACGTTATCTTACGGGCACAGTGTCAGTCTATGCAAATGCATAGGCTGACACTGCTAATACTCTGCAATACATGAGTATTGCAGAGTATTATCATGAACAAGCAATCAGATGATTGCTTGTTCATGTCCCATGGTGGAAAAAAGTGAAAAAGTAAAAAAAAATGTTATTCAATAAAAAATAAAGTAATAAAATCAATAAAAATGCCTATAAGCCCCATAACATATAAAGAGACATATAACCCCAAAAAAGTCCCAACATATATATTATCACCCCGTCCGTAACAACCCGTAGAATAAAAGTAAATCATTATTGAACCCGTATGCTGAACGCCGTTAAAAAAAACTGTTGAAAACCCACCAAAAATTATCATTTTTACCTATTCAATCTTACAAAAAATGCAATAAAAAGTGATAAAAAAAACATATGTACTCCAGAATGATACTAGTGCAAAGTACAATATGTCTGTAAGAAAATGTATTCAAGTCTGGTATCCCTGTAATCGTATCGACCCATAGAATATAGATAACATGATTATTAAGCTAAACGGTGAACACGAAAAAAAAAAGTCTAAAATCCAGTACAGAATTGATGCTTTTCTACTCCTGCCCTCAAAAATGAGTTCCTAAATTTTCAACAATAGGTGATACCAACCCCAAAATGGCAACACTGGAAAAAGCATCTCATCCCGCAAAAAAAATGGTGTCACATGGCCCCAATAACGAAAAATTTTATAGCCTACAAAAGGAAGCAACAAGAAAACTAAAATCCTGGCAGCTGCAGGTCCTTCCTTCCCTTCTGCGCCCCGCTGTGTCCCCATAAAACAAGTAACGTCCACATGTGGGGGGTCTCTGTACTTGGGAGAAAGCCGTGCGACATCAAAATAAATTATCCAGACATTTCAAAAATGTAGAGTAGACATATGGGAAATGTTATTCAGAAACTTATTTAGGTGGTAAATCTATTTACCTGAAAATGTAATGATTTTGAATTTCAAAAAAGTGAAATTTTTAAAAAAATTCATCATTTTTTCTTTTTTTGGAAAATAAACGCAAAACTTATCAGCCAACATTTACCACTAAAATGAAGTACAACATGTGGGGAAAAAACTATCTCAGAATCGCTTTGATAAGTAACAGTGTTCAAAAGTTATAACCATATAAAGCGACGCATGTCAGAATCCAAAAAACGGGGCTGACCCTCAAACTGTAAAATGGCTGTGTCCTTTAGGGGTTAATGATGTACAATACATATGTATCATCTCTGCTTTTATGTTTTGATTTTATTGTAACTTGTAACTTTTTTCAATAAAAAATTTAAAAAAGAAACAAAAACAAAGCCAATGTGAGACCTAAGAGTCTTTAGGTTCTAACAATTAGAATTTTAACAAAAAGAAAAATAGTCTGCAAAATTGCTATTTACCAAAATTATGCCATATAAAACACAATTCATGCCACACTAAAACCAAGCCATATCATACAGGTGCATCGAAAGAAGGTAAACAAATGTTATGAAAAAAGGCCCCACATAGTACTGAAAACTTTGGCCCACATTTATTAAGACGTTTGCGCCAGTTTCCTATATGACTTTGCACTGAAAAGAACATGCACATACATTTTTGAAGTCTTTGCACCAGTTTTGTGTCACGTCTGCCCTGTGTCTGCCACGTCACAAAATTCTGCACCTCGCCACATCCAGTGGCGATTCGAACACATTTATTATAGCAACTCAACAGAATTGCTTTGCATGCTGTATGTAAAAGGTGCACCAAAAAAAAAGTTGGTGCACACTCCCTGAGAAGTGCAGGGTGCATCAGTATTCAATAATCTGGTGCACTCTACACATTAGTGGGACAAACGGCACCTAGTGCAGTGTGCACTACTTTTGATAATTCTTGGTCATTGTGTGCAACAAAAGATGTTTCTTTTATTCACAGGCGTGATTTGAAGCGTCTGGGTGCATTCTATAAAGTATAATTTCTTGTATCGGTTTATTCAATTCAGTCTGTCTGGAAAGCTTTATGGACCTTTCTGCATCTACATTTTCTTTTATTTAGGACTATAAGTATTATGGGTTAAAGGAACGTTATGATAAGTTTATTATAATTTATTCATCTGATATTGTTAACTTACAAAGTCAAGTCTTAATTTTTACATTTTAGGTCTTTAGTCCAGTAAGACACAACACTGAAGAACAGTTTATACCCTTCATCCACTTAACGTCATATTACTGTAAACCAATACCTAACCTTGAGCTTTAAAAGCTTCATTAAGCTTCTGTGACAGAATCCAATGCAAGGGGGCCCTCTGCAGGATAAACCTCGGAATAATTTACAAAGCAGTAAAAGTGGCCTTCTACTTGCAGCACAATATATTTCCCAATTGTCCGATTTTGACACATTTGCATGAAAACATTTTTGTCCTTCCTATAATTAGGATATGTAAATTTATAAAGTAAAGTAAAGTAAACAAAAATTCTTATAAGTAAATAGTAATAGAGTAAGAGAAATAATTAAAATATGACCAGGCTGTAACAGAAAATTACATCTAAAGGATAAAATTAAAAACTTTAGACCCACGTTCAATCAGTCAGAACAAGTATAAAATTAGCTTAGACTATTGTCACTTAAAGGAAACCTACCACTACTGCAAGCACGGAATGAGTGAAGCACACCACCCTGGAGGCTATTTTATGCTGATCACGACACATACTTTGGTTAGTGAAATAAACCCATGGTTTATGTGAAAAAAGCGTTTTACTTACATATGGAGAAATACAAAAACCGCCCTAGGACGGCACAAAGGAGCCCATATCCTGACAATAAGGAGTGGCAGTTAAAATTTAACTTTTATTTATGAACTAAAGTATATAATGTAGAGTACGGATGGACACTTGGTGCTCAAAACAAGAATAGTGACTTAAAAGCACAAGTGTCCTAGATGAGGTGGCCTTAGGGTATAAGATCGTATATATAACTATGTAGTTACATCGGAGCACTGTACAAGGCTCATACCCCTGCGGGACCTGCTCGTTTTGCCCGTTGATGCTAAAAACTAAAACATACACTAATCCAGTAGATGGTTCCACCTACACAATTAAACACCATCTAAACTGTAAAAGCACAGCTGTGATATACGTGGCACAATGTACCTGCCCACGCTGGTATGTGGGCAAGACGATCCAACAGCTCCGCAGGAGAATGTCTAGTCACATCAGCTCCATCACGACAGGGAAGGACACTCCGATCTCTAGACATGTGAGACTGCATCATGAAGGAGATGCCAATGTCCTGCGTTTCTGGGCCATAGACCAGGTCCGATCGGGACCCCGACAGGGAAACATCGACCATAAGCTTCTACAGTTGGAAGCCAGATGGATTCATCGACTTAAATCCCTGAGCCCATCGGGCCTAAATGAAGGCTTCACCTTTGCAGCATTTCTCTAAGGGGCCATTTACGTGCATTTTCAATCTTTTCATCCTTTTGTCTTTATCAGAAGTAGTATTGTATGTCTCATCACTTCTTAAATGATGGACATTCATCACTTGGTATGCCGATCAAGAATTCTATACCCCTCCCCTCTATGCACTTTTCTACTGACCTAGGACTAACCTCACCAATATCCTTATTTGATTTAATATAGTAAGAACAATTTATTTGTAGCAAATACTCCCAATTTTATATCAATAGAAGGGCACAGCGCATCTACTGAGCCCCAAAGTATTGGCTCTACTGCCTTTAGGTACTCTATTACCCTGATAATCTACCGAGCCTTTAGGTACCCGACTACCCTTATAATTTATCGAGCCTTAAAAAAGCATTGGCTCGATTACGGCTAGGTATTTGGTTACCCGTTTAATTCTTTTACTAACATCTGGGTGCATATTGAATTCGGGATATTATTAACAACAAATAACCCTAACACCTATTGCTAACATATGGGAAATGCTCAGAAGTATACTTACCTAACATAATGGATGGGTGCATTTTGCCTGGCTTCTACCGTGGTGTTTGTGGACAGAGTGCCTGAGTGTGCGCAGTCTGCCCTATCGCTGACAGCATTTCTCCGCCTGCCGTGCGTACTCCGGAGGCAGAGTACCTGGGCATGCGCAGTCGTCTCCACCGCCGAATCAACACTGCCGAACCTGTCATGCGCACGCCAACCCAGGGGAGAATGCGACGCTCGCTGGGATTGGTGAGTGTCACCGCCAGCTGTTTAAGGTAGCACCACCCCTTGCCGCGCACCATTGGCACGGATCTCGGTTCCACCCACCTAGGAAAGTAGGTGGCGGCGATCAGCCGCTTCACCCATAGGTCAAATACCCTCAGAGGGGAGGGGCTAAGATCTTTATATACCTGGCGAGACAGCGCCGCCGATTAGTATTAGCCCGACCCCTGATGAAGCCAGGTGACTGGCGAAACATGTCGGGGGGCTAATTTCTCTTCTTATTTTAAATTGCAGTGGTCCTATTTAGAGGTGGTACCCTTGTATTGTAGGCTGGATAGACTTAGGGTCTCGTGGGCTGTGAACACCATAATAGATTCCTGTATAAGTCTGGGATCTCATTGATCCCATACCACAGGAATCAACGCTTGGGTTTAAATGATAATAACCCATAGCGTTCAGGTTTGTATATCTGCCATACTAGCTACTACTACCCAAATCCTACCTACTATCTATTACTTCAGTGGTTAGGTTGTTCACCCATGCCCCCGTCTCCCCCTCCCACCACCCATTAGGGGACTTACTCTCCAGCCTACTCCGATGTAACTACATAGTTATATATACGATCTTATACCCTAAGGCCACCTCATCTAGGACACTTGTGCTTTTAAGTCACTATTCTTGTTTTGAGCACCAAGTGTCCATCCGTACTCTACATTATATACTTTAGTTCATAAATAAAAGTTAAGTTTTAACTGACACTCCTTATTGTCAGGATATGGGCTCCTTTGTGCCGTCCTAGGGCGGTTTTTGTATTTCTCTTTAAAAACAAACCCTGCCTGACAATTGGTCCATTGCTTTTTTGTAAAATTTACTTACATATGCAAATGAGTCTCCGATGCTACCCCTACGTCACTATCGCTATTTCGGTCCCTGCCGAACATAAATTATGCACGCCTCCCTCTTTCTAAGCTCCCTCCTTCATTTCCTGAGAGCGGTGACGTCACCCCGCTCTCGGCTGTTATCGCGCATGCGCGAACAGCAAATCTCGCGGTGCCGCTTCTCTGCTCACTGCGGCTGCGCAAAGACCGGTCTGCGTGGGTTTTCAGCGCGACGGTATATGTCGCTATACTCCCACTTACACCAACGATTCTGCTATGCTCCCACTTACACCAACGAGAGTCTATGCTCCCACTTACACCACCGAGAGTCTATGCTCCCACTTACACCAACGATAGTCTATGCTCCCACTACCACCAATATATACACAGATATACCCACTGACACCAATGAGTGTATATATACATATATATATATATATATTACCCACTGACACCAATGACATTATATATAAATATATAAATATTAAAATATTTATTTATATATAATAGCCACTGACACCAATGTCAGTATACATATATATTAGATATATATAGATATATGTATATATATTTATTATTTTCCACTGTCACCAATGACATTATATATAAATATTAAAATATTTATTTATATATAATAGCCACTGCCACCAATGTGAGTATATATATGTATATATATTATTACCCACTGACACCAATGTGATTATAGAGATATATATTTATTATTAACCATTGTCACCAATGACATTAGATATAAATATATACAAATATATAATTATATTATCCACAAAGACAACATTGTGAAAGTATAAAAATATACATATATTTCAGTTATAAAAATATAGTCCATATTTATTATATGAAGTCTGAAAAAAATGTGTGTATAGATACATAATTCTTATATATTTATATACGGTCATTAATTTATCGTAATATATTTCTTTTATATTTTAAAAAATAAAAACAATACATACATACATACATGCAATGATTATTTCAAAATAAATAATGTAATCTTGATAGAATAAATGTTTTTAATTTTTCAGATTACTGTTAGTAGTATTCTGGTACTGGATATTCTAGAATTAAATTTAAAAAAATGGTAAGTTATTTAATAAACCATCAAAGTTTTTTTTTTTAACCTTTATTATAATATAATGTATTGTGTTTATTAGGATTACAACAATTCGTCCAGGTCAGCGGAAGAACATAATGAGGTTGCGAGTGAAAATCTTGCTTCAATACTCATCACTAGCCAGGTAAGATGCTTTGTCCTTTTGTTTCCTAACATAATCACACTCGTCTTTTAGACAACATATACCTTCAACCGTAGCTTGTTGACACCACCTTGGAAGGACATTTGCTGTTGGTGTTGCACCGTGGCCAGCGGTCAATAACATGTGCAGCAGCAGTAAAATAACATTATTCCATCATATAAATGTCATGCGCTAGTTTGTATTATACTACGGCACGTGTCAATAACCGCCCACACTAAGTAGTTTCTTTCAATACATACATTTATTTTTTGTCGTTATGTAGGACTCGATCCCGTCCGATTTTGAGTTTGCTGCAACTATTGGTGAAAATCAAGAGATTATGGTTGAAACAAATTATGACATCATTGCCTGTTACGTTGAAGACGATTTTGGCCTACAAGTTAGTATAATCACTACAATCAGTCCCAGGGTTACATGCAAGAAGGGTTCCATAATTTTTTATTTGAATAGATTTGAATTAGTATGTATGTTAGGTCGAAACACTATATTTTATCGTAGATCGACACCTTACTCATTTTTACACCTGTGCCAATTGTAGATTCCCAAATTTTTGCTGTAATTGGAACAAGGATTAGTAACAGCTTCATTAAATAAAAAGTCAAAGAAAAGTTTCAAAGGAGCGCCAATGGGGGCACGGTTTTCACCCTCATTGGCAAACCTTTTCATGTCATGGTGGGAGGAGGAATTTATTTATTCAGAATTGAATCCATTTTTGGGGAGCATTGCCTGGTACGGGCGATACATCGACGACATACTTATTGTGTGGTCGGGGGATGTGTCGTCCGTGCCAGGCTTTGTCACCCATTTAAATACCAATAATGCCAACCTCAGTTTCACGTTTGACTTCAATAAGAAAGAGGTAGCCTTTTTGGACCTCATGCTGAAGGGTTGCATATCTGAACACAGAGTCATAACGACTTTATTCAGAAAAAAAACAGCGGGTAATACAGTTTTAAGTGCGAACAGTAGTCATCCAACCCATACGATCAAGGCTATACCAGTGGGGGATTTTATTAGACTTAGGAGAGCGTGTACAGAGGAGACAGAGTTTCTAAGTCAAGCTAAAGTCCTTGGTCAGAGGCTTTTGTCCAGGGATTATCCACAATGGTCCATTAATAGAGCGTTTAATATTGCCGCATCCAAGGACCGACAGGACCTCTTAAAAACTAATAGAAATAAATGTAAATTTAGTAGACCCCAACACTCTAAGGTCACTTTTTCTACACAGTTCAGTGTGGATTTTCCCCATATAATAAATACTTTAAGAAAAAATCTTCCAATCCTATACCAAGATGACAAACTGAATTCGATACTCAAAAATGGTTGCAATTTCGTTTCTAAAAAGGGCCCTACTTTAGGCACAAAATTATCCCCTAGTCTTTTTCAGAATTGCATCAATAATGATAACAGAAGAACTTGGTTGAGCACAAAAGGTTTTTACCGTTGTGGGTCAACACGATGCAATGTATGTCAATTTGCTAAACAAACAACCATTTTTTCTTCCTTTAATGACACCAAACCACACCCGATCAAAACATTTATTAATTGTGATTCCACATTTGTTATTTATGTTATTAGGTGTGAAGTTTGTAATATGTCCTATATAGGATGCACCACTAGGAAACTAAAGACACGAATTGCAGAGCACGTACGGGACTGCTCCAAAAGCATGGAGAACAACATGTCGGGAGCGTCCAGACACTTTGCCTCTATTCATACAGGTGATGTCTCTGCTTTCCGTTTTTTTGGTTTAGAGAAAATCCATAGGGGGATAAGAGGAGGTGACAGATGTAGGACTCTTCTAAAGCGTGAAGCCTTTTGGATCTTTAAATTAGGCACTAGAACTCCTGCAGGTCTTAACGTAAGGTCAGACCTTTCTCTTTTCTATTAAAAATAACAATATATCCACACATTCTGTAGTTGCTATTCTGTTTCCGGATATATGTCTTGAATATCGGATCCCACACTTTTATGTATATCCCTTCCCGCATTTATATAATGAATTGTCTAGTAAGGATTTACGTGGTTCACTATAAATGTTGTTATCCTATTACATTGTCTATGTTAGTGGATCGCATCCGTGCGATGACGACACGGGAAGTACACTCCCCTTGTGACGTCGTTGCTACGTTTGCGTACACACCCCTTTGAATGGTGATTGGTGGTTGATGGTTTTAAATATTTTACCTATGTAGTAGACTATATGCCATGATTAAGAGCACGGACGTGCTCGAAACGCGTAGGCGATACTTCTACCTCCCGTTACTTTTTAAGATGTTCCAATAAATTTCAACGTTTTAGAGGATGTGCCGCGTCTGCTCCTTTTTCCAAAGTTCATTAAATAAACCTTACAGCTGATCATTGCAGACTGGGAATATTGGCAAATCCAGAGAGGTCACCAGAGGTCAGAGTTACTGGTGGCTTGCTGATGATTTTGTTATTGTAGGATATTTGCCTATATGATAGAGATACCGGGCTAGCTATGTACTGCATTGGTTTTATGGGCCATATATAGTGTTGGAGGCGGGATGGCTATATATAATGGAGACATGGATGATGATATTCGACATTACGGCTAACACATGGGTAGGGGTTGACCATTGCAATTCAAAGACTTTGTATATTTTTTATGTAAAAAAATTGGGTGTGTTTACAATTATAAGACATATCATTCTGACTTGCATACAAATTCAACTGTTGAAACAAACTGTCGAAGTGGTTTTGTACATAAGATGGATAATGCCTATATAAAAATGTTAAATTATAATATAAGAATACTTTTTACTTGTTGTAGGTTCTTTTTGATGAGAGTGTTCCTCCAGTAATTGAACAAGCTAGAACCAGATCATCACCGGAATTAATGGAGACCCAGCACCCACATGGTACCTCCCTAGAGGATTTTTCTACTGCGGTAAATATCTTGGCTGACAATTTTCTTTTTTTTTTTTTTTCTAAACTTCAAGTTTCTATTAATATTATCCTTTTGTTGTTATTGTTACAGATGAATAATCTAATTGCAGAGCTAGACATGAAATTATCTGGAAAAACATCAACTTTGAGCTGTTTTCGAGTCAACCCCATGATCAGTGAGAATCCTCAATATGTTGTATTTCATGATACAGAAGAGGAGGAGGATAGAACAACAAACACATCTTGGTGTACCTGCACAAATTGTGTTAAAATGCCAACTAATATAGAGTCGATATGTTGCCAAGAAATAAAGAACATAGATCCCTATTTAGAATCCTTTACTTGCATCATTCAACATGATCTTTTTAACATCTACTGTAAAAGACCAGACACTACCACCATAAATGTTCGTTTAGCCGGTCAGTTTATGTGTCCACCACCCCAAAAAATATTTCACAGGTAATGTAAGATATAGTAGACAGAGAACAATGGCATGACAAAAGTCAAACCAATTGTTCCACATAGTCAATTCATACATTTCTGCATGATTTTGTGCTATGGAAAGATTTCAATAATTTTTCTAAGAATATGTGTATGTTCATAATAATCAGAGCAATTTATAGAATAACGGCTTTCAGCGGCATGTCCGGCATATCAACACGGACAGTTTTTAAATCATTGTATGTCTACAATGAATCTTTCCATTGCAAGACATCCAAAAGAGATCATGAAAAACTGTATGAATTAATTGATTAATTTTCAAGTAATGCTTTCATTACTATGTCTTGCACTATGTCCAAAAAGTTTATTAATATTGATTTATTTTTGACAGATGTATTCGCAAAACATGCTATAGAGCGTTTACTACTTGGATCCATGGTTATCTGGGTGTTGGTAACAGAAGGCCAATCCCATCTTGTGTTGTCAAAAATGTGAGAGATGCGTACCCAGACCCGGATGACCAGTATGTTGGTTTTCAACAGTGTGATGATGATCCTGCCGAATTTTTTGCTTTACAATAAAATTAATGCAAAAAACTTTACATCACATTTAAAACTAAACGTTCATTGGTTCTCTGTTGTTTGTTTCAACAATGTTACAATTTATTAACAATATATTAAAAAAATGGAAGACTATTTATGTTATAAGTTTATTAATAAAGATTTATATTTTGCATCGAAAATTGTGTACTATTTGTATTTTTCCTGCAAGTATTGTGCTTTTTCAATTGAAGTATAAGTTATATGTGAGACTGTTAGAGATTTTAATCTCTCCCTAAAAAACGTCCTTCATGTTGTAAGTTGACTTTAAAATTAACTCTTTTTTGCTCAGAAATGGTTATCTTGTTCAAAATGGCCGCTGTAAGGGAATATATAAATAACAGTACTACTTCTTACTGATAATGCTGACTATAGTATAATATTGTAATAAAATACAACATACTATATGATTGGTTAGTAAAAACTATCAACTTTTAATTAAACATTGTAACAAATAGTTAAAACTGTCACAAAGATTGCAATAAAACATAATTTAATTTACAATATTATAGATTAAAATGGTCTTCAGAACATCTAAATCGAGTCAGGCGATGTCTCTTTATCTCTTCTTTGTTTGGACGCTCTTGATTTGCCAGATTTGGAGGCAATGTGGGTGTTCTGGAAGTCCATTCAGTAGATACTTCTCCTTTCACCAGTCTTAAAACATTGATGGACAATTCTTCCAAGTAATCTACATTGACCTTTTTGTAAACATCCCTTACAAACCAACGAGATTTACCCTTTGGTATTACCAAGGTTGTTCTTTTTGTACCTTGCAGTTCAGAATTTTTTTTTTCGAATCGCACAACTGCTTGTGGGCGACCTACATTGTAGTTGTGTGTCAGAGCAGCCAATTTTGTTCGTGCCTCCATTGAATCAATACCAAAGTGAATGCGTTTGGATTGGTATTTTAGTGCTAGACTATGGAAATTTTCAATTTTTCCGGTGTGGCAATTGTGAACCAGATGTGGTATTTCTTTGATCAGTTGTTCTTGTTTTACAATTCTCTCAAGATTGTTGTGTGGTGGTAGCCCTTTTTTTAACCACATTAAATCACGGTCATCATCTTCCAAAGGGTCATGACTGCATTCGCTATACAAAGACCCTTCCCATTGGTGAGT
Organism: Engystomops pustulosus; assembly: GCF_040894005.1. Taxonomy (NCBI): domain Eukaryota; kingdom Metazoa; phylum Chordata; class Amphibia; order Anura; family Leptodactylidae; genus Engystomops; species Engystomops pustulosus. The sequence continues at coordinate 88,045,520 of NC_092414.1, read as the reverse complement.
GTTGGCAACATGGTGAAGTACCGAAAACCATTTCTCTTGTAGCATTCTTGGATTTCTTTCACAATTCTGTACACACCACCAGAAATGTAATATAATTTTATCGATCCAAGGCACTAATTCCTTGCACATCCTCAATTTACTTGCTGCTGAAAGTTTTTTTTTTTTAGAGACTTTGCATAGTGCCAAATGTCAAATTGGTGGTTTATCCATGGGTAATCCTCTTTCAGTTTTTTTCTAATACCCACATGGCGATCTGAAGCAAAAATACAGATGAGGAACCCATTTTCAATTAGTCTGTTGAGGCAAATCTCAAAGCCATGTTTCTCCATAGCCACTGATGATGTGCATTGTGAACGTTGGACAACTTCAAAATCCAAGATTTGAACCGGTGCATGTGTCAAGAATTGTATAAATGCAGTACTTTGCACTATGTCCAGGGCTGTCGCATTGTCCATCACCGGCAACACACAGTCCTTTGTTACCAATGTTGTCCTTATTTTTTTTTTTGTTTTCTTTCCATGCCATATCGATGGCAGGGAATAAAAAATTAGATTGGTATCTATAATAAGAGGTGCTCGATATTCCCACCATTCCAAAGATGTTGAATAACTCGCTGACTTTTTGAAAATTTAGTCCGCTAAATAATATGGAACATGCTAGAAGAATATTTCCTGTAGCATAGTTTCCAATTTTAGGCTGGGATTCCATTATCAGAAATTTATGGCCTATTAAATATTCACCTGTTATACGTAGAAAAGAACCTTGAAAAGATTTTTTAAAACATTTAACTGTACTTTTACAATTTGGGTCAAATTGGCAGGTAACCTTGAGAATTAAATTGTCCAAACAGCTTTCGAAAATTATGATTTTTCTATCCTTTACAATTTCCTTGTCTGTTTCAAAACTAACAGTGGATGATGGGTTTTCAGGAAACATTGTAAGGTACTGTACCAAATCAGAAGAATCTAAACTTGGTCTTTCAGGAACGTAGCTATAGTCCTTTGGGTCCGACTGTAATTTGGAAAAAGAAGGCTCCGATTGATTGCTTCCACTATCTTCTTTGTCAATATCTCACACTATTGGTGAAATAGGACCAGTTGTATCCAATGAACATTCTATTTCATCCAAATCAGTAGTTTCTACAAGTGGCTTTTTTTTTAACGGTGATGCAAATTCAGACATGGAAACTATACTTTTTCTTGCTTTTGGTGGCATGGGGGTAGAGGACTTTTGTTTAGCTCTGTCTGTAACAGGTGAAGACATAACAGAGTCTAAAGGTTCAGGCAATAACTCTGGTTGCAGATAAACCAACTTAGAATTGAACAAAGTGAATTCTGTTTGTGTGCCAAAACTACGCTTATTATTTGAAATGACAGATTCCTGTGGCTCTTCTTCATCCAGCAAAGGAGATGCTACAGGATTTTCCATGGGTGCTGATATACGCTCCAAAGGTCTCTTGAGATTTCGATGTCTGCTTTTTTTAAGAGTTTCTTCGATTACAGACTCTCCTTCTTCACAACGCGGAAAAAGTGTAGGAATTGCATCGTGTTTTAGCACTCTTCCGCTAGAGGTAACATTATACGACTCTGGTTCAAAATGAAGTGAGCAAAGTGCATATTTATTTTGTTTTCTGGCATGAAATATTCTCTCGGCCATGGAATCGATGTTATCAAAATTTTGACCAGTTTGTCGAAGCCATACTTTAATTTTGGTACGGTCATTCGGAAATCTGTGTATAATAACCGGATCACTAGTAGATTTTTTTCCAGATTTACTAAGACAATGGTTAACTACACAAGTTGGCATCTTTCTATGCGAATTGAATTACCTACAAAAATCAGAAAAAAAATAATTAACTAAAATGGTGAACATACATAAAATAAAATTATTTTTTTCATACTTGGGTCGGCTTATAATCGAGGATATACGGTACTTGGTTTTGATGCTGATGGGTGGGCGTAACATATAATTTTTACTAATTTACGCGCTACCTCACCTTTCCTACTGTTTCAAATTATAATAGCACTGGTATTCTTATGGAAGCGTGATGGTTGTTGAGGAATAAGACGGCTTCTGCAAAATTGAAGCCTCATGCTCTCTGGTGTGCTAATAAAAAGTTTAATTTTTTTGCAAGCCATGAATGCTTGTCATGAATAATCAAGATGAGAAAATCTTGGACTCCAGTCACACTGTATAGGTTGCAGGGAGTTTTTTATTGATACAAACTATTATACGTGATGTTTCGGTCAACAATAGACCTTTATCAAACTCAGTCTGTAAAGTGGAATCAGTAAAGGGAGGTATGCTTGTAGCAATGTAGCGCTGCCCAGAAGGAATAGCGGTCTGTGCCGCTTAGTGGAGTGTGGCGCTCTCACTCCACTAAGCGGCACAGACCGCTATTCCTTCTGGGCAGCGCTACATTGCTACAAGCATACCTCCCTTTACTGATTCCACTTTACAGACTGAGTTTGATAAAGGTCTATTGTTGACCGAAACGTCACGTATAATAGTTTGTATCAATAAAAAACTCCCTGCAACCTATACAGTGTGACTGGAGTCCAAGATTTTCTTACACTATATGGGATTGGGACCCTCTCCAGTGCACCTGCATCGAATACTTGATTAAGTGTGCAGCCAAAATCCAATTTTTAATTGAATAATCAAGATGAAGCATGTCTGTATCAGGCTGAATACAAGGACAATGTACAAGAAGGACAGCAACATTTTACAGCAATGCCTGTGCATGCCCAATGCTCTAATACTTATATACATAACTTTGAAGTGTAGTTTGCGTGAAATAAAAAAAAAATTGTAAACTTGTGTGCGCTAATGGCAATGACCATAAGCAGTCTACATCCCAAAAAAGTAGGGAAAAGTATCCACCTATGTCCACCAGTTATTAGATTGTATAATTATGTACTTACCGTATGACCAATGAGGACAATTGAAACAAGGTTAAAATGCAAAACAACCTATTACAAAAGAGAAAAATGTAATTAGATTATTTGACACATAACAATAAAATTATTCTGAATGCAATCATTGAATTTATCTATATACCTTTTAACGAGATTTTGTGGTAATTAATTTTCACAAAAATCCAAACGGAAGAAGATGAAAATCAATCTGTAAACAAAAAAAAATAGATGTGAAAGATGCAAACAAAAGGGTCTAGGTCAGTGATGGCTAACCTATGGCACTGGTGCCAGAGGTGGCACTCAGAGCCTTTCTGTGGGCACTCAGGCCATCACCAGAGATGACTCCAGGTATCTTCCTGCAGTCCCAGACAGCCCAGGACTTGCTGTGCAAAGAGGTATTTTAAAGTGACAGCTCTACCTGGGACTATTTTCTGCTATATTGGTGTCCTCAGGGTGCTGGTATCCATGAAAACTGTGACAGAGAAGGGAGTATAAATCACTAATTACATTTTTGTGTTGGCACTTTGTGATAAATAAGTGGGTCTTTGTCGTAGTTTGGGCACTCGGCCTATAAAAGGTTTGCCATCACTGGTCTAGGTGAAGAAACTATTGAACAAGACTTACTTTCATAAAGGATCCAAATCAAAAGAATATGACTCAGCAGACTTGAATATGAATAAAGCGTTGTATATTATATACAGCAGCAATCAAAACAAATAACATTAGGAACCTCAAATACTGCTATAAAAATATTAAAATGCATTGAAAAATTGGATTGCGACACATATGTACATAGACTCACATATATAAACATACTGGTGTAAGTGGTTTAGATATTTTATTCACATTTCTGTGAGTCAGTAATATAGATACTTGAGTATAAGCCGACCCGAGTATAAGCCGTGAGCCCTAATTTAAAATGAAATAACTTTAAAAACCTATATACTCGAGATAAAAAAAAAATGCTTAGACTCCAGTATATATATTAGTATTTTATATATATTCACATTGGTGTCATTGTGGGTATATATATATATATATATATATATATATATATATATATATATATTCACATGGGTGTCAGTGTGGGTATATATATATATATTCACATATGTGTCAGTGTGGGTATATATATATATATTCACATAGGTGTCAGTGTGGGTATATATATATATATATATATATTCACATATGTGTCAGTGTGGGTATATATATATATATATATATATTCACATATGTGTCAGTGTGGGTATATATATATATATATATATATTCACATTGGTGTCAGTGTGGGTATATATATATATATATATATTCACATTGGTGTCAGTGGGGGTATATATATATATATTCACATTGGTGTCAGTGGGGGTATATATATATATATTCACATTGGTGTCAGTGGGGGTATATATATATATATTCACATTGGTGTCAGTGGGGGTATATATATATATATTCACATTGGTGTCAGTGGGGGTATATATATATATATTCACATTGGTGTCAGTGGGGGTATATATATATATATTCACATTGGTGTCAGTGGGGGTATATATATATATATTCACATTGGTGTCAGTGGGGGTATATATATATATATTCACATTGGTGTCAGTGGGGGTATATATATATATATTCACATTGGTGTCAGTGGGGGTATATATATATATATATATATATATATATATATTGTGGGGATTTGGCCCAGTAGAGACCGTGGTAGCGGGGTGCTGGGATGCAGTTCACGACAGTGACACCAAAGTACAGTACAAAACAGGTCTCGCCTGTGTTTATTTCAGCAGGTACAAAATAAAACAGCCTTCACATTCAGGCATCAAAAACAAAATAATATCCTACCCGTCAGGGTGCTAACTATACAGTGATTCTCTAACTCACCACTAACAAAAAATCACTTGGCTGCTCCAGGCACAGAGGTCAAGGCTGCGTGCTCTCCAGCCTCCTTCCAGAGAGAGAGACAACACTCTGAGCTCTGCTGAGCGGTTTTAAAAAAAAAACTGATTGGGCTGCTCCCACCACCTGTGTCCAAGGTGCTGGACAACCCAACCTCAGCACTAAGGCCTTGCATAATAGCAAAACCTAGGGGAAACATACCGCCCATCCACAGTTAACCCCTTCAGTGTCTCACAATATATATATATATATATATATATATATATATATATTCACATTGGTGTCAGTGGGTATATCTGTGTATATATGGGTGGTAGTGGGAGCATAGACTATCGATGGTGTAAGTGGGAGCATAGACTATCGTTGGTGTAAGTGGGAGCATAGACTCTCGTTGGTGTAAGTGGGAGCATAGACTATCGTTGGTGTAAGTGGGAGCATAGACTCTCGTTGGTGTAAGTGGGAGCATAGCGACACAAACCTTTTCAACAAAAACAAATCTGCGCCCTGAAAAGTGATGAGGAGAACTCCGTCGCGCTGAAAACCCACGCAGACCGGTCTTTGCGCAGCCGCAGTGAGCAGAGAAGCGGCATTGCGAGATTTGCTGTTCGCGCATGCACGATAACAGCCGAGATCGGGGTGACGTCACCTCTCTCGGGAAATGAAGGAGGGAGCTTAGAAAGAGGGAGGCATGCATAATTTATGTTCGGCAGGGACCGAAATAGCGATAGTGACGTAGGGGTAGCACCGGAGACTCATTTGCATATGTAAGTAAAACGCTTTTTTCACATAAACCATGGGTTTATTTCACTAACCAAAGTATGTGTCGTGATCAGCATAAAATAGCCTCCAGGGTGGTGTGCTTCACTCATTCCGTGCTTGCAGTAGTGGTAGGTTTCCTTTAAAGGAAACCTACCACTTGAAGTGGCAGGTATAAGAGGGAACTACCGAGCACCAGCTCAGGGTGAGCTTATTTTTGTTAGTTTTTTAAACCGCAGTATCGCGGTTTAAAACACTTTTTAAACTTTATGGCCGAAGCTGCTTCGGCGCATGGAGGTACGCGCTCAGCGCACCATGCGCGCGACCGTGCCCGCGGCTCTCATTCACTTCCTATGTAGCCGTGTGCATGGTCGCGTGCATCGTGCGCCGAGCGCGTACCTCCCTGTGCCGAAGCAGCTTCGGCCATACAGTTTAAAAAGTGTTTTAAACCGCAATACTGCTGTTTAAAACACTAACAAAAATAAGCTCCGGCATCAGCTCACCCTGAGCTGGTGCTCAGTAGTTCCCTCTTATACCTGCCACTTCAAGTGGTAGGTTTCCTTTAACTGTTCTTTACTTCATAATTGCCATACCTTACAGCAAGAGATGTGAAGAAACATGTAAATGTGCCCCCCCCAACACTATTATAACCCAAGGGGCAATTTAACCCATTAATCACTTAAAATGGAAGGTGGGGTTCTAAGTAGTGACACAAGAATCTGTTAGTGTCACTACAAGGCAGCTCATTAACCTCCCAATTAAAGTGAGGACTGAGGACTACATACAATTAGCTGAGGACTACATACAAAGGACCAGTGTAATGACATATTTACTTAGATCCACTTGATCATTTTAATCACTTATGGAAATTGAGCACTATGCTTAATATATTTTTCACTATAATTGAATAAAAGTTATAAGTGATTAATATGTTAAGATGCCTTGTGCTTTTTTCTATATATACATTGAGTAACATAGTATTTTAACTGCTTGGCTAATTGAGACATGAAAATGCCTGTTTATGGTCCAATAGGCTATCTATGAGAAATACAGAATTTTCAAGGTCATAATAGGGTATACCTTCTGTTGCCTTTACTACATACAGATTAACTGTGACTATGCAATTCCTGAGCGATCTCAAGAGTGCATGAGACTTCTTTCCATTTTAAAAAAAACATAATAAAGGATTAAAGGATTTTCTCAACTTCCTTAAGTGCCAACTTCAGTTTAAACCTTACATTATTCATTGTAAAAGGGCTTTGTCAGGTGTAGAGTGAGTCTGGGATCCAACAAACCCATCTCATTCTCATAGTGAAAAGAAGTGCCATTAGCCAATTGACCAGTTTCAGCAAATTAATTTTTTGTATCATAAAAAAGTAATATAATATTCCAGCATACTTTCTGTATCAATTATTTACTGCTTTCTAGATCTCTGCTTGCTGTCATCCAATACAAAGCTTCATTGCTTGCTTCCAGTGGCTTTAAATCTGTCCATGGTCATGTGATGTCACATGGGTACACGGCTCTTTAGTAACACCGAGAGTAATCAAAGCTGTGTGTTATTGTCAAGGGTGCGGATCCTCCGTGTGCCCTCAGCTTCAGAAGATTTCAAGGGACAGCGCACCACTGATTGGTGCTGGCCCTTTCAGGAAATGGTTAAAGGCCGGCTTCTCCCATCATTCCCTGCAAGATCTTCTTGCTCTACGCCAATGAAAAAGCTTGTATCTTTGCCTTGCGCCTGTGATTTCATTTCCTATTGTGACCCCAGAGCTGTTCCCATTTACGCTCCTCCACTGCCAGCCCTGACCTTCTGCTCTGCCTCTGACCCTGAACCTCAGTCAAAACATTTCTGAGAGGTAGAAAATAAAGGGACCATAGGAGCATGTAAGAAAGTATAGGCAGAGTATAAGCTTATCTCTCATCTTTCTTATAATGGACAGAAACAAAAAATTTGCCATCCGAAACCCTTCAAGTTTAAGCAATTCATAGCCTAACAAAAATCAAACATCTAAAGGTAAATAACACATAGGTAAAGGGGGAAAAATATGCCTCAGTCAGAGTCACCTTGTGGTGATATAGTGGAACTTTGGCCATGGTTTGCCATGTTGCTTCTGGAAGGTAGTTATTTGCATTGGAGAACTCCAAATGAGCAGAGCTGGGAGGGTTGAGATTCAGACAGGTTGATCGGATATCTTGAGTGATATGCCATATTGTGAGCCAATAGAGAGAAAAGAACGATATGGCATAGCATTAATGTGGATATCAATGTGATGGGATTGGCAGGCATAAGTCATTATCTACTGATTTACAAATAGATCTGTTATGCAACAGGTACTATCCCAAGAATGGTTATCCAACACCTTCTGCTATTCTGGCCGGGTGCATCACTATGACGCGGCTGCTTGACGTCACATGCACTTTATGCACCACGCGGGCCCTTACACTATGACGTCACATGGCCGCAACACTGCCGCGTCACAGTGATGGGCCCGGAAGATGGAGAAGACGGAGCCACGGGGCGGGGAGAAGAAGCCGGAAGGTGAGTATAGCTTTTTTTAATTATTTTTGAAGAGAGCCCGTCTGTGGACATAACAGAAATGATGGAGGGAGCATCTCATTAATAGGGAGCATCTGAGGTGGACATTTCCTTAAAGGGGGCACCTGGAGTAGACATTTCATTAAAGGGGGGCATCTGAAGTGGACATTGCATTAAAGGGGGACCATGCCGGTGGACATTTCAGTAAAGGGGAACTATGTCGGTGGACATTTCAGTAAAGGCAGGCTCTGCTGAAGGACATTTCATTAATGAGTAGTGGCTGCATATCCTACCCTAGGGGTTGTCCACCAGTCAATAACTTTTCCCTGTTTTTGTTTTTTTTGTAGGGGGGTGGGGTGGGAGTAAATTTAAGAGCCTCAGGTTATACATGAGTACTTAAGAGTATGAAGGGGAGTTCAGCTGCCGGGTGCACAGGGGCCGGGCATCCACATCTCCGACACTGTCAGGGAGATCTGGTGTGGACAGTAGTCAGGGTGGAGGATTTCATGCAGTTCGGGAATGTTCGGCTTTTCTAAATAGATGGGTTATAAGAACACGATTGTAGTTCATCATTAAATTACTTTTATAAACAGTACAAGATTAAGGATATAGAGTAGTACTTAAGTACTAATAGCCGGACACATGTTTGTTTGGATGCTGGTAGGGGGCCCTAGTCGTGTGAACAGCCTGGGAACATGGGACACTTAATACACCATTGCGCACGATCTTAGTGAATCGCCGAAAGCAGCATTATACACGGAAATAGCACTTTTAGTGAACTGTCCGAATTTGTAAGTAATAGTGCCCCAATCAAGAAGAACTGGAAAGGTGATCGCAGATATCGGGGCAGATCCTGTCTCTCCCCTCTCCATGAAAGTAACATGCAAGAGGAGAGAGAAAAAACACTAAGTATGCGGCTTTCTTTCTTGCAGAAAAAACTTGCCATACTAGGATGCATCCTAGGGCGGTTTTTAATCTTGTACTCATTGTGAGAGATTCATTATGCCCTCTCCACCTGTTTTCCTGCAGCAAAAGCACATGAATCTCCCTCTCCCTGTCAGTTTTCTAGCTTCTCCGACATGCACACCACTTTGGTCATGTAAGGAGATCTGCCAGTTTAGACCTAATCTACAGGTCGGAACTGGCAGAGTTTGGGGAACTGGCTGGAGCCTCTTAGTGGATATGGTCGCTGGAGCTACAGTGGGGGATTTTAAGACTGACATTCAAATGTTAGTCTTAATGAATTCCACCCAATGAATTCAATTGGCATTTTTCTTGCAGGACTCAGAAGAGAGTAACACATGGTCATTAAGGAAGGTTAGTTCCAGTCAGCCTTCTAGCTAGCTGATGGAGTGTGGCCAGATCTACACTTAACTAACCCTAGAGCAGTGATGGCGAACCTTTTAGAGACCGAGTGCCCAAACTACAACCGAAATTTACTGTGAAGTGCCATCATGCAATTATAAGCAGTAACTTATTGCTACATGTTCCTCTACATTTTTCAATCGGATCGGCCCCCTGAGGCCAACAATACAGTCGAAAGAAGAAGGGCAAATTCAGGCTATCATTGTAGCTTCTCTCCAGGGTCTCTCTGTACAGGAAGAATTGTCACAGTTCACACAGTTCCTGCAGTTCAAAACAGCCAATGAAGTGTCACTTTAAAATAGCACTGAGAGCAGCATCTCTTTAGTTGCCTGGGACTGCAGGAAGATTCATATTTGGTGAACTCTGTCCTGGGACGATGGCCTGAGTGCCTGCAGAAGGGGCTCCAAGTGCCACCTCTGGCACCCGTGCCATAGGTTCGCCACCACTGCCCAAGGGGTTCTACCTCACAAAACTGTCAATTAACTTATATGGTAACTTCTTTGCTGCCACCTAATGTAATCAACTGGTACTACAACTGCTGTATGATATGCACGTCCCTAGAGGGTAAATGTTGACGAGTCTGCTGGGGAGAACTGTAAAAAAAAATCTGTACATAAAGTTTCTCCCACGGTCCAATTTTCGCCTGCCTGGACATTTACCCGGCCTCAATCCCAGTGCCTGTTTATGAACAGATCCCATGTCCATGGCTAAATCAGATCATCTGTTTGGGGAAAAGTGCCTAATGCAAATGCCTGATACAGCACTGGGACAGGTGGGCATGCCTGACGGGAAGAAGTTGTCAGAGTCAAGCTTGCCTGCCCCTGTGAACAGACATGGCTCAGACAGACCGGGGCACAGGAGCATCGGGGAACATGAGTGCACGTTTATTTTTTTTTTACAGCCCCCTAGATTTTTTTTAATAAAGTCAGACAACACTTAACTTTTACAACGTTTGTAATTCTATTTGCAGGAGACAGGACAAGATCTCTCCCTCTGCCATCAGACCAGCAGCTCCATGAGCTAATACAACAGAGACTGTCATCCAGATTGCTGCCCAAGCAGCTGAGCCCTTCTTGGCTCCTACTAGCCAGACTAAAACCACTGGACCAGGGCTAAGATACGCTTCTCAGCTACGAATCCATAGCCCACCAATCTACCACCTTTTGTGTGCTGCAGAGAGGAAAGTTTACTGCTGCTTCGTTGGACTGTGTGCCAGTAAAAAGACTATGGCCTGTGTTTACTAAACTGTTTGTGCCAGTTTTCTCTCTGACTTTGCCCTGAAAAGAACGGGCAAACTGCTTACACATGTATTTATAAAGGGTAGATGCTATTTCC